>NW_028270140.1:43694804-44006679 GCF_037043375.1 Chiloscyllium plagiosum
TTGATCCCTTCAGCACTATCAACTAGATCTTACTCCTTCTTGAAAATATTCAATGTTTTGGGCTCCACCACTTTATGGGCAGAGAATTCCATGGGCTTCCCACCCTCTGGGGGAAGAATTGTCTATTCTGCCCTGTTTCGGAACAGAAAAATTTGGCACTAATTAGTCTCAATCTGCAGTCAGTGGCAATTTTCATTCCTCTGTTGGCAAAGCGAAATATTGTGGCAACAAGAGCAATCAGATCCTAGGTTGTTTAATTAACATCTTTGCACTGCAGCAATTCACTAAGTCGGCTGAATCCATACCTTCCAAACAAGCGATATCCACCATCTAGATTGACTTTGAAAAGGAGAAAATTTTTATTTGATGAATTCATGGTTGTGGGCATCACTGATTGAGCCTGTATTTATTTCCTATCCCTAGTTACTCTTGAAAGGTGGTAGTGAGCTGCCATCTTGAATCTCTGCAATCCACATGTTGTGGATGGACTGACAATGCTGCTTGGGCAGGGTTCTAGTATTTTGTTACAACTGCACTGAAGGAACAGGGATATATTTCCAAGTCTGCAGTGTGATGAAGAGAAATTGTTATACTAAAAGGCTTGTGAACCTTTGCTGGGTTGTGGATGCTCCATCATTGAACATAATTAAGGCTGAAATAGACAGATATTTGATCTCGCATGGAATCAATGGACATAGGGAGCAGGTGAGAAATTGGAGTTGAAAGCCGAGATCAAACACAATGATTCTGAATGGCAGCCTCATGCTTGATGAGCTGTATGTCTGGTCCTGTCTCTATTTCTTATGTCCTTGGTTCTGAATTAAGAGCTAAGTTCAAATGAAATAGCCTAATTAAAGTTAAAGTTAAAAAATTAGGAAACATAATAGTAATTTTAATTCTGGAATATTCTCCCTAACTTTATTTTTTCTGCATGTCCTTTCTTAACTTCCACTTGATATTGCCATCTTGCACCACAGTGCCACGTAACCCAAACTGGTATTTAAGTAATCCCATCTTTTCCCCTTTTCCAAGCTATTATCTTTTCTCTCTTCTCTCTCCATATTCTCTTACAGATTTCTGATTTCAATATCAAAGAACCATGTCAAGATTGATCTCGGCAAGGATGAACTCCCTCGGATCTTGGGCTATCTTCTTCAGCCCTGACATCTGACACTTCTAATACTGCTTTGAGCAGCAGCAGAGAACATATTGAATGACATTTTTGTGGCCACCAGGATCATTATCAAGCATCTGAACTTTGAAGCATCTCTTTTGATGGCTGGATAAAGACATCTTCAAATACAAACCCCTTTAGGTACTCTGCTGCACATTTCACAGCTCTGCTACTGTCAGCCACAAATGCATGAACTTGGAGCATGAGGAAGAGGAGGCGGATATTGACATTGATACCATTTGACTGTCAAGCAGCTTTTGTTTTCATTTATATATTTTTATGGAATCATCAAGTCACACAGATGGAAACAGACCCTTCAGTCCAACTTATCCATGCCAACCAGACATCCCAATCTGACCTTGTCCCAGTTGCCAGCATCTGGCCCATATCCCTTTAAACTCTTCCTATTCAAATACTCATCAGATGCCTTTTAAATTGTACCAGCCTCCACCACTTCCTCTGACAGCTCATTCAATACGTGCTCCACCTTCTGCATGAAAAAGTGGTTTGAGCCCATCTGGTCCTTTTAAATCTTTTTCCTCTCACCTCAAATCTATGCACACTAGATTTGGAATCCCCCATCCTAGGAAAGACAACTTGGCTGTTCATTCTATCTATTGTTCTCATGATTTTATAAACTTCTATATTGTCATCGCTCAGCTTCCAATGCTCCAGGGAAAACAGCCCCAGCCTATTCAGCCTCCCCCTATAACTCAAATCTTCTAGTCCCAGCAACATCCTTCTAAATCTCTTCTGCACCCTCTCAAGTTTAACAACATCTTTCCTAGATAACGTCAATGGTGTAAATCCTTACGGTATTAATATCTCCTGGAGTACCTCAATGTCAGATAATGTTTAATCCTGTGCCCATGTGGTACCATGGCACATTTTGTTATGTTAACAATGCTGTACAAAATGCACACTTTTGTTATTCAATCCTTCTGGAAGTCACTGTCGACGTAAGTCAGAAAATGAAAGGTGATCTGTCCCTTTGCCAGCTTGTTCTCTCCCTATTTGAGGTCAGTAACTGTAGCAAACCCCTTAAATAACAGTTGAAGCCTTTAAACGCACAGCTATATTGTCATAGAGTCATAGAGATGTACAGCATGGAAACAGACCCTTCGGTTCAACCCGTCTCTGCCGACCAGATATCCCAACCCAATCTAGTCCCACCTGCCAGCACCTAGCCCATATCCCTCCAAACCCTTCCTATTCATACACCCATCCAAATGTGCCTCTTAAGCATTGCAATTGTACCAGTCTCCACTACTTCCTCTAGCAGCTCATTCCATACACAAACCATCTTCTGTGTGAAAAGGTTGCCAGTGAACTCTCGGAAATGGCCAGGATCTGTGACAGGAAATTGTCAGCAACATTTAATCAGACCAAACTTGAGAAATCGTACATGCCAATTGTCACAATTTAACTGGAAATGTGTCCAACATTGTCCAACAACACTCAGAAGTATTTTGGTACAGACTAATTATGATGTCCCAGACATTAGCATTCTGCGCTATTCTTGAACATTACGAGCAATGATGCTGGGGGCCTCTGAGAGATTTTAATGATTCATCAAGAGGAGCTGTTAAAACTCATGAAACCCTTTTTTTCAACATAAGGTATTTTTAAGTGTGTCAAGGTTCCCACGAGGAGAGTTACCAGAATGCTGCCAGAAGTGAGCGATATCAGTTTAGGTAAACAGACTAGACAAACTGGGTTATCCTTCTTTGAGCTGAACTGGTTAAGGAGGAGGATTTAATAGTTACATTCAAAGTTATGTAAGATTTTCTCTTATTCTGCTCTTCACACAGGATACAGTGTAAAGATCAATATGCTGAATGGTGTTATTAATTGCTGATTCATTTTAAATTGATTCATCTACCTGTGCTGCCTTTCAAGCTAGACCAGATGCAACATGGACAAGTTAAACAAATTGTTCCATGGTCTGACAAGGTGGGATTTCTTGAGTAAAACAGAAATGTGCAAATGGATATTTAATAAGTAGAAATCTGTTAAATAATTACTAAAATAAGCAATGAAATTATGAGGAATTTTGGTATAGTAAATGAAAAGTTACAAGTTTTCTTTCAAAGTCTCTGTTCTAAGCAGCAAGGCAAGATTGGAGTAAAATGAGACAGGTTGAAGGAGCATGGCAAGGCAATGTTCTGAAGAAGGGTCACTGGGCTTGAAATGTTAACTCTGTTTACTCCTCACAGATGCTGCCAAGCCTACTGAGTGTCTCCAGCAATTTCTGCTTTTTGTTTCAGTTTTCCCATCATTTGCAGTGCTTTGTCTAAATTTATTGCAAGGCAGGGATGCTGCCAGCTTCCAGGTAAGTTCAGAGTAAGTGAATACTATGGCACTGAGTAAAGATCCCAGAGACGCATCCTGATCCTATCCATGAGCTGGCTGTGTGAACCTGAGCACACAGTGTCCTTACTGTAGCATTACAGTGATAGTTGTTAGTGCAGCCTGAGGTGCAGCTTTGAAGTGCAGAAGTGGTCCTGTGAACAAATCAGCGATGAGCCATGAGGAGTCTTAGAGGGTAGCACATATGAGATGTCAATGTTCACTAACATAGGGTGCATGTAGCCAACATGTGTGTGTCCTGAGATGATGATGTCTAGTGTCCAGCATGGAGGTCCTTCAAAGCAAGCGGTGAACTGAATTCACCAGCTATCCATTCTCATGCTGAGTTTTCTCGACATCCAGCTTGTTTGGCGAGTTTGGTAAAACAGAAAACTGAATATTAATGAGATGAGTTGGGCCATCAAGAAGGGGTTTAACAACCGATAATCTCCCTTGATTGGCAACTCGCTGCTGCCTCATGAGTAACTCACACTTATGATAAGCATAAACAGATGGAGCAAGATGCTCCTGAGATTGAGAGGGTCTCACCATCTGATTCTATCACACACCTTGCCATAGCCCACATTGTTCAAGCCCCTGTAAGATTCCACTCTGTAATTCTGTTGAAAGTGCAGCATAATGTATAAATATGGCAAGGAGTTTCACTAATGTTAGGAATTTAAGCAGTGATATCTTTTTTGTGTATTGCATATCATTTTTAGCTCATTAGATGCCTACTCAGCAAAGTTTAGCCAATGTTGATTTTAGATTCTTAAAATGTGCAATCCTGATCTTTTGATTCAGTCACGAAGAATTCAATCTATTCAAAGTTATTAGGCTCCATGGAGATCACAAAAGTAGGAAGGAACAATTTATCTTTTGCATCTTCCACCCTATTACTGGCATTTCTGTTCTTTTTTACCCATCCAACATTTTACCTGCTAGTGTCTTGAAATCAGGGTTTCAAGCAAAGCCCTTCAGCAACACTAGTTTAAATCCTTATTCCATGAACCTGATGCTGAACTAATCCTCCATGCTAATGTGAGTTGGTTAAATCAATGAAAAGTCCTGCAAAGATATTTTTGACCCGAAATCGTCACTTTTCTTAAATCAAGGTTTGAAGTGTGCAGTGAGCTGTCAGTCTATGCATTGGTTGCTCGACTTCAGATTCTTTTACAGATGTAGCGTCAAAGCTAAATGAGCTGAACTGTGAAATGCAGCACTTTTCATCAGTGCTAGTAATGCATTAAAATTGAAACTGCACCTATTGTCAATTGAAATTAATATGCTAGAAAGCTTCACAAGTCTGGAGAAAATACTAGAAAAGCATCAAAGTGAAAGAAAAAAAAGGTTCCGCCTTAAAGGCTTGTGTGCACACCTGAGAAAGTTCGCCAAGGAATTCAACAGGCAGCTTCAGGAGTTAGATGAGAAGGAACAAATAATCATATTTGTCTTTAATCCATTCCTTCATGTAGACATTGTTTGGTTGGCTACTAAATTCCATTAGATGTTTGATTTACAAAGCAGTGAAGTTGATATGGTGATAATTATAATCCAAATGCGACTGAGCTGAAAGTCAGATCAAGGGATGTGATTTCTGGGGACTTGTAAACTGAAACAAGTCTCATCTTCTATTATCCTTTGCTTTTAAGTTTATTTCTACTCCACATATCTCTGAGAGACAGCATTCTCCCAAATGGAGATAGTCATGTCCAAATATTACACTCATCTCACAGATAATCTTTTGATGGACTGCATATGACTTGCCAGTCTCATGCAGTATGTGATATAAAAGTAAGCTTTTACTTTAAAACAAAAGCTCTACATTGTTTTGCATTGTAATTATTTCCATATCAACTTCACGGCTTTGTAGGTCAACCACCTGATGGAATTTGGTAGCTAAACTCTACATGAAGGAATGGAATTCTAGACAAACTTGATGATTTGTTCCATCACATCTAATTCCTGAAACTGCCTGTTGAATTTCTCTGCTAATTTCCTCAGGGGTGCACACAAGCTTTCAGGGTGGAACCATTTCTTTTTCACTTTGGTGCTTTTCTCATATTTTCTCCAGACTTGTGAAGCATTCAAGCATTTTATTTAAATTGACAGGACAACAGTTGCAGTTTCAATTTTAATGCATTAACAGCATTGATCAAAAGTGCTAATTCTCTGCCATTTCCCTGCACAGTTTAACACATTCAGCTTTAATGTTACACCTTAAAGAACCCAAAATCCAGCAACTAATGCATTGTCTGATAGCTCACTGCATATTTCATACAGTCACAGAGATGTACAGCACAGAAACAGATTCTTTGGTTCAACTTGTCCATGCTACCCAATATTCTAAATTGATCTCATCTCAATTGCAAGCATTTGGCCTATAACCCTCTGAACTCTTCCTATTCATAAGTCCGTCCAGATGTCTTTTAAATGTTGTTGTAATTGGTAGCTCATTCCACACACATACACACTACCCTTTGTGTGAAAAAGTTGCTCCTTTAGTCCTTTTTTAATCTTTCCCTTCTCATTTTAAACTTATGCCATCTACTTTTGGACTCCCCTATCCTGAAGAATTGACCTTGACCCTTCACTCTGTTTGTTCCCCTCATGATTTTACAAACTTCTACAAGGTCATCCCTTAGCCTCCAGCATCTCCCTATAGCTCAAATCTGCTATCACAGGCAACATCCTTGGAAATCTTTTCTGAATCCTTTAAAATTTCACAACATCTTTCCTGACCCAAATAAGTCACAATTTCAGGCATCAGATTATAAGATCTTTGCACAACTTTTCTTTGACTTAACCACCTCACATTATTAAGGTGGATTAGTTCAGCATCAAGTTCACAGAGTAAGGGTTTAAACAAAAGTTGCTGAAGGGCTTTGCTTGACACAAGTTTACAATCTAACAATAGCTTTCATTGCAACAGAAAATTTCATAACTTTATTCAGTAGTCCTTGCTGATGGATTATACAGCACTAATTGACTAAACTGAAAAAATCAGGATCATTTCCACAATATACAACAAAGCCCACACTGACACTAAATATGGCTCATGCACCATCAGTTGTGTTGGTGGAAACTAGTTTCTTGATTGAAATGTTTGTCTCAAGCATGTACCATTTGCATTAGTTGTAGATATTGTCCAACCTTGCTCTCTCCCTTTAAGGGACAAAAGGCTGGGAAATTTCTCTTTAATAGTATTGTCTGATGCTCACAAAAATAATCAGCTTGGCAGTGTTAGTCATGTCAATGGATTCATCAAATTATCGTGAGGAATATTCAAGATCCTTCAGGTTGCTGCAAGATGTCTTTGGACAAAGATTCCACTTGTCTTGCTACTGTGGAATCACCAGATTACCCAGTCCTGATTGTTATTAATATTTCTCCTTTATTCTTAAGGTCTTTGAATAAAGAGTCAATAGATATAGTCTTTACTTCTTAAATTACTTCATCATTTGTGAATGATTTCTTGTGTTTTCCTAGCAGATGTCAAATGTGAAATGATGCTTCAGCACAAGCCTTAATTTTTGCTGCTAGTTTAAGAGAAAAATGACTTTCAGCTCATCAACTTCCTTTGTCTAAACCATGCTGTCAAGGGGAAACTATCTTTGAATGTTCTGGGCATCGTTGGTGGTTTTGTTCCAAAGTTTCCTTTTCATGTACAGATACACTTTGATGGCATATAAGGCAAATTGCTTTATCTTTTACAGTTGTGAACAGAAATTAATTTTTCCATTCTAGGTGGAAGTTGAATTTTTTTGGCTTCTTCTTAAATGGTCCAGATTCATTGCTCATCATTATTAGTCACAGGATCCCCAGCCTGAAACATTTGGAATGCTGCTGGCTGCTTTCAAGTGTGGAGATACAAGTATTCGGTGATCATGAATTGTTGCTGAGGTCTCTGGTTGTGTTTCATTGCTCGGATATTAGAAAGAGGGCATAGCAGCATTCCCCATATTCTTTCTTCATCCTGCACAGACGTATTAGTTAAGCAGTTAAAGAGAAAACCTGCAGATCTACAAAGAATGGGAAGAGAATTGGGACCAGTTGAACTGCTTTTACAGAGAGTCCACCTGGATATGATGGGCTGAATAATTTCCTGGGTTTCGAGTATAATGGTATACCAGCTTCATACATCAGTTCCAAATACAGAACAACCTCGATATCCAAATGAGACGACTGGGGAGTATCTTGTTCGGATAACTGATCTCATTGTAAATAAAGGAAACATGTTCAAGTCTAAATGGAACCCTGTGAAACAAAGCCTCAGCCAGAAGCACTGACTTGTGTTTTACACCGGTCAACTTGATCAAATCAAATCAAAAGACACTCTGGGACTGAGCAGGGCTGCCTTTGCATGTGGTTCTCCAATGTCCGCCTGGATTTCTGTCACTGTCTCTGCTCAGAGCCACGCTGTTTCGCTCATTCGGGTCATTGACTCAGATACCTGAGTCTATAACCAATCGTCTAAAATAGTCAAACCCAAACTTCAGATTGTAATTAAAGTGAAGGAAAAAAATGCTGCATGTAAGTTTGTAAATATACCTCCTGAAAGAACAGATGTCAGAAACTTTCTGCTGTCTATGACAGAGAGAGAGAATAAGAGAGAAAGAAGGATACAGAGAGAAAGGGGGCAGAGACAATGTGAGAGAGATAGAGTGAGGTGGGAGGGAGGAAGGAGAAAGGAAGGAAGGAAGAAAGGAATGAAGGAAAGAAGGAAGGAAATGACAGAAGCAAAGCAGGAGAAAAGTTGCTAAGGTGGGCAGTTTGTCTTTGAAAGAGAGTTTTTGCAGGTAGTGACAGAGTCCGGTTTTCGATCTCAAACTTCGGAATCTTGAGATCTTGTTCAGATAATCCAAAATTCGAATTGATGTTTGGATTAATGTCTGCTCTTCCTGAGAAGAGGCTCCCAAGGTATGGAAATTGATCTACGTTGCCCAATTGCTTGCCATGCAGTGCCCAGAGATGGTCCCTGCACAATCGATGAGATCAGTGGTTGTCTATGCACACAAGATATACTGAGCACAACTTTGCAATGAAATGTGTCAGTGTGCTCCAAAGCACAACATTGAAGAGCACAACCATATTGTATGAGGGTTGGAGATGTGCCACAATAATGTGATGAAGCTGGTACATATCCAATGTCAACGTCCATGGACATAGGGTGCATGCGGTCACTGCCCCATGGAGCATGACCTGAGATGTTAGTGCTTGGTGTCCAAAAAGTGGCTGGAGATTTTTAGTTTTGAAGAGGGATTGGATAGCTTTGGGTTGTGTTCCTTAGAGCAGAGGAGATTGACTGGTAGATCTGGTAGAGGTTGAAACGCTTGTAACAGTTATGTATTATTTACATGTGCTCTTGTGATGTCAATACATACAAGACTATGGGTCAAGTGCTAGAAAATAGAATTGGAATAGTAAATTGTGTCTGTTTTTGACTGGTGCTGACTTAATGGATGAAAGAACCTTTTTCTGTACTGTCGATCCCTACAGCTCTAACATTGGGGCCAGAGGAGGAAATGATGAGCTGGAGTCACCTGGGAACCATTCTGACTCTCGTGTCAGAATTGTCACAGTCTAGCTTCTACCTGGCAGGTAGGAGAACAGGAAACTGCATATCACTGTGGCAAAATTTACTGTACTGAGATAGTAATGCATACTAAGGGTCTCTCTTCACTTGTTAGTGTTATTCTCATCTTACCATTCAACAGTTAGTTGGAAAACAAGACATTTTGCTCTCAACATCAAGAATGTTGTCACTGTTAATCTTACCCAATTTTTCTAATTTTCTTACCAAAGTCCATGTCATTCAGGAGGTGGGGAGATTGCAACCAACATTACGTGAGGATGAAAAAAAAATGCTTCATATGCATGTCGGCAGATCATTTCTTTTTTACCTATACTGATTACTATCAATTTTCATTAAGATATTTGGGATGCCAGAAAATGAACTGAAAGAAAGTGTCAAATACATATCATGGTTTTGACATAGATCCCCACAGGATGGGAAGAAGTTTCACAGTATATGGTGGTAATTAAATACTAAGAAAGGAAATACATGCCTAAACTATTCTCAGTGGGAGAAAGTGAGGACTGCAGATGCTGGAGATCAGAGCTGAAAAATGTGTTGCGGGAAAAGCGCAGCAGGTCGGGCAGCATCCAAGGAGCAGGAGAATCGACGTTTCGGGCATAAGCACTTCCTGAAGAAGGGCTTATGCCTGAAACGTCGATTCTCCTGCTCCTTTTCCAGCAACACATTTTTCAGCTCTAAACTATTCTCAGTGTCAGGTACCATGTCATGCAGGACACTTCATTGACATTTTAACATTAACATATTAACATTATTGGAAATGAGTCAATCTTAACAATTGTCATCTGTGCCTCCATGGCATTGGGATTCAGAAAATGAAGATTGGAGCTGCTTTGGGATTGGAGTAGTGGCCCGCTTGCGTTCCCTCTTCAAGTGGTTAGCACTGATCAAAAGGTCTCTCTGTTCCTCTCTCTTGATTGTTGTTCTCTTCCTGTTGCATTGTCACCGCCCACCAAGTTTGCCCCCAATTCCCAGCCTACCTTGCCGTCACAAACACATACAGCTTTCCTGTCCATTTGAGCAGGTGAAAAGCAGAAACAAAATAAATCATAAATTTCTGCAATAGCGTTCAATGTTTAATTGTCCTACGATTACGTGAACCTAGTATCTGATTTAGACTCATTGTGTTTGATTTGTTAAGCCTGGTCTGGAGTCACAGGAGAGTAAACATACATCACAGAAGTTACCAGAAGCTGAGCTGGAAGCAGGAATGCAGACTTTTGTGATTGCACCTATTTTAAATTGAACTCTTAGAAACTGATGTTATTTCTGCATGACTCTGAGATGCATGAAATGTACAATACTATCCCTATGCACAGTACCACCACACTTCCCCACACCTTCTCTGTCCCCATCTACAAATATAAAACCTGTAAATTTCTCCTTTCAGTAAGAAAATTAAAGTGTCAAACCACTCAAATAGCATTCATGCATTTCAGACATTGGGTATTTAAGACCCTGCTGTTACAGAATCTTTTCTATTTTTACTATGAATTGTAACTATGCCATAAAAATGTTATGAGTGACAGAAAACACAGAGCTGTCCCTGGCCTGAAAATGACCCCAGAGAAAGGAATTAGAGAAATGACATAGATGCTGCAGCATCTAGATACTCAATTTAATTTTACACTATTCCTCAAACAGGAGATTTGTGTGAGGTTGCATTCAAATGCAGGGATACATTGAGACGCGTAATAAATTATTTCAAGTGCAGATTCAGGAGTATGCTGAGTTAACTGATCTCAGTAAGGATCACCTTGAAAGTGTTATAAGTCATATCGGCACACCGAATAGGAGGAAAACTCAGAAAGGGTCTTTGCTGCTGATCATTATCCATTAACACCATTTGAGAGTGCGTTTATGTGGGCAGAATTGGTTTTCACTTTGAGCTCCACACTCCTGAGTAACTTACCATCTTGAAGGAAAAGGGCTTCAGGTGCATGGGGACTTATGAGTTCCCCTCCAACCCACTCACCATTCTGACTTGCAAGTATATCGCTGTTCTTTTATGTCACTAAACTCATCCGTTTCCTCCACAATAGTATCTTATTTCACTGCAGTCCACAGAGTGGAGTACACCTATGGTGGAGGGAGTTCCAGGAGTGACAGTGAATAAATGGTGATATAGTTCTAAGCCAGAAATGTAGAGTAATTCACCAGTGATGGTGCTAGGGAAATCTCATGGTATTATCACTGGACTATCCATCCAGAGATGCAGGTAATATTTTGGGGACATAGGTTTGAATACTGGTATAGCATATGGTGGAATTAGAATTCAATAAAGAAAAATCTGGAATTAAGAGTCAAATGATAACCACGAAATCATTGTCAATTGCTGGAAAACTCATCTGTTCTTTAAGGAAGGAAACTGCCATCCATACCTGGTCTGGCCTACATATGACTCCAGACCCAGAGCATTGTGGTTGACTCTTAACTGCTCTCTGGGCAATTAGGGATGGGTAATAAATGATGGCCTAACCACTGAAGCCCACATCCCGTGAGTGACTAGAAAAATGCGATGAATGTCCTTGTTCTTCTCAAAGACAGAGGTTTTGGATTCAGATGTTGTTGTGGAAGGAGTCCTGGTGAGTTGCTGCAGTGCATCTTACACTACTACCACTGAGCATCTATGGTGGAGTGAGTGAATGCTGAAGCTATATATGCAGTGTTAAACAAGTGTCTCTTGGTGTTGGATTTTTTGCATGTTGTTGGAGCAGTACTCACCTAGGCAAGTGAGGATTATACCATAACACTCCTGACTTGTATCTTGTAGATGGTCGAAAGACATTGGAGTCAGCAGTTACAGAACGCCAAACTCTTGTAGCCACAATATTTGTGTAGTTAGTTCAGTTGACATGATTTGGAGATGCTGGTATTGGACTGGGCTGTACAAAGTTAAAAATCACACAACACCCAGGTTATAGTCCAACAGGTTGAATTGGAAGCACTAGCTTTCGGAGTGCTGCTCCTTCATCAGGTGGTGCTCTGAAAGCTAGAGCTTCCAATTAAACCTAGATTACTTACAGTTTGGGAACAGGCCCTTCGGCCCAACAAGTCCACACCAACCCGCTGAAGCACAACCCACCCAGACCCATTCCCCTACATTTACCCCTTCACCTAACACTACGGGCAATTTAGCATGGCCAATTCATCTAACCTACACATTTTTGGTTTCCTCCGGTTTCCGGAGGAAACCGGAGCACCCGGAGGAATCCCACGAAGACACAAGGAGAATGTGCAAACTCCACACAGAGAGTCGCCTGAGGCGGGAATTGAACCCGGGTCTCTGGCACTATGAGGCAGCAGTGCTATCCACTGTGCCACCATGCCGCCCAAACCTGTTGGACTATAACCTGGTGTTGTGTGATTTTTAGTTCAATTGAGTTAGTCGTGGAATCATAGAATCCTTAAGTGCAGAAAGAATCGATTCAGCTCATCAAGTGTGCACTAACCCTCCAATGAACATCCTATCACCATCACTCCTCCACCTCCCCCTCACCCTATCCCATAACCCCATATGGGTTTTTACATCCATGGACATTATGGGGCAATTTCTTTCATGGCCACTCCACCTAACCTGCACATCTTTGGATTGGGGAGGAAATGGAGCATCCAGAGGAAACCTGCATAGACACAAGGAGAACACGCAAACTGCATACAGACAGATGCCTAAGGCTGGAATTGAATCTGTGTCTTTCCAGTGAGGCAGCAGTGTTAAGCACTGTACCACTGCGCCACTCCAAATTATTGTCCCTTCTTCATCCCAGCATCCAATCACCCCAGAATTGATTTCTCCAATGTCCCTACCACAATAGGAGCCCCTGATCACCAATTCTTGCCTTTCATCGATCTGATCTCCTCCTGGCCTGATCGTGGCCCAACTATCTGACCAATTTGGTTGAACAGCCCTGATTCATGTGTGATTGGTCCCCTGACTGATCTGTGTGGCTTCTGTGACCCCCTGAAATAATTGCACAGATCTTCAGTACCTGGACTCCTGGTTATTGATCACCCCAGGTTACTGATGGTATAGGTTTAAGTATTGTTGAATGTCAATGCAAGGTTATTAGATTTTGTCCTGTTAAACCTTAAAAATTCTTTCCCCTCACTCTGTTGAATACCACCATAAGTTACCAGAAGGTAGCAATTTTCCTAAATGTGATATAATTGTTCACATTCTCCTCACTACCAAACATTTGCTTGACAGTCTGAATACAGACCCCTGACTTTGGTGCCATATAGAGATTAGTTCCACTTTGTTATACACTTCAAAGAAGACGACAAAAGGGCAATCTCTCAACTTGTGTCTGCTCATCTCCCCTATGAGGATGATGTTTGTTGAAGCAGAGATCCTGGAACAAGACTTTCAATGTGTTGCATTGTAGATTTCCATAATATGTCAAAGGATTTTCATAGGCCTGTGTTTTTCTTCAGTATTTATAAGAAGATTAGTTGAGGCCATTTAGCTCATGTAACTACTGAGCCAGTTTATAGTAATCAGAAATGTCTGACAATATTCCTTTAAACTTCTGGTGCAAGTTAAATTGATTGGTCTGTAACAATTAGATAGCTTTTCCTAGCTGGAATAAAACAGTATAAAGGCCAGTCATACTTGGAAATTAAAATACTGGTCATACTGGAACTCCATTTTGATGTATATAAGGTAAGTTGGACCAGTATTTGTCATTTGCAAGTTTTGTGGAAGTTGTGGCTCCTTCCATTTTGTATTGCACATTATTAATATTTAAAGCTTAATCTCAATGATTTAACCTATTGATAAGTTAATGCATCATGATCAAAAAATGTTGAAACAAAGTGCTGGAGAAACATTAGAGAGCCATTTTGATAAATATGCAAATTTTAGACTTCTTTACAGGTGGACCCCACATTGTCACCATATAGTTTGCTGTTAAAGCTCATCTTGTTAAAAAATATTGCTTGCTTCCTTGGAGGCCTCAAATCCCTTCTCGCATAATTAATTATGTAGATTACCATAGATCTCTCAGTAGCATGTGCAAAATTATATAAAACAGCATTCATCCAGGAGGTTTACATTATTTGGAATTCAACTCTGGAATTCAGACGCTGATAATAAACTGCTTGAACTTTGCTTTCGATTGATAGTTTGCAATTGCTTCCAAGGACCCATTATTCATTAAAATGAATATAATGAGGTTTGAAACAAGGGGCTAACCTTTCCATTTCAAGACAAAGTGGACTAGACAATCACACAGTGATTTAGTATTCACTATAATTTAATTGTACATGATTGTGTGTTGACCCTTGGTGGTAAGCTGTTGAAACCAATTAGTGTTCATTGGTTTCTCAGACATAATGTGTTTTTATGATACACATGTACTCCCTTGTGTGGCCAGTAGAGGTTAAGAACAACGGTATATAAATTTACTCAGTTTTCAAGTGAAAATGCTGGATTATAAAGTTATGATCAACAATCCTTAACTCTTAGAAACAAGATGTGCTTGTCAGGAACATTGGCCAAATGGATGATTAGGATAGAGAATATATGGCGACCACTAGTATGATTGAAGATCAGAGGGACTTGGTGTGGATATACAGTGGTCCCTTCAATTATTAGGACAGGTAGACAAAGTGGTTAGGTGGGATACATTCCTTTACTAGCTGAGGCATAATGTTTAAGAACTGGGAGGTAATGCTGGAACTAGATAAAATGTTTGTTAGGCAATATTGTGTGCAGTTCTGGAATCCACATTTTAGGGGGGTAAGACAAAATTGGAGAGGGTGCAGAAGGGATTCACTAGGATGTTACCTGGGCTGGACAGTTTCAGTTATGAAAAGAGATCAAATACACTGGGATTGTTTTCCTTATATTGAAAGGGAACATGATTGATATGTATAAATTGTTGTCCTTAGATTGAGAGGGAACATGATCGAAATGTATAAATTAGTGAGGGACTTAGACAGGGTAGACAGGAAGAAATCTCTCCCCTTGATGGAGGGATCAATGATCAACAGACATAGATTTAAAATAAGGCACAGGAGATTTAGAAGCAATATGAGGAAAAGCTTTTTTACTAGAAGGTGGTAGGAATCTGGAACTCACTGCTGTAAAGGTGGTAGAGGCAGAAACTCTCATAATATTTAAGGAGTATTTAAATGTGTACTTGATGTCAAGGCATACAACACTATGTGCCAAGTGCTGGAAAATTGGATTAGAATATTTAAGTGGTTGCTTTTGACCAACATAGATGTAATGGGTTGAAGGGAGTTTTTCTGCGCTGTAGATATCTGTGCTCTCTGAGTGTCAAGCCAAATTGAAGAAAACAAGTTGGCAGCGATAGTGACTTGGTAAACATTAGTGCACACAGTGTTGGTCTCAACCCCTACCCCACACCAATTCAGAGGGCTGTCAAGGCTTTTACAGTTTTGTTGTAAAGGCCTGGGATAAAGTCTTAATTGAACAGGTTATTTCTTCAGCTGGGATTTGGGTTGGGTGAAAATTGAATAGAAGTGAGTTCCTAACCCACACAATTGTTGCCTTGTCACCTTGCTGATTAGGGTGAGGTGATAACTAAAAGTAGCAGTAGGCTGGAATAAAAGATAGATACTCAGTTTCTGAATACATCGACATTCTTACACTAGATCCATCCAGTACCTGTACAGTCATCAGAAAGCACCAAGGCCCAAACACGGTGGAGGTGCGACAGAAGAGAAGGAGTATGTTGATTGAATGGTATTGGGGTAGAGATAAGAAAATATTATTGAAATATAACAAGAAATACATATAAAACTCTGATACATATGGCCAAGAATTTTGAGGAAAGTGAAAGAGGAAATAACACAATGTCTGGCCACAATCTTTGAAATACCGTTGGATATGAAGGTGAATGAGGAATTTTCATTGAAACACTTCTTACACATTCAAACTAATTGCATTTGGAGCACAACACCATGTTCTCTGAAACATCTCTGAGTTAAATGCTGGCCAACAAAACATTTGAAGGTAGAGACCCTTTCTTTGTGTCAGAAGCTTTAGGTTTAAGTTCCACTCCAAGTTTGATGGCAAAGGAAGGTGTGCTCTTAACATGGTTAACAGATTGATTGCCAGTCTGTAAATCCTTCCAAAACACCTGGTGCAAGTGGGTGAGTTCCCTGGCCAGCATTGCTGCAGAAAGCAATAGAAAGCTACTACAGTTCTTTGCCAGGCATGACCATGGGCCAACGTAAATCCCAGGGATGTTCCAGTCACCAGCACTAACTCCAGGAATGGAATATTGTCGAGAGAGACAGAGAGGAAGAAAGTAAATGTCATTAACTGGGGCAGGAATGACAACATTTCATCTGTACAATGCTATATATTATGAGGCAGAGTCCCAGTGCACAACCAGGATGGTTTGGTTTCCCTTAATACGGGCAGACATAATCAAAGTATCACAAAGTGCAGTGTTTGATGGAATGGGAGGTCAAATCAGCCAAGACCAGCCTTCTGGTTCTCCATCTAATTTTCTGATTCCAAACATTTTACTGCAAGATGATGGATATTCTTAGCAGTGATTTTGGTGTTGTGAATGATGCTTATGTTAAAGAAAGAACCTAAGTTTTCCAATCGCATTTACAAATTCTACATTTATGTGGATTTAGCAGCACTGAAAGGAGTGCAGAATTCTTAAGTACACAATATAACAAAAATTTACGTGGTTTGCAATTATAAACCAACAGCTTTAGTTTATGTTCTATATAAAGGAAAGCTCTTATGCAGCAAGGACTGGAGATTGCTGAAACACCAGCAACATTCCACTGCTGTCTTGGATCAAGGAAAATTTCTGACAATGTCATTGAGACCCAAAGGCATTAGCTTCGTCAAAATTGCATGTACTCACAAACAGACTGACAATGTTCTTGAATCTGAACATTGCACTGAAAATTGATGATTCCGATGTAATATTTAAATATCAGATGTAAGTCAATTATGATAAATCACAGATCATACAAAGTTTATAAGCTGCTCCTACCCCAATTCACATGAAGTGGAATCTTAGTGATTGGAAGGGGCTTTAATGGTCCTTTCAGAACAAATGTCATCACAGGTTATAAGTGAATATATGTAACTTATTGCTGATATTCCCTTTTTTTAAACAGCAAACTAAAATATCAGCCAATTCATTTGATGGATAGCCCCCGGACTTCAAATGTTCTTCATGAACTCAGCGTACTATTTCACCAGAAGTATAAATCTCTGATGTTACATAATCAATGTGAAGTATTCAATATTTTGCTCTTAGTTGTCTACAGCAGACTACCAATCAGCAAATGATTGTAATCGAAGTAATTTGAAAGTGGATAAAGAGGATGTACCTTCACAGTGTTTTAATTGCTGAACTTACTGCAATTATAGAGTCATAGAGATGTACAGCACGGAAACAGACCTTTCAGTCCAACTCATCCATGCTGACAAGATATCCCAACCAAATCTAGTCCCACCTGCCTGCACCTGGCCCCTATCCCTCCCAACTCTTCCTATTCATATACCCATCCTGATGCCTTTTAAATGTTGCAATTGTATTAAACTCCACCATTTTCTCTGGCACACGCACCACCCTCTGCGTGAAAAGGTTGCCTCATAGGTCTCTTTTATGTCTTCCCCCTCTCACCCTAAACGTATGTCCTCTAGTTCTGGACTCCCCACCCCAGGGAAAAGATCTTATCTATTTACTCTATCCATGCCCCTCCCGATTTTATAAACCTCTATAAGGTCACCTCTCAGCCACTGATGCTCCAGGGAAAACAGCCCTAGCCTATTCAACCTCTCACTATGGTTCAAATCCTCCAACCCTGGCAACATCCTTGCAAATCTTTCCTGAACCCTTTCAAGTTTCACAACATCTTTCCGATATGAAGGAGACCAGAATTGCATGCAATATTCCAAAAGTGGCCTAACCAATGTCCTGTACAGCCACAACATGACCTCCCAACTCCTGTATTCAATACTCTGACCAGTATAGGAAAGCATACCAATGCCTTCTTTACTATCCTATCTACCTGCGACTCTACTTTCAAGGAACTATGAACCTGCACTCCAAGTTCTCTTTGTTCAGCAACACTCCCTAGGACATTACCATTAAGTGTATAAGTCCTGCTAAGATTTGCTTTCCCAAAATGCAGCACCTCACATTTATCTAAATTGAATTCCATTTGCCATTCCACTGGCTCATCTGATCAAGATCCCATTGTAATCTGAGGTAACCTTCTTCGCTGTACGCTACACCTCCAATTTTGGTGTCATCTGCAAAATTACGAACTATACCTCTTAAGCTCACATCCAAATCAATTATATAAATGACAAAAAGTAATGGATCCAGCACTGATCCTTGTGGCACTCCACTGGTCACAGGCCTCCAGTCTGAAAAACAACCTTCTACCACCACCCTCTGTCTTCTACCTTTGAGCCAGTTCTGTATCCAAATGGCTATTTCTCCCTGTATTCCATAAGATCTAACTTGCTCACCAGTCTTCCATGGGGAACCTTGTCAAACACCTTACTGAAGTCGATATAGATCACATCTACTGCTCTGCCCTCATCAATCCTCTTTGTTACTTCTTCAAAAAACTTAATCAAGTTTGTGAGACATGATTTCCCATGCACAAAGCCATGTTGACGATCCGTAATCAGTCCTTGCCTTTCCAAATATATATACATCTTGTCCCTTACACTGTAAAGTATGTTGAACATTTTACTGTCTTATTTGCATAAGAATTAATTATTTGTGTAGATAATCATACACAGTAAAGGTCCTGACCTGTAAGCAGAAGGTATACTTTGCTGCATCACCCTGAACAACTTCTCCTTCCAATCCTCCCACTTCCTCCAAACCAAAGGGGTAGCCATGGGCACCTGCATGGGCCCCAGCTATGCCTGCCTATTTGTTGGGTACTTGGAAGAGCCCTTCTTCCGTAGCTACACAGGCACCACCCCCCACCTGTTCCTCTGCTTCATCGATGACTGTACTGGCGCCACCTCATGCCCCCACGAGGAGGTTGAACAGTTCATCAACTTCACTAACATCTTTCACCCAAATCTCAAATTCACCTGGACCATCTCGGACACCTCCCTCCCCTTCCTGGACCTCTCCATATACATCCCCAGTGACCAACTAATCACAGACAGCTACTAAAAACCCACCAACTCCAACAGCTACCTAGACTACACCTCCTCCCACCCTGCCTCCTGTAAAAATGCCATCCCTTATTCCCAATTCCTCTGCCTCTGCTACATCTGTTCCCAGGATGACCAGTTCCACCAGAGAAAATCCCAGATGGTATCCTTCTCCAAAGACCACAATTTCCCCTCCCATGTGGTCAATGATGCCTTCCAGTGCATCTCCTCCACTTCTCTCACCTCCATCCTTGAAATCCATCCCTTCCAATGCAACAAGGACAGAGTCCCCAGTCCGCACCTTCCACTCCATCAACCTCTGTATACATTGCATCATCCTCTGCCACTTCCGCCACCTACAAATAGATTCCACCACTAGGGATATATTTCCCTCCCTAACCCTGTCAGTGTTCTGGAGAGATCGTTCCCTCCATGACTCCCTTGTCAGATCCATGTCCCCCACCAGCCCACACCCCACTCTCAGCACCTTTCCCTGCCACCACAGGAAGTGCAAGACCTGATACCACACATCCCCCCTCACCTCCATCCAAGGCCACAAAGGATCCTTCCATATCTGACAGAAATTTGCCTGTACCTCCACTAATGTCATCGATTGTATCCGTTGCACCCAATGTGGTCTCCTCTACATTGGGGAGACAGGATGCCAACTTGCGGATCGTTTCAGAGAACATCTCTGGGACAAACGCACCAACCAACCCCACTGACCCGTGGCTGAATACTACAACTTGCCCTCCCACTCCGCCAAGAACATGCAGGTCTGGGCCTCCTTCATCACCAAATGCTAACTACCTGATGCCTGGAGGAAGACTGCCTCATCTTCCACCTTGAGACCCTGCAACCACACGAGATTAATTTCACCAGTTTCCTTTTTCCCCTCCCCCCACCTTATCCCAGTCCCAAGCCTCCAACTCGACACGGCCCTCTTGACCTGTCTATCGTCTTTTGCATCTATCCATTCCACCCTCCTCTCAGACCTGTCACCTTCTCCCCAACCTTCATCGAACTACTGCATTCCCAGCTACCTTCCCCCCAGCCCCACCCACTCCCATTTATCTCTCAGCCCCCCAGTCCACAAGCCTCATTCCTGAGGAAGGGTTTATGCCCGAAACGTCAATTCTCCTTCTCCTCGGATACTGCCTGGCCTGCTGTGCTTTCCCAGCAACACACTCTCAACTCTGATCTCCAGCATCTGTAGTCCTCACTTTCACCTGCATCACTTCATACTGAGCTCCATCGCACATTCTCCTCTCAACTACACTCCTCCTGGCCTTTTATCTATTTAGCTTTGGACCTACATTGTACCCAATGATCGAAACCATAAATACATAATCATATGGTCTGGTCTCTTCAACTTTGTGTTTTAACAATGGTAGTCATGTTGATGTTAAATGTAAACCAGAAATCATTAATCTTTGCTGAATGTCCGTATCTTCAACTCATTATTGTATGAGAATGTATGAGTAAATTAAGATTATTAATGTATAGCATTACATTAATATATTAGAGTTAACTAAAATTCTACAAATCCAAAGTTAAATCCCTAGTCTGATTGTAAGGCATAGAGAATCTGGTCTACAGGAAGGACTGGTAAAACTGAAGCCAATACAGTACCTAATGCAGACCCAAATTTCACAGACGAAGGCATTTCCCTGAATACATGATGGCATTTTAAACATTAATATGTTACAATTAGTTCATTTATTTACTCTATGTGTGCATTGTCATATACCAATCTATGCCATCAAGAAATGGAAGAGAACAGAAAAAGTGTCAGAAAAAACTGCATTTGATTCAAGTATAGCACCAACTCCGGCAAACGTGGAATCAATATGAATCATGGGGTAAACTCTGTCTAGAGCTGTACATAGCACAGAGTAGGATGGTTGCGGTGTTTGGAAGTCAGACATCTGAGCTCCAGGACATGTCTACAGGAGTTCTTCAGGGTAGTGCTTGTTCAGCTACTTCATCAATCACCTTCCCTCCATTGCAAGGTCTGAAGTGGGAATGTTTGCTGATGACTGCACAACGTTCAGTACCATTTGTGAGTCCTCAGATACTGAAGCAGTTTATGCACAAATGCAGCATGACTCACACAATGTTCAAGCTTTGGCTGACGAGTAGCAAGTAACATTTGCACACATAAGTGTAAGGCAATGACCATCTCTGACAAGAGAGAATCTAACCATCACCCCTTGACACGTAATGGCATCGCAATCACTGAATCTCCCACTATCAACATCTCGCAGGTTACCAGAAGCTGATTGGACTAGACATAAATAATACTGTGGCTACAAGAGCAGGTCTGTGCTAGAAACCTTGCAGCAAGCAACTCACACCTGACTCCTAAATCATGTCCACCATCTACAAGCCACAAATTAGGAGTGAAATGGAATATTTCCCACTTGTTGGGATGAATGCAACTCCAACAACACTCAAAGCTTGATACCATCCAAGACAAAGCTGCTTGTATGACTAGCATTAAATCTAGAAGCATTTAGTACTGCCACCAGTGATACTTAGTCACAACAGTGTATACCATCTACATGATATATTTTAGGAATTCTCAAAGGGTCCATTGCACCTTCTAAATCTATGGCCACAACCATCAAGAATGACAAGACCGCAGATACATAAAAATGCAACCATTCGCAAGTTCCCCTCCAAGCCACTCACCAACCTGACTTGGAAACATATTGCTGTTCCTTCAGTATCACTGGATCAAAATTCTGGAATTTCCTTCCAACACCAATGGAAAATGGACAATAGCAGTTCAAGAAAGCAGCTCATCCCCATTTTCTCAAGGAAAACTGGGGATGAGCAATTAGTGTTGGCCCAGCCTGTACATTTTGCATCAGCACTGCCTACATGAGATGCTGATTACCACTTGGAGAGACAGCATCAGCAGAGATGTGCTACAGAGGAGAGGTCAGAGGTGTTCACCAGATGCCATAACAGAGCAATGACTGTTATTGGCAAGACCTGTGTTTCTGTTCCTGTACCACAGTGATAGTAGAATAGACAACACCACATGGAAAAAGAAGACATGGCTGGCCAAAGCAGACCTGACAAGCCACAGTTAAACCTTTGAGAATGGGACACTTCTCGGGCTGCAGCGAAAGAGATTACAATGAGTTGGGGCTGGGGATTGTCCTGCATTGAACAGGAGGTGCTGATACTAAATCTTTGAAGAGATTAAAGGAAGTATGGACAAGTACATTAAGATACAGACACAGTTCCAGCTCAGGATTCCTTGTTACATTATAAATTCTGTAAAGTGATGCAAAGGAATGCAAAGAAACTGTAAAATGAAAAGGTGAGTCATTACTATAGAACATAATGACGGCACGGTGGCCCAGTGGTTAGCACTGCTGCCTCACAGCGCCTGTAGACCCGGGTTCAATTCCCGACTCAGGCGACTGACTGTGTGGAGTTTGCACATTCTCCCCGTGTCTGCGTGGGTTTCCTCCGGGTGCTCCGGTTTCCTCCCACAGTCCAAAGATGTGCGGGTCAGGTGAATTGGCCATGCTAAATTGCCCGTAGTGTTAGGTTAAAGGGGTAAATGTAGGGGTATGGGTGGGTTGCGCTTCGGCGGGTCGGTGTGGACTTGTTGGGCCGAAGGGCCTGTTTCCACACTGTAAGTAATCTAATCTAATAATACAGTACAGCACAGAATAGGCCCTTCAGCCCATGATGTTGTGCTGACCACTGATCCTCATGCATGCACCCTCAAATTTCTGTGACCATATGCATGCCCAGTAGTCTCTTAAAAGTCCCCAATGACCTTGCTTCCACAACTGCTGCTGGCAACGCATTCCATGCTCTCACAACTCTCTGTGTAAAGAACCCCTCTGACATCCCCTCTATACATTCCTCCAACCAGCTTAAAACTATGACCCCTTGTGTTAGTCATTTCTGCCCTGGGAAATAGTTTCTGGCTATCGACTCTATCTATGCCTCTTATTATCTTGTATACCTCAATTAGGTCCCCTCTCCTCCTCCTTCTCTCCAATGAAAAAAGTCCGAGCTCAGTCAACCTCTCTTCATAAGATAAGCCCTCCAGTCCAGGCAGCAGCCTGGTAAACCTCCTCTGAACCCTCTCCAAAGCATCCACATCTTTCCTATAATAGGGTGACCAGAACTGGACGCAGTACTCCAAGTGCGGTCTAATCAAAGTTTTATAGAGCTGCAACAAGATCTCACGACTCTTAAACTCAATCCCCCTGTTAATGAAAGCCAAAACATCATATGCTTTCTTAACAACCCTGTCCACTTGGGTGGCTATTTTAAGGGATATATGTACCTGCACACCAAGATCCCTCTGTTCCTCCACACTGCCAAGACTTCTATCCTTAATCCTGTACTCAGCTTTCAAATTCAATCTTCGAAAATGCATTACGTCGCATTTATCCAGGTTGAATTCCATCTGCCACCTCTCAGCCCATCTCTGCATCCTGTCAATGTCCCGCTGCAGCCTACAACAGCCCTCTATACTGTCAACGACACCTCCAACCTTTGTGTCGTCTGCAAACTTGCTGACCCATCCTTCAATCCCCTCATCCAAGTCATTAATAAAAATTACAAATAGTAGAGGCCCAAGGACAGAGCCCTGTGGAACACCACTCACCACTGACTTCCAGGCAGAATATTTTCCTTTTACTACCACTCGCTATCTTCTGTTGGCCAGCCAATTCTGTATCCAGACAGCTATGTTCCCCTGAATCCCATTCCTCCTGACCTTCTGAATGAGCCTACCATGGGGAACCTTATCAAATGCCTTGCTGAAATCCATATACACCACATCCACAGCTCAACCCTCTTCAACGTTTCTAGTCACATCCTCAAAGAACTCGATAAGGCTTGTGAGGCATGACCTGCCCCTCAAAAAGCCGTGTTGACTGCATTTAATCAAGCCATGCTCTTCCAGATGGTCATAAATCCTATCCCTCAGAATCCTTTCTAACACCTTGCAGACGACAGACGTGAGACTTACTGGTCTGTAATTGCCGGGGATTTCCCTATTTCCTTTCTTGAAGCGAGGAATTAGTTTTCTCTCTCCAGTCCTCAGGTACGACTCCAGTGGAGAGCGAGGATGCAAAGATCTTCGCAAGTGGCGAAGCAACTGCATTTCTCGTTTTCCAAAGCAGATGAGGACAAATCTGGTCCGGGCCTGGCGACTTGTCAAAATTTTCAGCACATCAGCTTCCTCTATCTCTATCCATTCCAGCATGCACACCTGCTCTTCAAAGGTTTCATTCACGACAAAGTTTGTTTCTTTCGTAAAAACAGAAGCAAAAAACTCACTTAGGGCTTCCCCTACCTCCTCAGACTCCACACACAAATTCCCTATGCTATCCCTGATCGGCCCTACTCTTTCTTTGACCATTCTCTTATTCCTCACATAAGTGTAAAATGCCTTTGTGTTCTCCCTAATCCGTTCTGCCAAGCCTTTCTCGTGCCCCCTCCTGGCTCTCCTCAGACCATTTTTGAGCTCCTTCCTCGCCTGCCTGTAATCCTCTAGAGCTGAGCTTGACCCTAGCTTCCTCCACCTTACATAAGCTACCTTTTTCCTTTTGACGAGAAGCTCCGCCGCTCTCGTCATCCAAGGTTCCTTTATCTTACCACTTCTTGCCTGTCTCAGAGGGACATATTTATTCATCACTTGCAACAACTGTTCCTTAAACAGTCTCCACATGTCTATAGTGCCTTTACCATGGAACAATTGCTCCCAATCCATGCTTCCTAACTCATGTCTAATCGCATCATAGTTTCCTCTTCCCCAATTAAATATCCTCCCATTTTGCCTAATCCTCTCCTTCTCCATAGCTATGTAGAATGTGAGGCAGTTGTGGTCACTATCACCAAAATGCTCTCCCACCACAAGATCTGATAGCTGCCCCGGCTCGTTTCCGAGCACCAAGTCTAGAATGGCCTCTCCCCTCATCGGCCTGTCAACGTACTGAGTTAGGAAACCCTCCTGAACACACCTTACAAAAACAGCTCCATTCAAATCTTCTGCTCGAAGGAGGTTCCAATCAATATTGGGAAAGTTAAAGTCACCCATTACAACAACCCTACTACGTCCACACTTTTCCAAAATCTGCCAACCTATGCTTTCTTCCATCTCCCTGCTGCTATTGGGGGGCCTGTAGTAAACCCCTAACGAGCTGACTGCTCCCTTGCTGTTCCTAATTTCCACCCATACTGACTCGGTAGGCAGATCTTCCTCAACAATGGAAACTTCTGTAGCTGTGATACCCTCTCTGATTAGTAGTGCTACACCCCCTCCTCTTTCCCCCCCACCTCCCTATTCTTTTTAAATGCTCTAAACCCTGGAACATCCAGCAACCATTCCTGCCCCTGAGAAACCCATGTCTCTGTTATGGCCACAACATCATAGCACCAGGTACTAATCCATGCTCTAAGTTCATCACTTTTATTCCTGATACTCCTTGTGTTAAAGCAAACACACTTTAACTGATCCCTTGGTTCCTTCCCAGGAAAATCCTTTCCACTAGCTGGTCTACCTCTTGCTAT
Organism: Chiloscyllium plagiosum; assembly: GCF_037043375.1. Lineage (NCBI taxonomy): Eukaryota > Metazoa > Chordata > Chondrichthyes > Orectolobiformes > Hemiscylliidae > Chiloscyllium > Chiloscyllium plagiosum. The sequence continues at coordinate 43,720,611 of NW_028270140.1, forward strand.
TGCCTCATCTGCATCAACTCTCACCTCCGGTATACAGCTCAGGTTCCCACCCCCCTGCCATACTAGTTTAAACCCGCTCGAACTACTCGGGCAAACCTTCCACCCAGGACATTGGTCCCCTTCCAGTTCAGATGCAACCCGTCCTTCTTGTACAGGTCCCACCTTCCCCAGAAGGCATCCCAATTATCTACATATCTGAAGCCCTCCCTCCTACACCAGCTGCACAGCCACGTGTTAAGCTGTTCCTCGCCTCGCTATCTCATGGCACCTGTAGTAAACTAGAGAACACTACTTTGTTCGTCCTGCTTTGCAGCTTCCATCCTAACTCCCTGAAATCACTTTTTATATCCTCAATCCTTTTCCTGGCTATATCATTAGTGCCAATATGTAACATGATTTCTGGCTGTTCGCCCTCCCCTTTTAGAACCTTATACACCCGATCGGAGACGTCCCGGACCCTGAGGTAGTAGAGAGAAAATCTCTTCTCTCAGCTGCTTAGCAAGAGTAATTACCAAGGTTTGACACTGAGTTGAATTAATGAGATACTACAATAGGTGACCAAAAACTCAGTTCAAGCTTGTTTTAAAGAAGAACCTTAAAGGAAATACAAGGATTAGGTAGATTGACTAAAGGTTTTAGAGAGGGGATTCCAGAGTTTTTGGTCAAGCAGCTGAAAGCATATCCCTAACAATGGTGCAGGTAAAACAGGAGGTTAGAATTAGAGGAACATGGTGACTTTGGAAATGTCGACCCAGAAGATGGGGAAGGAACTTGGGCTTTTCCTCCAGCAAGGTATCTTTACATGATGCAGCAATGCTTATCTCTTGTAACATAAGAAACTAGGAATAAAACGCACGGTTTTGTAGGATCCAACAGTTATTCCAATTCACTAATAATTTGATCCTGGCTGATACTTTTATTAGACAAGTCAGATCCCGCAATGAAATCAGGCTTGATGGACCAAATTTTGTTTTCTTTCAATTTAATGTCATTGTCTTTCACTAAAAATAAGCACGCAAGTGTCTAACTTTTATTTTAGCAATAAAAGTTTATTAAGCAGATGAAAGAAAAATAAAACACACCAACAATCTATACATAACACAGCTTAAAATATTTCAAAAACACCCAGCAAATCAAAATCCCCTCTATTCCCCCATGCTTTCAATGTACAGTTAATCAAAATTCAGAGAAATTCTCCTGCCATATCAAATCTGCAGGCTCATTTAACTGCTTTTTCTCTATTCTCATCCTGTGAACTGCAATGTCTTTTTACTTGACTATTAGCACAACTGATAGACTTACTCGTCCTTTAATAATCTGCAGAATTCCAACCAAACACTCCTGGGTCTGGATGTTTTCACCAACTGAAACCCTTACACTGAGTAACTCATTCCCTTAACTGCTCTGAACAATTGCTTTTTTCTAGAGAAAACGGTATCTTACATCTAATTTTGATCAGGACTCTTTTGAACTGTATTCAAAGCTTTTAACTAAATTTTGAAAAAAAACTTGTTCATCCAAGCTTTTGCAAAGCTGATAGGTTTTATTTTACTCCTGTCATAAACTTCCACAAGAAGAACAAACTTCTATTAACTCTTCAGGGGTCAATGCAGACATCTGCTCTCTGATTTACACTGGTTTAAAATTTTGGTTCACAGAGACTGACCCAGTTACCTATCAAACCTTTCACAAAAAAATGACCAACAGCTATCTGTGAACAGTTTGAAATACAAACTCTTTAAAAATATATCAATAGATAGAAACCAGATGTATTTCATCATTATATATATAAATATTTCATTCTTAAAGACATTAATACCAAGTTAGTATTAAGGCATTTGGTTACAGCAAAAGAGCATACCTTCATTAGCATGATTCAAGTGATCCCAAATAAGATTGCATCTGAGTCTATTAGACACTTCATGCTGATATCATGATCATGTCTCTTAAAAATATGCTGACATACTGAGTGTGAGACATAGCACAACAGAAAGGAGGGATTTGAAGACAGGAATGAATTTTTTACAATCAACAAGCCATCACAGAATTATTTGTGCACAGAAGACCTAGCACCCCATCTTTGAATGCACTGACTTTCTCAATGAGCAAATGTCTTAGTACCCTTCTGGCACTATGTCCCTGAAATCTTACACATTCATACTTTTCAGATAATTCCAGATAAGTAGTCCTCTTTTGAAAGCTTCATTTGAACCTATATCAATCACATTCTTCGGCAGCGCATTCCAGACCTTAACCATCCATTGCATGAAAAAACTTTTTCTCCTGCTTCCTTTGGTTCTTTTACCAATTACTTGAAATCTGTGCACTCCAAATCTTAATCCTTTTACAAGTTAGAACAGTTTATCCCTCTCTAGGCTGTCCACATACCTCATGTTTCTGAATACCTCAATCAAATTATAATCAGCCTTCTGTTCTTCAAGGAAATTAGTCCTAACTCCTCCAGACCATCTTCATAACTGAAACTGAAATATTGTGTAACAAAGAATCAGTGTAATGAAAGTTGAGTGGACCAAACAACTGAAATTTATTTGCCTTGAGACTAAATGTATTTGCATTACAAAATGATGCAGACCAGACATAATCTCCACGCCCTGTAGCATTTGCAGCATTTTATCTTACACCAAATGTCAGGAATCTGCTCATCGCAACTGTGTTAACATTAAGGGTCACATTCAGGTCACAAATGGATATGCCTGTCTCGGTAAATGTGGTGAATGTCACTACTCAGTTGGCCAGACTTGACTGCAGGTGCTATTATAGCCCACATTACGCTTGCAGACCCACCCACATTGTCAGGGGCCTCATCAACTGAGTGGACTTTCACTCAGAAAATTGTATAATTCAGATTTACTAAATTTAAGTTGCCCTGACCTCTGCAACTAAACCGGAGCATTTTATATTCAAAATTGCCTCAGACCAACTGCACATGATTCTGCCCCACAGTACTTATTAGCTTTCAGATTTATCCTTTGCTTTGGATTTTACAGATACTTACTGGCTTCCTCAAAATGTACTTAAGTGTATAACGTACATTTTCAAGTTAAGTGAACTAGACAAGATCCAACTACATTAGCAGGGTTTGTGTACCAATATTTTATGATGCTGGCTTAAATCTGAATAAAGAGTTTTCAGCACACAGGGTCATTCTTTTTTAATCAAAGTTCATCTAGCTTCTGTTAAAATGTGGTGGTCATTCGGTGCTTCTAAATCAGGTGGTTACTGTGTCAAATTTGCTGCATCACATGTGACCTCAGCTGCTGATGCTACTGTAACTTTCTTTTCTAGTCCTTCTACCCTTCTTCAGGACTCAGTTCACTGGACTTGAAATGTTAACTCTTTTTTTCTCCACAGATGCTGCCAGACCTGCTGAGCTTCTCTAACAATTTCTGGTTTTGCTTGTTTCAGATCTCCAACAACTATATTTCTTTATTTTATTTTTGTGTTATACAGTAAGTTAGGATATATGACTATTGTAAAGTTGTACAGCTTGCAAGGTAAATGAGTTCAGGTAGCTCCAGTACTAAAAGGAAGTGAAAAGCACATTAGAACAGTGAAGATGGACTATGGCAAAGTATTGCTGGCCAATGTAATGTCTTCTGTAGGCATCTAAATGATAATCATCTGGTTAAAGGAGGATTAAGGCCAATAAGGGATCAGAAAGGGATTTTAAACATGGAAGCATGGGGCAGGGATGAAATATTACAGGAATACTTTGCATCTGTATTTATCAAGGAGATAGATGTGCCCTAAGCCTGGTGACAGTAGAGGGAATTCTGTCACTCGAGGGAGTCAGAACTGATAAAAAAGAAATGTTGAATAGACATTGTTGACATAGCACCATGACTAGATAAAATTCATCCAAGGATATTAAAGGAAGTGAAACTCAAAATTGTAAGGGCCCTGGCCACAATTCTGTTATATCTTCAAAGGATTCAACGGAGGTGCAATAGATTGGAGAATTGCAAAATTTATCCTGTATTCAAAAAGGATTGCAACTATAAGGCCAATACAGGCCAGTCAGTTTAACTTTATGGTAGAGAAGATTCTAGAAACAACTATTTAGAAAATAATTAGTAGTCGTGTGGGTTGATTATGAAGAGTCGGCATGGACTTCTAAAGGGCAAATCATGTCTAACTAACTTGCTGGAGTTTTTTGAAGAGGAAACAGGAACAGTCGATGCTGCTAATGTGGTGTACATGGACTTCCAGAAGACTTTTCATACAATGCCACACATTGAGAAAAGTTGTAACACATTGAGAAACTGTTGATAAAGTGTACAATCTGAACCTGTGTAAGACACTTCTTAGATGTCAACCGGAGTATTGTGTACAGTTCTGGGTGCCAGTTCATCAGAAGGATGTGAACACATTGCAGGGAGTGTAGAGAAGGCTTACATGTTTGAGAAACTTCAGTTAAATGAGTTACATTGGAAACATTAGGATCTGTTCTCATTGGAGGGCAGAAAGCTATGAGGAACTCTGACATAATTTTTTAAATTCATGAGAGATGTGGATAGATAGGGAGAAACTGTTTGCAGTTATAACATGGTTGAGAATGAGAGGGCATATTTGAAATGATTTGCAAATGTGATGAACTGAATTGAATTGAATTTATTGTCACATATACCGAAGCACAGAGAAAAGCTTCGTCTTGCAAGCAATACAGGCAGATCACATAGTTAAGTGGTATAGATAAGTAAATAATAGGTAAACAGTGGCAAAAACAAAAATACAAGTACAGGCGAATGTTAAGAGTTTGTGAGCCCATTCAGTATTCAAACAACAGTAGGGTAGGAACTGTTATGAAACCAGCAGGTGCATGTGTTCAGGCTTCTGTACCTTCTCCTCAATGGTAGAGGTTGTAGAAGAACATTGCCAGGATGGGATGGATCTTTGAGAATACTGGTGGCTTTTCCTTGACAGCAGTCCTGATAGATGGATTCTACAGATGGGAGGTTGGCCTTTGTGGTTGTCCGGGCCAAGTTCACCACTCTCTGTAACGGTTGCTGATCTTGAATTGTACAGTTGCCACACCAGGTAGTGAGACATCCAGAGAGAATGTTCATGATGGCACACCTATAAAAGTTGGTAAGGGTATTCGCCATCATTCCAAATTTCCTCAGCTGCCTGTGGAAGAAGAGACATTGTTGGGCCTTTGTAACCATTGCGTCCACATGAAGAATCCAAGAAAGCTTGTTGTGGATGACCACTCCCAGGAGCTTGACACTCTCCACTCATTCCACCTCTGTGCTGTTACAGAGAGTGGGGCTTAGTCCGAGATCACTAAGTTTAGTAATCAATCATGAAATTTTTTATGCAGTGAGTGGTTCAGGTCTGGAGTGCACTGCTGGCAAGAGTGAAGGGAGCAGGTTGAATTGACCCATTCAAAACTGCAGGAGATTATTACAAACTACAAGAAGCAAGAGAATGACTCTTAGTCATGATACTCATTTGGAGAGCCTGAACACATTGGGCCGAATGGCATCATTCTGTACCATAACAGTTCTTTGATTCTGAGTTCATTTCTAAGTTCATCGATCCTATTTTGATCTCTACAACATTTGTTTTACAGAATTTGCCTTACAGTATGGATACTATGTACATGCAATTTGTTGCTGCAAATGTTTCACAGGACATCTGTTTGAGAAGAATACTCTTGCTTTGAAGTTAAACAGCAAATAACTGAAATTGAAAATGCCACACTGGATTAGAAAACAGATCATAGTGTATATTGCACAAAATGTTAAGCCTGGTATAAACTGTCATTTTTTAGTTATGTTACTTTAACGATACTTCTAAGGTTACTTTTAAAATATCAACTTTTTCAGCTTCCTATTTATTGATCTGTAAACCAACTGGGGTCACAAAGCAGAGAAAAACTGAATTTTTGTCTGTAATAAACTTGTTTTCTCCCGGAAGCATCCTGTTGGGAGGTCAAACTCTGTCATGATACTAAATGGAGCTTGGGCTCCTTTAACATTCAGAAGAACATTGCAGTGCATGTCCACAGATCGCAGAAAGTGGCTTGATATGTGAATATCATGGCCAAGTAGACAAATTAACATTTTCCTTTGCTCATTGAGACAGACAATATAAGAGCTTGGAAAATATGTAGGAAATTAATAAAATACCAGTTAGGTCACAGCCTGGGTAATTCTCTCATTCTGGTCAGTGCACAATAGAAAAGATGTGATTGTATTAGACAGAGTATGGAAGAGAATTACAAGGTTGTGGCTTAAACTAGATAATTGTGATCATGATGAAAGATTGGACAGGCTAGTGTTATTTTCAAACAGAAGAGGCTGACAGGAAACCTAAATGAAGGGTATAAAATTATAATGGGTCTAGACAGAGTGGGTAGAAAAGCCATAGTCCTCTTGGTTAACTGGTCCATAATGATGTGGCATGATTTAGGGAAGGAGGCATGAAGTTTAGAAGACATGTTAGGAAAACCAGTTCATCCAAGATGTGGTCAGGATCTGGAACTCTGAAAAAGTGGGAGAAGCAGAATCCCTCATAACATTTAAAATGCACTTTGATAGCTTGCAGATGACACTAAACTTTGAAGAACTGTAAATTATGAGGAGGACCTGTGGACATCCAAAAGGCATTGACAAGTTGCTGGAACGATTGGTTGGTAGGCAAGTGAGTTAAAATGCAAAGAAGAGAGCAGTGCTGCACTTTGTTCAGCAGAACATTGAAATACTTTAAAAATAGGGCTACAATTCTAACAGGGGTGCAGGAGCAGAGCGATGCATATGTGCATAGATCATTGAAGGTGGCAGGACAGCTAGAGAGAGCAGTTTTTGATTTATTAATGAAGGCATAAAGTAAAAGGACAGGGAAACGATATTGAACTTGTACAAGATGTCTGCTTTAATATTGTGTACAGTTGTGGCCGTCAAATTATAGGAAAGGTTCGAATGCAGTGCAGAGGGTGCAGAAGAGATTTACAAGATTGGTTCCAAAAATGCAAGACCTTCGTCATAAAGATAGATTGAAGAATTTTGGGACTGCGGTCCGTGGAGAGAAGAAGGCTGACAGGAGATTTGATAAAGGTGTTCAAAATCATGAGTGGACTGGGTAGAGTAAATAGGGAGAAGCTGTTCCCTCTTGTAAAAGGAAAAAAGAATGAGAAAGCATTGATTTAAAGTGAAGTGCAAATGAAGCAAGAATGAGATAGAAAAATCTTTTTCACACAGCATGTGGTTAGGTTATGGATTTCATTGCCCTGAAATATGGTAGAGGCAGGTTCATTTGAGGCATTCAAGAGGGTATTGGATGATTATTGAATAGAAATTATGTACTAGGAAATGGAGAAAGGCAGGAGTTTGGTACTTAGTTAAAGAACTGGTGCAAGCACAATGGACTCAATGGCCTCCTTCTACACCATGACAATTCAGTGATGCTGAACTGCCATAACCGAAAGGAGTCTGTGGTCAAGCAACCACAAGCCAAAAATTGGACATTCTAAATTGATACACAGTCAGAGAAATTGGACTTGACAGAAAATTGGCCAAACCAAATTAAACAGCAGCCAGCAGCTTTTGGCCACATGAAATAGTGCAAACCAAGGTCAAATAAGTCGTTAAGGTTCAGGGGAAAACAGTTACAACTAGCCTGAGGGTTGTGTATTGGAGAAGTTTTGATCAGACTTTCTGAGCACCTTGACTTCTGGCCAGTGCCTGATTGTGCACTTTACACCTCCCTGGCATGGGAACAGTGACAGGTGTTGGCAAGACTCCATGGGAGAACCCTGCTCATGACCCCTTTCACCAAAGACCACCGAACATTCAGGAAAGTCCCAGGCGAGATGGATAAAAACACCCCTTTAGCAAGATTCGTGGTAGAAGACTGTGTGGCAACCCAAGAAGTCCCAGGAGAAGATCTACCCTGACCTGCAGACTCATGTTCATGGAAGACAGCCAGCTCGATGCTGGAGAGGAAGGAATTTCCAGCTTAAACACATGGATTGTTGCGAGTAATATCATTTATCAGATGGATGGAGTTAGATTGAGAGTTTGGGAAATGCTCACCTGATGTTTTAAATAAGGAACATTTTGTTAATAAAATCAAGTTGAACTACAAAGCAAATTCTGTGACCTAGTGTGCTCCTCACTGACAATAGCAGTTGGGTAAAGTATTTTTTTAATTCATAAGTGGGCCAAAGTGTCCAAAACATAGATAACAAGTCAGAAAGTGGGATTAAGCTGGTTGTCTACCTGTCAGCAGGCATGTGCATGGCAGGCTAAATAGCTCCAATGTGCTGTAAGTATCAATGACTCTGAATGCCAGGCCCTCACCAAATTGTCAAACTGAACTAATCCATCTATTGGCATGCTACCCTTGGAGTTCAATTAACTCTTCTTTAGCCACATCAGATTCTGAAGAAGTGTCTTTTCAGACTGGAAACATTAACTCTACTTGTCTCTCTTCAGATGCTGCCAGAGTTTTTCCAACACTTTTTGTTTTTATTCTAGATTTTCAGCGTTTACAGAATTTGCTTTTACACAACCCTTCCATCATTTTCAAGCAAGAGTATAACAATGGTGTGATGGCATTGCCACTGGACTAGTAATCCAAGTAATTTTATGGGCAATTTGGAATTAAAAAAGTCTAATGATGAAACCATTGTCAAATCAGCAGATGTTAGATTCCATGAAGTCTATGTTCTCACATCAAATGTGGGCAAAGGAAACTCTTATTGTTTACCACATACACCCCACTTCAGCTAATTAATCAGTATTCCCCTATGTTGAACAATATTTGGAGGAAGTACTGACGGTAACAAGGGCACACTATATCCTCTGAGTGGGGAATTTTAATGTCCACCACCAAAAGTGGCTCGGCAGGAGCACTACTGATTCAGCTGGTTGGATCCTAAAGGACATAGCTGCGAGACCGGGTCAGTGGCAGGTTGTGAAGGAATCAATGTGAAGGAAGACATATTTGACCTCATCCTCACCAATTTGCCTGCCGCAGATATATCTGTGCATGACAGTATTGGTGATAGTGACCCACACGGTTCTTGTGGAGACCAAGTCCCCTCTTCACACTAAGAATTTATTTCATACCTTATGAGTGAGATAGACTTTGAACAGAACTAACAACTCGAGTCTGGGCATTCATGAGGCACTGAGGTCCATCAGCAGCAATAGAATTGAATGCAAACAACACTTGCAAACTCATGACCCAGCATTTCTCTATTCAAGCATTACCATCAAACTAGGGAACCAACTCTGATTCAATGAAGAGTGTAGGAAGACATGCCTGGAGCAGTGCTAGGCATACCTAAAACAAATTAGGTGAATCAACAGAACAGGTCTACATATATGACAAACAGCATAAGCAGCAATGTTAGACAGAGCAGATCCAAGCTCTGCAGTTCTGCCACTTCCGATCATGAGCAGTGGTGGTCAATTAAACAGCAAACTGGAGGAGCAGTCTCCACAAATGTCCCTATTATCACGATGGGGAGAGCCCAGAATATCAGTTCCGAAGAAAAGGCTGAAGCATTTGCAAAAGGCTGAATGGATTCTTTCATAGAATCCCCACAGTGTGAAAACAGGCCATGAGGCCCAACAAGTCCACACCAACCCTCCAAAGAGTATTCCACTCAAACTTACTCCCCTACCTATTACTCTACATTTATCCCTGACTAATGCACCTAACCCACACATTCCTGAACACTATGGGCAATTTAGTACGGCCAATTCACCTAACCGCACATCTATGGATTGTGGGAGGAAACCAGAGCACCCAGATGAAATCCACACAGACAGGGGGAGAATGTGCAAACTCCATATAGACAGTCGCTCGAGGCTGCAATTGAACCCAGGTCCCTGGCACTGTGAGGCAGCAGTGCTAACCGCTGAGCCACCATGCCGCCTCAACTCCAAAATTCTCCAAATAGTCTTCAATCCATTCAAATCACGTCAAGTGATATCAAGAAATGCTGAAGGCATTGGCTACTGCAAAGGCCACAGGTTCTGATAACATTCTGACAATTATACAGAAGGCTTGGGCTCCATTACTTGCTTCACACCCAGCCAAACTGTTACAGTACAGTTACAACACTAGCATCTACCTAACAATATGAAAAATTGCTCAGGTATGTCCTGCACACAAAAACTACAAATCCAGCCCATATGTCAACTATCAATAAAGTGATGGAAATTGTCATCAACAAAGCAATCAGTCAGTATTTGTTTAGCAATAGTCTGCTCACTAATGCCCCGTTTGTGTTCTGTCTGAGACACCCGCTCCTTACCTCATTATAGATTTGGTTCAAACTTGGACAAAGAACTGCATTCCAATCATAAAGTGAGAGTGATTGCCCTTGTCACTAAAACTACTTTTGACAAAGTTTGATATCAAAGAGACCTAGCAAAACTGGAATCAATGGGAATCAGGTGGAAAATGGTTGTGTTTGTTGGGATTCAATCATTTCAGCCCAAGGACACTTCTTAAGGAGTTCCCCAGGGTTGTACCCAAGGCTTAACCAACTTCAATTTCTTCATTAATGAACTGCCCTCCACCATAAGCCCAGAAGTGGGAATGATTGTCCATGATTGCACAATGATCAGCATCATTCGTGGCTCATCAGATACTGAAGCAGTCAATATCCAAATGCAACAATATCCATCCTTGGGCTGATGTGGGGCAAGTAACTTTGGTACCACACAAATGCCAGACAATGCCCAACTCTGAAACCACTAATATCAACATCCTGTTGACAAGAAACTGAACTCGACTAGCCATATAAATACAATGGCTACAAAAACAGATCAGAGGCTTGGAATCCTGCATTGCGTAACTCAACGCATGACCCCTCAAAACTTGCCTACTGTCTACAAGGCACAAGTCAGGAGTGTGATGAAATAATTCCCTTATATCTGGATGACTGCAGCACCATCAACACTCAAGAAGCTTGACACCATCCAGGACAAAACAGCCCACTTGACTGCCATCAAATCCACAAACATCCCTCCATGCCCATTATTCAGTAGCATCTTCAAGACGCACTGCAGGAATTCACCAAGGCCCTTTAGGCACCACCTTCCAAACTAGAAGGGTAAGGGCAGCAGATACATAAAAACTCCACTACCTCCAAGCTACTCAACATCCTGACTTGGAAATATATATCGCCTTTCCTTCAGTGCCACTGGGTCAAAATCCTGGAACACCCTCCCAAAGCATTGAAGGTCTACTAACCCCAAATGGACTGCAGTAGTTCAAGAGGCAGCTCACCATCACCTTCTCAAGGGCAACTATGGATATGCAATAAATGTTGGCCCAGGCAATGAATCTCACATCCCATGAAAATAAAAGAACTTTCCATGACTGTGTATGGTTTGTGAAATCAAACATTCGGGCAGCAGTGAACTCCAACAATGTTTTCCCTCACATCTCCTCTAAATCGTCTGCCCTCTGCCTTAAATCTATGCCCTTTTGTCATTGATCCCTCCGTCAAGTGAAGAGGCTAGTTCCTGTTTTCCTTATTTATGTCTCTCATAATTCTATACACTGCAGTCATGACCCCTCTCAAACTCCTCTACTCCAAGGAAAACAAGCCCAGTCTGTCCAACCTATCTTCTTAATTTAAACCCTTCAGCCCAGGCAACATCCCAGCAATTTTTCTCTGCACCCTCTCCAGTGTTATCACAATGTGGATTCCAGAATGCAGGCAGTAATCTAGCTGTGGCCTTATCAATATTTTATATCAGCCATTGGACCAGCCTGTCTGTATCATCCTGTAATCTAAGGCTATCCTCCTCACCATTTACCACTCCACCAATTTTCAGACCATCTGTGAATTTATTGATCAACCCACCGACATTCAAGTCCAAGTCATTTCTATAACCACAAACAGCAAGGGCTGATCACTGACTCCTGTAAGATCCCACTGGATACAGACTTCCAGCTACTCCTACTTCCTACTACTCAGTCAATTGTGCATCCAATTTGCCAAGTTTCCTTGGATCACACTAGTTCTTACCTTCACAATCAGTCTCCTATGTGGAACCTTGTTAAAAGCTTTGCTAAAATCCAAGTAGACTACATCAAAAAAACTTTCCTCGTCTACACAATTGGTTACCTCTTCAAAAAATTCAATCAAGTTGGTCATAAATGACCTCCCCTTAACAAAATCATGCTGACTATGCTTGATCAATCCCTACCTCTCCAAATGCAGATTAATTCTGCCCCTCAGAATTGCCTCCAATATTTTCCCCCATTACAAAGTTTAGACTGACTGGCTTGTAGTTTACTGGTTGATCCCTTACCCCCTTCTTGAATCATTGTACTGCACACATTAGATTTGCATCATGTAGCAGTAAAGATTCCATATGTTACTGTTGGGGTAAAATATCACAGCTGGGTTTGACAGGATAGCAACACAAAAAGTACACCTTTGAGCTAATTAAGGGAAAATTGAAGACAAAAGTTCTATTCCACATGCAAACATAGATTCATGATTTATTTTTCATACTGATGTGTCTACTTGGTAGAGTCTAGAAGAATAAGATGTGACTTGATTGAAACAAATCGGGCTGAATATTACATTTTATGTCGAAAAGTAAGTTGCATCGAGATTCTTTGGAGGGTTTTTCAAATGTTAAGCCCAGCGAGTGTACTTATCATTACCAATTTGTCTCATTAACTAACTATCTCACCCATATGGTGGATACCGTGCCTAATTTTGTCCCCATTTTACCATACACCATTCTCAGAACAAATCACCACTCAGCAGATATCCACTGACAAGCTGGCATCTTCTCCATTCGGGCCATTTTTAAAAGGTCACTGTGCACCCAGGTCAGTGTCACATCCACAGTCCAGAGGAATGGCCAGCAGGGCCATAAAAAGGGCAATGACCTTCCCCATTGTGCCAAGCTATTCTATCTCTGATACCTCACACTCAGTCTATTGCTGCTACTGCATCCACCTTACAACAAAGCTCACATTCTACCTCTCTCACTGTTGCCAGCAACATCTTCGATTACCCACTTTCACCCCCACAGTACTAAGCCTGTGTGCCCTCCGTACTATCAACTCAGTCCTTCAGAACACCCCACACTTTCCTTGTCCTGCACTAGTAGTATCAGTTGTGCCACCCACTTCTATCACACCCAATTTCTCCCTTTCTCTCAAGACAGGTGAAGACAGTCCTTTAAAAGGCTTAGCAAGACTCTATGGATGAATAAGTGACTAATAATAGGTTCCTTAACCCAAATGAGGAGAGAATACTGGCCCTCGCAGAAGAAGACTAGAATGCTCCTGTAGTAATAGAGACATCCATGTCCCACCAACAGAGTAAGTACCACTCTTTAATCCACTGCAACTTTCACAGTAATCTTGCTGTCAGTGCAATGCATACTCATCAGTGGCCATGATGCTTTCTCTCTCTTGTGTCTTGCAGGTAGTACCAGCATCTCTTTCACCTCAGAGAAATGGGCAGCTCCCCCTGAAGCCACATCTTTGACTTCTGAGGATGCGAGAACCGAGGCCTCAGAGGAGGAAGCATTGTCATGTCAGCTGCATGCATTCCACACCAGCTCAGATACTTACAGCTCAATGGAAATGTTAGGTTTTAAAAGTGCAAAAGCACAGGTAGCATGGTGGCTCAGTGGTTAGCACTGATGCCTCACAGCACCAGGGTCCCAGATAAAATTCCAGCCGTGGGCGACTGTCCGTGTGTAGTTTGCACATTCTCCCCATGGCTGTGTGGGTTTCCTCCGGGTGCTCCGGTTTACTCCCACAATCCAAAGATGTACAGGTCAGGTGAATTTGGCCATGCTAAATTGCTCATAGTGTTAGGTGCATTAGTCAGAGGGAAATGGGTCTGGGTGGGTTACTCTTTGGAAGGTTGGTGTGGACATGTTGGGTGGAAGGGCCTGTTTCCACACTGTAGGGGAATCTCATTTCATCTCACAGCAGAGCTGTGATAGTTCTATAGCTGACCAAGGAAGAGTTACCCCTGTCCACTGGCACTTGGAGGACTGCCAGAGATTAGGCACCTACTCAGCCCCAGGCAGGAGTGATGTTGACAAACAAGGTCTTTGCCCACATGCTTGGGAGGAACAGGAGCAGCAGACAGGTATGTGAGATGTAATGGCCCTCTTGCCCACAAGCTGCAGCAGTGCAGCAAGGCAAAGACTATTTGTCCATCTCCACGGACAGGTAGGTCATTGCCATGGAGATCCAGGTTCAGCATCCTCAAGGGCTGCTGGAGAGGCACACACACATTGGCACTCACAAGGACACAGGGTAGTCCCACCCAGCTGGAGGAGGAAACACATGCAACCCCTCAGTGAAAGAGATGACACTTAGGACACTCCAGAGTTGGGAGTGTGGTGCTGGAGAAGTGCAGTAGGTCAGGCAGCATCCAAGGAGCAGGAGAGTCGCATTTCTGGCAAATGCCCTTCATCAGGAATCCATTCCAGAGGTGGCTGGGCTTTCAATGTCCAACCTGCCTGCTCACCGTGCCACTTGTAAAAGGCAGACCAGATAGACCGAAATGCTTTCAATTTTGAGATGGACTTCATTGGACTTTCATTCTGATTCTGCTAAAACTCCTGCCATAGACCATGTCACTCAGGCCTCCAAAATATTGCACCCTTAAGATCCTGAGGGATCTTAACAGGGTGGATGTGGAAAGGATGTTTACTCTGGTGGGAGAATCATCATATCATAGAATCCCTAAAGTGCTGAAAGAAGCCATTTGGTCCCTTGAGTCTATATCAACCCTCTGAAGAGCATCCACCTAGACCCAAGCTATCTCCATAACCCTCCGGCTAAACTATCTGGCCTGCACATTTATGGACACTATGGCACGAATTAGCATGGCTAATCCATGTAACCTGCACATCTTCAGACTGTGGGAGGAAACGAGTGCACCCAAAGGAAACACATGCAGGCATGGGGAAAACATGCAAGCTCCACACAGATAGTCACCCAAGGCTGGAATCAAACACAGTTCACTGGCACTGTGAGGCAACAGTGCCTCACATGCCTCATTGAACTACCATGAGATGCTAGAATGAATAACTATTGTTTAAAAAGAAAGGGTCACCCATTTAAGACAGAGATAAGGAGAACAGTTTTCTTGAAGAGAGTAAAATCTTTGGAACAATTTACAAAGCGGGTGGAGGTAGAGTTTTTGAATTTTTTAAGGCAGTGAGTGGTTAGAGTTTTGATAAGCAAGGAGGTGAAAGGTTATCGGATTGGGCAGGAATGTTGAGAAATCCAATCAGCCAGGATTTTGTTGAATATTGGAGCAGGCACAAAGTGTCAAGTGTTTTCCTTCCATTAAGGACTTGTGTTCATATGGCGTGCTTGGCCTGACTATCAATTATTCTTTTTTGTAAGTTATAAGGCACTTGATGGAATATTGAACTTTTCAACATTCATCACTCAACACCCAAGGAAAACTCAGTGGTTTATTGAATGATATTGCAATTGGAGGCACAGGACCTGACGTTTATTGTCTTTCATTTATTGAATTCCATTTAGCTCTTTTCTCCTCAGCTGACCAATCCACTGATATCTTCCTGCAGTCTAAAACTTTCTCTCGCCAAACTGGCCATCAACAGGTCGAGGCAGCGGGCCGTGGAGGGGGTCATTAGGGCCGACTGCCTGCCCCTCTTCCGCGGTTACGTTAGAGCCCGGGTGTCCTTGGAGAAGGAGCACGCGGTGTCAACCAACACCCTGGAGTTGTTCAGGGAGAGGTGGGCGCCGCAGGGAGTGGAGCGCATCATTTCTCCCTCCAACTCTATTTTGATTTAGTCCCTACCCTCCCCTTCACTGTTTTTGATCACACAGCACTGCCCTTTGATGTGAAGGGCAGTGTTTGTCACTGGCCACTTGGGTGTTTTCCTATCTTCCTGGTGGTGGAAGTTGAATAAAGATTCGTGCACTTTGTGTCTTTCACTGTGTCTCACACCTGCACACACACACACCGGGGTGCTGGGGAAAAAATAAGCACAACCGCGCTTAGGCGGTAGTGTGGGGGTTAAAAAAAGAAAAAAAAAACAGGAGAAAAAAAATATAAACAGGAGTCTTCCCGGGTGTCCTTAAAAAAAATAAACATGAGTGTTTTCCTGGTTAAAAAAAAACTTTCTCTCTCACTACCCCTTCATGAATATTAATTCAGCTTTTGACTTCCGGCAGTTAATTGCATGAATCCCCAGTGTGGAGTTATTGCCAACAGGAACAGAATAAATTTATTGTTGCATACTGCTTCAGTCATGGCAATGATATGAGTTAATTTACTGAATGACAAGATAAAATGAGAAAAAGCAGCGACTGTTGATATTTTATATTCCAAGGGAAATGATGACAAGTCAAAAATGATCAAGTAATATTTCAGAAGAGAAAAGATAGTTTACAACTAAGGCTGAAAGCTCTTGTTCAGTATATCATAATGTTTTATAAAGTTTAACTGTAAATACATTAAAATTAAGCTAAAACACATCTCAACATTTTGCAGCAATACTGAAGACTGATTTGCATTGACGTAGCATCTTTCATCACTCAAGGACTTCTCAAAGTGCTTTATAGTCTGTCAAAGTATTTTTAGAGTGTAGTCATTGTTGTAATGAGGGAAATCCAGCACATAATTTTCCCATCTGTAGTTCCTACAAATAACAATGTCGTATAACATCAAATCAGTTTACACGATGCTGTTTAAGGGATAAATACTACAGGACACTGGTGAACGCCCTAATCATCTTTGAATGAGTGCTGATGGGGCTTTTATGTTACTACCTGAGAAGACAGAGGTAAATATATGAATTAGAAACGGAAGTAGATTTCTCCCACTTTCAAATGTTTAATTTGTTGAGTTCACACTGGGAAATCCTGTCCCAGAAATGAAGCAGCAGCCACCACATTATTGATGGCTTTAGGCATCTCTGACAACTGTCGAACAATGTATTTTAATCTATCTGTGTCATCATCTTCCCTGAATTAGGTGACTTCATGGAATAATGAATCTATTATAGCAATAGCCATTGAGGCTATTGATTTATGCTAACTTCATGATGAACAAAGTTAGATACTTCTCCATAGTAGCTTTGTACTGTGAGCGTCTACACACACAAACACACTGTTCGAGGCTGCAGGCTTTATCAGGTTACCGATGTTCTGGGTCTCTAGCATCCTAGTTAGTCCTTATCCTACAATATGGCTCTCTATTTGTCTTCATTCTTTATTTCTATTAATAAATTACAGATTATAGAAACAGTTTTCTGTTTCGGTATGTAAGATCTCCCCCCTCTTTACCAGCTTCTTCTCACCTCTGAACTCTTATGTCTTCTTCTGAGGTGTTCTGCTGATGTGGGAGTAATACCAACAGTTCCATCATCAGCATTGAATATTCCAATGATACTGCAGTGACCACAGCAGCTGGAACAGTAGCAGTAAACATGGCAGCACAGATCTGTGGTGGTTCAAGGAAGATGACAGTAAAGGCAGGGTCACAGGAAGAGAATCCTGGATGAGAACTTAATACCTGGACATTTCAAAGGAGCAGTGCCTAAAGAGATTTGTCTCAAGTCGGCAGACCTCTGTCATCTGGTTCAGCTGGAATTGATTCCAATTTGAAGCCAGTGTTCAAAGCTTTCAAAGTAACATTGACAATCAACTTGCGTGTTTGAGTTTCATTCCAGGCTGTAAAAGGTGACATCAACTTGCCGTCCAAATAATCTTCAGGCAAAATGGTGATGACACCTATGTCAAATGTATTATTTTCTAAACAGAAGACACTTTGAAATTTGCACTAATTTAGATAAGCTGGATAGGAGGAGAGGAGATGAACAGATGTAAAAAAGGAGTAAATAGATTGGTGTGCTTGATCAGTCTCCAACAATTGTTAGCTGCTGCTGCATAGAAGCACCTTATCGCTGCGCTACTAGGTTGTGGGTTCAAAGCCCATTCCCGAAACTTGAAAACTAATCCAGATTGATGCTATGGTACAGCGCAGAGATGGTACAGGCCAGAAAATGCAGCTCCACAATGCATGCATTTTCAGAGCTTTGGGTATGAAACAGCAAATCTCACCTCTATGTCATCCTTTGTAGAATAAACAATACCACATCCGAAGCATTGGCTGCAGATATGGGACTGGATGATGAAACTTCACAATCATCACTCTCTCATTCCTCTTGCACTTTATGCTCCTGATTTGATTTTTGGATAATGGAAAAGAGAAAGGTAGGAGCTTTGGCTGACAGTGTGGAGAGAGGTGGAAATTATCAGATAGATGCTTACACATTGGCACTTTGGGAATCAGGAGAAATTTTGGGATGAGGTGGAAGTGGAACATGAGAAGAATTAGTTATGAGGATACATTTACCTTCAGTGGCCCCAGCATCAGTGATGGCATCTTTGGAGAGAGAAAAAGAGTCTCCTTAAATTCTGAAAAAGTCGTATTAGGCATAATTCAAGATGCAGTCAGACCTGTTAGGTTTCTGCAATTTGAGCTTAAACTTGACTATGACTTTATCTAAAGAATCAAGAATAGAAGGGTTTACTCAATCGGAGCCCAATACAGTAATAAGATATAAACACAAATTACAGAATGGTTGCTATTTAGTTAACAACTCAGATGGCCCATTCATCTCAGACTCATGTAATACAGCTACCAAAACATTTACTCAGACAGCTCAAACAATGCACAAGAACAGGGCAGAATATAGAAGAACCATGAGATGCGGGAGTAGAATTAGTCCATTCAGTCCATCAAGTCTGCTCTGCCATTCAATCATGGCTGATGTATTTCTCAACCCAACGTTCCACCCTTTAGCCCATTACCAATCAAGAACCTAAGTCTGTCTTGTTTTAATACAGTCAGTGAACGGGCCTCCACAGCCTTCTGTGTCAATGAGTTCCACTGATTTGCTTCCCTCTGGCGGAAGAAATTCCTCCTTATCTCAGTAAAATGAGCAAGTACATATAGCTTGGACATTCACCTATAACTGTATTCAAATACTGATGAATCAAAATACTTTGAAAGGAGAAATTGTGCTACAGAAGTTCCTGAATAAGAGAGGCCCTTGAGTAAATTATCAGACAATCTATATTTCTTAGACATTCTGGGTTTCAAGAAGCTTTTTTTACTTTGAAGAGCAAATTGTGGTCAATTGGAGCATTTTGAAATGAAGTTAATGGTCTTCCATTGAAGTCAATAGTGGGATCCTTGACATTTGAGATATATTAATGATCTTGATGTTGATTGCAAGAGATATTTTCAAAGTTTGCTAATAAATCAAAACTTGGAAGCATTGTAAACTGGGAGGAGGACAACATAGAAACTCAAAGGATGGATTTGGTGGAGTAAGCAGATAAGTAGCAGATGAAGATCATTATGGAGAAGCGAGAGGTGATACATTTTAAGAAGAAGAACATTACAGACAATCAAACAAAATGGATACAATACTTAAGGGAGCACAAGAGCAGATTGACCTAACTGTATAGACGTGCAGTTCACTGAAGTGGCAGGACAGTTCTGGAAGACTGGAGGGTGACTAATGTTGTTCCATTTTTTAAGAAAGGTAGCAAAGGCAAGCCAAGGAACTACAGGACAGTGAGCCTGGCATCAGTGATAGGCAAGATGTTGGAGAGGATACTGAGGGGCAAGATCAACCATCAATTGGATAGTCAAGCTCTGATTAGGGATAGTCAGCATAGAGTTGTGCGCGATAGTCATGTCTGACAAATCTTTTAGAGTTTTTTGAAGAGATCACCAAGAGGATGGATGAGGGTAGGACAGTGGATGCTGTCTATATGGACTTTAGTAAGGCTTTTGACAGGCCCCACATAGCAGGCTAGTCATGTAGGTCACATGGGACCCAGGGAGATTTAGCTAATTAGATTCAAAATTGGTTTAATGGTAGGATCAGAAGGTAACAGTCGAAGATTGTTTCTCAGGCTGAAAGCCTGCAACTAGTGGTGTGCCACAGGAGTCAGTGCTGGGACATCTATTATTTGTTATTTACATAAATGATCTGGATGTGAACGTAGAAGGCACAATTGGTAAGTTTGCAGCTGATTCAAAATTAGGAGGTATGGTTGATAGCAAAGAAGGTTATCAAAAATTGCAGAGGGATCTTGATCAGATGGGGAAGTGTGCTGATGATTGGCAAATGCAGTTCAACACAGATAAGTGTGAGGTGTTGCACTTTGGAAAGTCAAACCAAGATAGGAATTATACAGTAATTGGTAAGACCCTGAGGAGTGTTGTGGAATAGGGGGACCGAGGAATACAAGTACATAGTTCTTAGAAAGCAGTGTAACAGATAGACAGGGTGATGAAGAAGGCATTTAGTATGCTGGCCTTCATCGGTTGAAGCATTGAGTATAGGAGTTGGGACGTTACAGTTATATAATTCGTTGGTGACACTGTACTTGGAGTATTGTGTATAATTTTGGTCTTCTTGATTCAGGAAAGACATAGTTAAACTGGAAAGAATGCAAAAAAGATTTACGAGGATGTTACCAGGACTAATAGGCCTAAATTACAGGGAGAGATTGGCCAGGATAAGATTTAATTCCTTGGAACATAGGAGATTGAGGTGTAACCTTATTGAGGTGTATAAAATCATGAGGAATGTAGATAGGATGAATGCATATAGTCTTTTTCCCAGGGAAGGGGAACTGAAAACTAGGATGAAGGTTTAAGATGAGAGGTGAAAACTTTAAGAAGGAGCTGAAGGGCAACTTCATGCAGAGAGTGGTGTGTATATGGAATGGACTGCCAGAGAAAGCAGTTGAGGCAGGTGCAATAGCAACATTTTAAAAAATGTTTGGGTACGTACATGATGGGAAGGGTTTAGAGGGTATGGACTAAATGCACACAATTGCAACTAGTTGAGAGGGTATCATGGAAACATGGGCCAGTTTGGGCTGAAGGGCCTGTTTCCATGTTGTATTACTCTTATGATTCTATGATTATGACAGAGTTAAAAATCACACAACACCAGGTTATAGTCCAACAGGTTTAATTGGAAGAACACTAGCTTTTGGAGCGTCACTCCTTCGTCAGGTGGTAGTGGAGGGCTCAATTGTAACACACAGAATTTATAGCAAAAATTTACAGTGTGATGTAACTGAAAGTATACATTGAAAAATTGATTGTCTGTTAAGCCTTTCATCTGTTAGAATACAGTGATAGTTTCACTTCTTTCATGTGTAAATCACAAAACCTTTTTTTTAAAAAGTTGCATTCTCGGGTTAGTTGTTAACAATGGTGATAGCTAGACAATATGTTGAAAGTGTTCTCTGTCCCTGTTCCCTGTGTTCTCTGTCTATGCCATGATGTTTAGATTGATTCTAATCTAAAAAGTGAGATAACGGAGTTTTACATAAATTCTTGCAATTTTTGAGCTCAGAGTTCTACATGAATGCATGCAGTTTTTGAGCAAAGTACAATGTAACTCTGCAAATACAAATTCACCTCACAAAATATATGTGTGCATGTGGGTCTTTGTCTGTGTGTGTGTCTGTCTGGGTTGGGGGTTGTGAGTGTGAGAAAGTGTATGTATGTGGGTATCTGTGTGCGCGTTTGTGTGTATGTGTGTCTGTGTGTATGTGTGTCCATGTATATGTGTGGGGAACACTTCAGTGGTCCAGGACATTCAGCCTCGGACCTTCGGGTGACCATCCTCCAAGGTGGATTTCAGGACAGGCAGCAGAGAAATGTGGCCAAGCAGAGGCTGATAGCTAAGTTTGGTACCCATAGGGAGGGCCTCAATCGGGACCTTGGGTTCATGTCGCATAACAGGTGACCACCATTGCACTATACACACACACAGGTACTCCTACACACACACACACTCTCTCACACACATAGGCACTCCTATACACACATACACAAGGACACACATACACACAGACACACATTCACACAGACGCACACACACCCACACACACCCTTATAGACACACACACTCCCACACTCTCACATGCACCCCCTCACAGACTTAAGACACTCTGCACTCACTACACACACACACACACTTTCTTACACCCACAACCCCCAACCCAGACAGACACACATACACAGACAGACAAAGACCCGCATGCACACATATATTTTGTGGGGTGAATTTGTACTTGCAGGGTTACATTGTACTTTGCTCAAAAACTGCATGCATTCATGTAGAACTCTGAGCTCAAAAACTGCATGAATTGATATAAAACTCCGTTATCTCACTTGTTAGATTAGAATCAATCTAAACATCATGGAATAGACAGAGAACACAGAGGGCCAACACCTTCAACATATTGTCTAGCTATCACCATTGTTAACAGCTAACCCGAGAATTCAACTTCTTAAAAAATTGGTTTTGTGATTTACACATGAAAGAAGTGAAACGATCATTGTATTCTGACAGATGAAAGGCTTAACAGACAATCAATTTTTCAATGTATAATTTCAGTTACATCACACTGTAAATTTTTGCTATAAATTATGTGTTAGGATTGAGCCCTCCACTATCACCTGATGAAGAGCGTCGCTCCGAAAGCTAGTGTGCTTCCAATTAAACCTGTTGCACTATAACTTGGTGTTGTGTGATTTTTAACTTTGTACACCCCAGTCCAACACTGGCATCTCCAAATCATGATTATGACAGTTAGAGAGCAGTTAATAAAGCATATGGCATCCTGGGCTTTGTTATTAGGGACATAGAGGTTACGCTGAACTTATATCGAATACTTATTAGACCTCACCTAGGATATTGTGTTCTGTTTTGGGCACTACATTGCATGAGAGATGTGAATACATTGGAGAAAATGCAGATGAGATATTCAAAGGTCTTTCAAGAGACAATAAACTTCAATTATGAGGTTAAATTAGTGAAATCTGACTTCTTCTATGAGAGAAGATGGCTCAGAAATTATTTTTCAAAGTCATGACCAGTCTGAATGGAGTTCATAGGGAAAAACTTTGACAGTTTGGAAATGGATCAAGAATGACAGGACACTGCTTTGAAGTGATTGCAAACACAGCAAATCTGATATGGGAAAAATCATTTTTCACATACCAAATGGTTTGGGTCCGCTCACACTGCCTTGTGGTATGGTGGAAGCCATTGGAAAATTATTTGAATAGAAATAAAGTGCATCAACCCTTGGGAAAAAGCAGGATAAAATCACTGAGACATAATGCTCGTTGGTGATTCTGTAACCAGACTTTCAACAGAGTTGTTTGGAACAGAAGCAAGCCAAATAACCTTTCAACATTGTTCTGCATACAAGGTAAATCTAAAATGTAACTCTATATATCTGGATTACCTAAAACCCCACATTGACCCCACATCAATAGCCATCTATGAAGGGAGTTCCCAGTTTATTCTAAACTTTGTATGTAGGAACATTTCCTAACTTGACTGTTAAAAGGTTTGGTTCTAATTTCTCAGCTTTATTCCCTAGTCATCAATCTGCAAAAAATAATTTATTTATTTCTACCCTACATGTTCCTCATAAAATCTTAAAATCTTTGCTCAAAACAACCTTAAGTGCATACAGTTTTAAATGGATATCCAAGCACTGGTGCTGGTGTAAAAGACTGAATGGTTTGCCATCCAAATCTCTTTCACAGGAGAGGGGTTTGGTGAACAGGGATAGTATCAAAGAAAAGTGTTATTGAAAATATTTTGCAGTGCTTGGCGGGTCATGATAGATAGATGGGGATTGTAAGAGGTCATTGTTATAGTGATTGCAGGAAATATCAGCTTAATACTCAATTCAACTGAGAGACCAATGAGTTAATTCAACCAATGATAATGGCTTTGTGAGAAACAACATTATCTGCAATAAGCTTTCAAGGATTTAAGATTATCTTGATCATATGACATCAAATATACTGGATATGAACCACTGCAAACAGAATAAGCATCTTCCACAACTCCCAGAATTGATTTTGAATCAAAATTCTACAAAATAAATGCTAAGACCAGTGACTAAAATACCATATTCACATATCTATTAATTCTGAGATGAAGAAATTAATTTCTAGTATAAACTACCAACTACATTTACACTTATAGGCCAGAAAAAAGATCACTACTTCAAAATTACAACACAAAACTTCCCAATTATTTATTCCAAATGTTTTCAAAAATTCAATAACACCTCAAAGTCCTAAAGCTGTATTAATTAAGTCAAATGAGATATATTAAAATTCCACTGCAAAAGAAGTGTAGTAGTTACCAAACATGCAAGAAATCTGCCAATTGAACTAATCAACTTCCCATGCACTGCCATTCAAGAAGGCAGCTCACCTTCCACAGGGCAATTTAGGGATGGACAATAAATGCTAGCCTAGCCAGTAACACTCATCCTAGGAACGAATAATAAAATGGTAGCAAATAAGCCTAACTTCTCTTTCTGATTCATGTGTAATTCAATAAACCTGTGGCTTAAATATTGTTTATTCTAATTAAATGAAAACTAACAAGTGTTATTTTCAGACAAAACAATGCCTTACTTAGTAACCAGTCAGTTTGCAGAATGAAGTGGCTATGTCTAGTAAACTTGCTATTTTCTATGGTGGGGGATTTATTGCAGAACTGGATTTTGGGCAAAACCTTGCCAAATGCTGAATAATGTAGGAAACTGAAAGAACTGCAAATGCTGTAAATCAGAGACAAAAATAGAGATTGCTGAAAAAGCTCAGCAGGTCTGGCAGCATCTGTGGTGAGAAATCAGAATTAACATTTCAGGTTGTGTGACAGTTCCTCGGAACTAAATTATTTCCTTCCTCTCAGTTCTGAGGAAGAATCACTCGACCCAAAACATTAACTCTGATTTCTTTCCCCAGATGTTGGCAGACCTGCTCAGCCTTTCCAGTAACCTCTACTTTTGTTACTGAATAGCATGGACATTGGTGGGAAAGTTGAGAAACTTTCAACAGTGAGGAGCATCTTGGTGTTAAAAGCAAAAGTGTCCATCTTCTAATTGGCAAGATGAGATTCTCACTAGTGAGTGAGAAGAGGCCTGTTTGTGTGGAATAGCATCTTATTAACATCCTCATTACTAATCCATCATTTCATCTCATTGATATTCTGTTTCTTCATTCTCCCACCCACTGGATGGAAACTAGATGGTGTCAATTTATAATATGAAATCAGGGTGGCTCCCTGGTGACTCCAGCTCACTGCTTGCTCCTCCAGATCTCGATCCATCAACAAGATCTCAGGGTATGCTCCATTGACAGTGACTGCATATACACCCCTGCCGAGCAGGACATCTAGCTTCCCATCGGCGAAATGGGGTGCTAATTCCTCTCTGTCTGACATGTTTGAGGTAAATAAAATGAAACGTGCAGGATAACTCTGGACTGCCACCACTTGTCTAGATATATAACTAGGCTTTAAAGATGGCACCTGCATCAAGAAGTCTGCCAATGGCAAGTGGGGAAACAAGACAAGTTAGGTAATCAGGCAAGTTTGGGAAGATAGTGTTATGAACCAGGCCAGACCTCCACAAAAATATTTTAAGAAGGTAGCCAAGATCCCTAATATTTTCTCCGAGTTTAAAGGCAGATGTGAAGTTGATATTCCAAGTGTGGTACACTTGGTTAAACCACTTGGCTTTAAGCAAAACAGAATTTACTTAAACACTATAGTTGAAACACGAGCTAAAGAAAACAGAATTTGGAATAACTTAACTATTGGAAAACTTAACCAATCTGATATAGCAACTTAATTAAGAAGATGTTTCAGTAACATCACATAAACACACCCCCTGGCAAAAAGGCAAATTGAAATACGGATTCTTCCAGGCAGGAGGGAACAACATCCAAAGAAATTTCAGAGAGAAAATCAGTCAGGAATCATCTGTTAAAGTTTGGAAATGTTCCGGACTACAGCATCTTCTTACTGCTACAGCTAAACCAAACTAGAATGAAACCTGACCTGGGAGTCATCGACGTTGGTGGGGAATCCTGAGTTGAGAAAGAAGGTGGACATTTTGTAGGCCACCTTGTTGAACTAGACACTTCGCCACCTCTGCCGTTACGACCTCTCTTGAAGAAAACCAAGGACAAAACAGCCTTTTTAAAGTGACAGCATTGTCACAATAGAATTTGAAATATCATAAGGCCTTGCAGAGAGGAACCCTCCTTGAAACTAGTTAGAATTGAACAAGTCAGATTAGCATTGGGCCATGGGTATCCATATGGGCCCAGTTGTGCCTGTTTCTTCGTGGCTTACATGGAACATTCCTTCTTCCAGTCCTACTCTGGCACCCAACATCAACTCTTTCTCCACTGCTACTTCCCTCCATCATTAGGAATTGGAAAGGTTTTTCCATTTTGCTTCCAATTCCATCCTGCTCTCACCTTCACCTGGTCATCTTTGATTCCTCCCTTCCCTTCTGCAACATCTCTGTTTCCTATTTTAGGGATAGGTTGCTTACCAATTCACTACAAACCCAACGACTTCCACGGTTGCCTTGACTATACATCATCACAGCTGCTTCTTATAAAGACTCTATTCCATTCTCCCAGTTCTTCCAACACCATCACATCTGTTTTGATGATGCCAACTTCAACAAGGTGGCCTACGAAATGTCCACCTTCTTTCTCAACTCAGGATTCCCCACCAACGTTGATGACAAAGCCCTCAGCCATGTCCAACCTATCTACTGCACTTTGGCCCTCACTATGTCTCTTCCCTCCCAAAACAGCAATAGGTTACCCGCTCATCCTCACCTACCATTCCACCAACATCCACATCCAAAAGATGGTTAGCCGGAATTTTTGCCACCTCCAGCAGGTTGCCACCGTCATAAAAATATTCCCCTCTCCTCCCGTCTGCATGGGCCATTCCCACTGAAATACCTTGATCTTCTCCTCCTTCACGCTAAACACCTCCCCGTACTCCCATGGCACCTTGGAGAAAGTGAGGACTGCAGATGCTGGAGATTAGAGTCGAGAATGTGGTACTGGAAAAGCACAGCAGGTCAGGCAGCATACGAAGAGCAGCAGAATCGACATTTCAGGCATAAGCCTGGCACCTTCCCAACCAATCGCAGAAGTTGTAATCCTTGCCCATTTACTTTACCCCTCCTCACAATCCAAGGCCCCAGACACACCCACCAGGTGAAGCAGCAATTTATCTGCTCTTCACTAAATCTAGTCTACTGTACTCGCTGTTCACAATGTGGTCTCATCCAAATTGGGGAGACTAAGTGCAGGCTGGGCAATCACTTTGTAAGACATTTTATGTTCTGTCTGCAGAAATGACCCAGCTGTTCAGCTCCCACAGCTGGACACAATATTCCAGCTGACGTCGAACAAATGCCTTTTATAAGTTCAACATCACTTCTTTGCTCCTGTACCTCTGCTCCAATTAATAAAGCCCAAAACACTGTATGACTTAGTACCTTAATTAGTGCCAACCAACTTTTAGATCAAGGTGGGCAGATAATATAAAATCTGGAAACAAAGGCAAAAAGAAACTTTATCTTAACTCAATGCAGAGCAATTTACCAGCTCAGATTCCCTTCCCAACCATCCAAGGAAAACTGAAGGGTAACAGAATCCAAATATTTTTATTTGTCACCTCAATATAAAATTACAGCTTTGGAAATTCCAATTACTTGTTCTTTTTCTCATTTTTACAAAGAAGGGAAAAATTTCACGGGTTTGAAAACAAAACTCAAAGAGTAATACTAATCTTTTATTTACGCTTACAGTATGACATGGAGCAAGCTTAGGGTCATATAGTCCTGGTGGACAACTCATTCACAAATTGCTCTTCTCGGCCACGTACTATTAGTTATCATTTCAAATCAAAAATTGGTTGCAACCTTCCACAATGAAAACCTATCCTTTTACAATCCAGGTTTAAAGTTCATTGGCAAAGGAGGACATTATGTTTTGATTGTGTAACAAACAATGCAATACTCCTTTGGTACAATGCCATCAGCTTCAAGTATGCTTTCAAATCCTGGTTTAACCCAAACACACAAATAACTGACACTGAGCTAACATTACTTTGAGTGGCAGTATGTTGATGAATAACAGATTAAAAACACAGAATTTAATAAGAACATATCTGAGTTTTTTTAATAAATCCTATTTGAATGGTAAGAAAAAGAATGCAGTTTCACATCATATAAATCTTAGCGACAGTGTGTTTTCATTAAGTGAACTCATGACTGATGGGTTAAATATATTTTCAGACAAGTTGAGTGCTTGATTATTGCTTCTCCTTTACGGTTAACCTAATAACATATTTAGGTGGTATCAGGAGGCAATCATCAGTTTCATCATCAGGACAGAATGAATAACACAACAGGACAATGACTCGATGGATTCCACACTAGATGGGTATTGAAATACGGTAAATTATTGCTCAGGCAGTGAAGGTGACAATCGACCTCTCAGAATCTTGGTGAAAGACTTTCCTAATGAATTGTGATTATTTTTCATGCATCCTAATATATTTGAATGACTGACTTTCAGGAAAAGAAAAAAAATAATATGGAGACCAATTAATACAATCACGCCATGGCTGCCTGTCAGACATGCCCTATGCCACAATGCAGTGGGTCGTGGAAGTTTTGAGTAATGCAAAATGACAATCTACGACCTAAGATGCATGGCAATTTATTTCCACAAGATTAACAAACTTCCAACTTCCCTTCAATGCTTCATTAAATAGTTTTTAAAATATTTATTGTAGAACACTGCTGTTTTTAAAGTTCAGCTGTGTAACCCATAATTTAAACACCTTGTCTTTATACTTTTATATTTTTTAATCCTATGGACTGAAATGAGAAACCCAAGGATGGCTGTGTTTTGAAAGCAAGGAATTTGATATCTTTGAACTCTATGTAGTTGCAGGTTCCAGCAATATACAGATGAACTAAAGCTCAGGAGTTGTTTACAAGTGAGACTGATTGGTGTGGACTATGGCTGCGAATAAGACAGAGAAAAGTTATTTAGATCAGAAGTAAAAGCAGCAAGAAGCCATTTTAAACCTGAAAAAAAAACAGCTTACAAGTCGTTCAGTTATAATGCGCGTTTCGTCAGTGCAAATTCGATATAATGCAATTGACGAATTGGAGATGCTGTTTCTACAACACGAACTTTTGAAACCTACGTTGGCTGTAATGCGATTACAGCACCAACACTTTAAGTGCTGTTTCTAAAGCGAAATGTTTCTATAACGCGCGGTTATACAAGAACAATACCATGGTGTTATAGAAGAACTGATTGTATCTATCCTCCAGATGCCACAAGTTGTGACTTTGAATTGGATAAGTCAGAGCCCTTTCATGAGTGAACCAGCCACCCTGTGCCTCTTGCGCTCTGTGGCAGCAATCGGAAACAGGAAGTTGATGAGAATACTTCACAACGGCAAGAACCAACCTGACAAATTTTTTTAAACAAATATGTGGAACTGTTTTCCTAGTTTCCCCTCCACCCATGTTTCTTTTTCCCCCTTTTTTATATCTATGTGTGTATTTTTGTGAGGGGCATTTATGAGGGGTTTACAGCTTCTTTAGTAGTGTTAAAATTTAATCAGTTTATAATTGTGTGTCTGTAGCTAGAATCTAATTACCTATAATCGTGACACTTGCTTAGTACAGAAATTTGATCCATGCTTTTATTAATCTCGGTCTGAAAATTAAGCAGTTTGGGGATGTCACACACTTCTTTTCAAAGCTGTAAGTTTAGCGACAAGTCCGGAACAGTGGGAAATGATTTCCAGTTCACTACCCCAGCGAGTCATGACAATGAGTAATTTTTACAAATTCTCTTTTCAGGTCATGGGTTCAGTCAAGAGGAAAAGTAAAGCAATCCTCCTGTCACCTGCTGGATGAGTTATTGTCTGCAGCCAGGACCATGAGTAATATGCTTACCCCACATATGGAAAGAGAAAACCCAATATGCTGGTAATGATGGCCAGGATACACCATGAACAGTTCCAAAGGAGTGGATACAATGCTGCACACAATTTAAAGATCCCTCCAAGTCAGCAAAGATAAAGTTCTTGTTTCCCAATCTCTGTCATTATATTTGGCCACAGTCATTCTTCTCCTTCCTTAATATTCAGTGTTTACTTCACCACTCACAAGGGGACAGTGAACCATCTCTCAGTCTCACTCCAAGCAAACACTCAACTTCACTCTTTCTACAACAGGCATGAACATATGAAATAGACAAATCACCCTTCAAGCCTGCTATTCAATAAGATCACAGCTGATCTATTTGTGTTTCGAATTTCACATTTCAATCCAGCGCTGATAGCCCTTGATTTTGCTTTATAAGTATCTATCCACAAAAGGTCTGGCAGCATCTGTGTATGTTTCGAGTCCAGTGACCCTTCTTCGGAACTGAATGGGATTCCAGTTCTGAAGGAAGGTCGCTGGACTTGAAACATTAACTTTGGTTTCTCTCCATAGATGCTGCCGGACCTGCCGAGTTTCTTCAGCAGGTTCTGCTTTTGTTTCAAATTTGAGACAATACATAATGAAAGCATCGACAGTTCTTTGTTTCATAATATAAGAACCTATCCACCTCTACCTAAAAATGACACAACTTCTTAGCAGAGAATTCCAAAGTCACACAACCTGTGAAAAAAAAGAACTCTTCATCTCTGCCTAGAAAGGGCAAATCCTGATTTTAAAATAGTGACCACTTAGTATTGGATTCACCCAGAAGAGAAACATTTTTTCCACTTCCACCTTGTCAGGACCATTCAGGGTCTTATGCAGTTTAATTAAGTCACCCTTCACTCTTCGAAACTCCAATGGAAACAAAGCCACTCTGACATATCCTCATAAGACAACCTACACATACCAGATTTCAACCTAGTAAACTTCCTCTGAACTGACTCCAATGTGTTGTTGTCCTCCCTTAAATAAAGAGACCAAAACTGCTCACTGTGTACACAATGTAGTGATACCAATGAGTTGTATAACTGAATAACACACTCTTCATCTGCTGTCAGTTATACAAATTGCAATTCCACTCATGACTCATCAATAGGATTAAGGAGAATCCCAAGGCATTTTATACACATATTAATAACAAGAGGGCAACTAGGGAAAGGGTAGGTCCAATCAAGGACAATAAAGGGAATTTATGTGTGGAGCCTGAGGAAGTAGTTGAGGCCCTTAATGAGTACTTTGCTATCGATTATGACAATTGATATCTGCTAAAGTGAAGGACATGGATGATGGTAAGATTAGGGAAGGGTATGACGATATTCTAGGGCATGTCGATATTAAGAAGGAGGAAGTTTTGGGTGACTTGAAAAACATTAGGATAGATACGTCCCAAAGACCTGCTGGTATCTATCCCACGATACTGAATAAGGCAGAAGAGGAGATTAGCAGAGATCTTGTTTTCCTTTTTAGCCACAAGCAAGTTTCTAGAAGACTGGAGAATAGCACAGCTTGTTCCTTTTCTTAAGAAGGGCAACAGGAATAATCCAGGAAATTATAGGTTGGTGAGGATTACACTTTTTTAAAAAATTGATTCACGGGATGAGGGCATCACTGGCTAGGTCAGCATTTATTGCCCATCCCTAATTGCCCACAGGGCAGTCAAGAGTCAGCCACATTGCTGTGGGTCTGGAGTCACATGTAAACCGGACCAGATAAAGGTGGCAGTTTTCTTCCCTCAACAACATCATTGAGCTAGATGAGTTTTTCTGACAATTGACAATAACTTCATGGTCATCATTACACTCTTTATTTCAAACTTAAACTGAATTCAAATTCACC
Source organism: Chiloscyllium plagiosum (assembly GCF_037043375.1). NCBI lineage: Eukaryota > Metazoa > Chordata > Chondrichthyes > Orectolobiformes > Hemiscylliidae > Chiloscyllium > Chiloscyllium plagiosum. The sequence continues at coordinate 43,752,378 of NW_028270140.1, forward strand.
ATCTACCATGGCAGGATTCAAACCTGGGTCCCAGGATGTTACTTGGGTCTCTGGATTAAGAGTGTAGAAATAATGCCACGAAGCTAGCGTCTCCCCTATCAGTACTAAGGAAATTATTGAAGAAGATTTTTCAGGACAGGATTAAATGCATTTGGAAAAGAGTAGACTTATTAGGGATAGTCAACATTGGTTTATGAAGGGGAGGTCTTAGAACAAAGAACTGTACAAGACAGGCACAGGCCCCCGGCCGACCCGGCCCACAATGTTGTGCCAAACATGACCCCAAATTAAACTAATCCCTTCTGCCTGTCCATATCTCTCAATTCCTTACATAATCATGTGCTTATCTAAAACTCCCTTAAATGCCCCAAGTGTATCTGACTCCACCACCACAGTGTGTTCCACACTCCTACTACTCTGTGTAAAAAAACTTGCCCCTCACATCCATTTGAACTTGTTCACTCTCACCTTAAATGCTTGTCCCTAGTATTGGACATTTCAACTCTTTTTCCCAAAGATTCTGACCATCAACCCTATCTAGGCATCTCATAATTTTATAGATTTCTATCAGGTCTCCCTTCAGCCTCCACTACTCCAGAGAAAACAGCCTGAGTTTTTCTACCTTCTCCTCATAATTCATACTGTCTAATACAGGCAGCATCCTGGTAATCTTTTTTTGTACCCTATCCAAAGCCTCCACATCCTTCCTGTAATGTGGTGACCAGAACGGAACACAATACTCTAAGTGTGGGCTATTAACTATATCCTTTTCCTTAACATTTGATCTCCCAAAGTGCAGCACCTCACACTTACATAGATTAAACTCTATCTGCCATTTCTCTACACAGGTCTCCAACTGATCTATATCCCGCTGTATCCTTTGACAACCTTCTACACTATCCACAACTCCACCAATCTTCACATCATCTGCAAACTTACTAACCCACCCATCTACATTTCCAACCAAGTCATTTGTATATTATCACAAACAGCAGAGGTCCCAGTATGGATTCCTGTGGAATACCACTAGTCATGGACTTCCAGCCTGAAAAACACCCTTCCACCACTACCCTCTACTTCCATGGCCAATTCTGAATCCACACAGTCACATGAGGATACAAATGGCTAATGAGGATACAAATATCTTGGTCTTGTCCCACAAACTTGATTGAGTTTTTTGTGAAAGATGATTGATAAGGGTAGGACAGTGGATGTTGTCTACATGGTCTTTACTAGAGCATTGACAAGGTCCCACATGATAGGCTGGTCTAGAAGATTAAACTGCATGGGATCCATGGTAAGTTGGCAAATTGGATATCATATTGGATTGGTCATAGAAGACAGAGTGTAGTTGTGGAGGGGTGTCCCTCTGACTGGAGATCTGTGACCAATGGTATTCCACAGGATCAATGCTGGATTTTTGTTGATTGTAATATATCTAAATGACTTAAATTCAAATGTAGATGGTCTGATTAGTAAGTTTGCAGACAACACAAGAATTGCTAGAGTTGTGGATAGTGAGGAAGGCTATCAAAGGATACAGTAGAATGTAGATCAGTTGAAAAATTGGACAGAGAAATGACAGATGAATTATAATATGGACAAGTGTGAAGTCATGCATTTTTGGAGTCAAATGCATGAGAAAAGCATACAGTTATTGGCAGGACCATTAACAGACTGATAAATGTTAACTTTGATTTCTCTGCACAGATGTGGCCAGATCTGCTGAGCTTTTTCAGCAACTTCTGTTTTTGTTTCTGATTTCCAGAGGGATCTTTCGATCCAAGTCCATACTTCCCTGGAAATGGCAATGCAAATGAATAAGGTTGTAAAGAAGACAAATGGCATGCTTGCCTTCATTGGTCACGGCATTGGGTATAAAAATTGGCTAGTTATGTTGCAACTGTAAAAGATTTGGTTGGATCCCATTTGGAGAATTATGTGCAGTTTTGCTCCATACACTATAAGAGGTATGTGGAGGTTTTGGACAGGATCCAAAAAAGACTTACCAGAATCTTGCCTGGATTGAAATGTATTACATATAAGAAGAGGTTGGACAAAGTTGCATTGTTTTCGCTAGAGCATCGGAGGCTAAGGAGTGACTCATAGAAGTATATAAATTAAGGGAGGCATGGATACTGTGAATAGTTGGAGACTTTATTTCCAGTGTGGAAATGCAAATACTAAGGGGGGGGGGGGTTGGTTTAAGGTAATAGAGGAGAAGTTTAAGGGAGTTTATTTTACACAGAGTTTGATAGGTGTCTGGAATGTGTTTCTGGGGAGAAGGTAGAAGCATATATATTAGCTAAGTTTAAGAGGTACTTAGATAGACACATGAACAGGCTAGGAATAGAGGGATACAGACCGCAAGCAGATGGCAATTCAGAATAGCTTCAAGGTCAGCACAGGTGGGTTGAAGGGCATGTTCCTGTGATGTACTGTTCCATGTTTAGTGCAATTCACACTGAACCCAGATACTTCCCATTCAAATGTTCCTATTTTTCATTTTATCTTGTTATTTAATCCTTGCAATTTTGAGACTATGTTTAGAAACCTCACACGTTAGCACTTGCAATCTCAGTAGACTCTCATGAATCTCTTCACTTTCTTCTGTAGAAGAATAACGCACAACAAAAAGGAGAGAGATACGACAAATTGAAGTACACCAGCCATTATGGCTCCTTGCCTTTTTTGTTGGTTCTGCATTACAGCCCTAGAGACAACACAGTGGGTGTAACAACATGTTTTGCTACCTCACTCATTGTCTGTCAATAGTTTTAACTTGGAATATATTTGCCCATTCTTTTGGAAGAGGGTTCTCTCCAAGTTGATCTCTTATTCAGCCAGCATCTTCTCTGCTGCACTCAAGAATTTCAGGTTCCTTTGGAAGTTACCTTACCTCCCACTGTCCAATTGAGCTGATCTCTGAAGCAATCGCAGCAAAACAAAACTACCCTTTAATGGACAGTTCTTTTAATGGTTTGAATTGGCAAGTTGCCTACTGGCAGCACTGTGTTTCCTTGTTTGCTCAGTGAGCTGATTCTAATCAGATCTGGCACTGCCAATTCCATTGGCTGATTGCCACGTATACCCTGCCCACTGTCCATCTGGCATACAATCCATACGGAAATCCATCCAAGCTAATATTGTTAAATATTGTGTGATGCGGCTGCAGATGACTGCCTGACTCTGCTTTATTGGTGGGGGAGGGGGAAAAAGTAAGTAATGCAATGCACTACTGCAAAGCTGAAGGAAATGTCTTTAAGTTTCACCTTTTGTATTCCTGCTACCTCAACATTCAGAAAGTCCAAGCCCCTCTTTTCACTACAGTTAAAGAGCTACTGCTTAGATCTCCTCTTCTGTCTCTGTGAACTGGTGCCAGTCCAGTGTTTGTGAGCAGACAGAAAAGGGATGTATTTAGAAAGAGGGTGGTGTGTCACTTGGCACCCAGATGAAATTGTACCTGAGTGTTCACACATGCAGCATGTTGGTACATGAGGATTGTGAGTCTTTGGAACTCTTTGGCACAGAGAGCAGAGTTCTTGTGTATATTTAAGGCTGAGTTAGATAGATTCTTGATCTTTATGGAGGGCGGGGGCGGGGGGGTGGGGGGGGGGGAGGGGGGTCAACAGTTACAGGGAAAGGGCAGAGAAGTGGGTGTAAAAAATGCTGGATCACCATGATCCTATTAGATGGTGAAGCAGGTTCACGGGACAAATGGCCTACTCCTGTTCCTAACTCTCATAGCCTTATGGTTTAATAGTAATGTGAGAGCAATGTGCTGTTTGTTGCTTAGCCCATTTTCTGTGTCAGATGATTAGCCAGTTGTGATGACAGTATAGCAGATTCCCTCAGATAAACATGACAGTTTTTGATTATTTATAAAGTACAGAGTGACTGGGAGAGTAGATTATCTCAGTTGGTTGGACAAATAATTTGTGATGCCAACAGTGTGGGTTCAATTCCCACACCAGTTGAGGTTACGACAAGGACTCTCTTTCTCAATTTCTACCCTCCAGGAGGTGTGGTGACATTGTGGACAGCTCAGTGTAAATACATGATGTGGAGTTGCTGGTTTTGGACTGGGTTGGACAAAGTCAAAAATCACACAACATCAGGTTATAGCCCAACAGGTTTATTTGAAAACACTAGCTTTTGGCGTGCTGCTCCTTCATCAGGTGTTAGTGAAGGAGGAAGACCTTAGACACAAAATTTATAAGAAAAAGCTCACAGGGTCATATAACATATCTGAAAGAATTGAACACATATAAGTTGGCTCTTAAATCTTTAATCACTTAGAATGAAGGTACAGGTTTCAATTGATTAATGTGCAAATTCCAGAATTTCTTTCAAGTCACTGCCCTGAGATAACTTAGGGTTTAATAAGTATAAAGGTGAACAACTCAGGTCAGACAATGCATTTTAGGCCTAATGTGTGTTCAATTCATTCTCATGAGTTGCATGACGCTTTGATCTTTTCCTTATAAATTTTGTGTCTAAGATCTTCCTCCCTCGCTAACACCTAATGAAGGAGCAGCACTCCAAACGCTAGTGTTTTCAAATAAACCTGTTGGACTATAACCTGGTGTCTTGTGATTTTTGACCAGTGTAACTACAGTCACACCTGGCACTCCTGCTTAAGAAGGCATATAAAGTGCAGAATCCAGATGCGTAAAAGTATTTCAATGCACAAACATCATTCTGGCAATGTTCTATTCCTGTGCCCATCATTTATAACAATTCCAATTAACTAATGCTGAGACAAATTCATCATGGTGTGAGATCAAGTAGTTTCCAACTAATCAGGGTTAAACAGATTAAACTGTTTCCATCTAAATCTGTTTTGTAATACTATCTGTTAACACTGAAACAAATGACAACAAGGTGTGAGACTCTCAGCATGCAGTTACGGTGTGCCATCTGCCTTCTTTAACCAGGCTTTTTCCAGGTGGAAATGATGTACAGTAGTAAGACCTCTAATTTATGTTCAACAAGAACTTTTGAAGCATTTAAAAAGTTCTAAATTTAAATTACATACATAACAGGCATGAAGAGAAGATAGACTGCAGAATGGCCAGTGTGTAAGTCGAAGTGACCATAATCAAACTCAACTTCATCAACTGTATAAAGCAATTCAGTCACTTCCTTCTATTTAATTAATAAAATGCAAAGTGAAGTTGAAAAGTATATATAGCACCTCTCAGACAGGAAAGCATCCTGAGGTGCTTTACAAGTGTGTTATTAGGTGTAACTGAGCAAAAGAATACTTAAGGAGTAGGATTTCAAACCTGAGACTAAGTTCACGGTATATCAAGCTGTACTGTTCCTCATATTCCAACATGCTTCAGAGACTTTGACAGTCTATAGCAAGATATTCAAAGAACTGGATCACCAATCTTGCCTTTGCAAGATCCTTCCAATCCACTGACAGAAAAAAAAGTACATCAGCAGTGTCCTTTTCCAATTCAACTTGGCCATCAAAGTGCTCATTGCTGAAAACCAACTCTGTTAGGTGGGACATGATGTTCATTCATCGCATATCAACTGTTGTACTTGGAACCCAGTTGTAGCAGAAACTCCCAGAAAGACAATCACAACTCCTTCTGAATGTTCTCAAAGCACACGTTAAGACTACATTCCCAGTAATATCACCACTAAATCATGCAAGTACTTTAGGGAAGGAAACTGCCATCTTTACCTGGTCTGGTGACTCCAAACCCACAGCAATGTGGTTGATGCTCAATGCAATTAGAAATGGATAATAAATGCTGGACTTGCCAGTGACACCCACATCCCATGAATAAATGTTTAAAAATGTCACTGCCTCATAACGACCAAAGTGGAGAAGGTTCATTCCTGAAGGCACCAAACATACAAAGAGAATTCATCAGGATACACAGAGATGAAGTCAAGGTGTTGGATAGAGTGCACAAATCCCCCAACAACCCAATCCACCTGCCGCTTCGAGCACTTCCTGTCACACAGAATCTGCAGATCATGCATTGATCTTATCAAGCATCTCAGAACTCATCAAATCAGAGGAACTGTCAAAGACAATGTTAGTAAGATTTTGGCATCGACCCTCAGAACGAAACATCACTACAGATAGTCAATCCTTCATCCAAGAGATAGGCATTAATTAGCATCTTGAAGGAAGAGGGTTGGAAACACTTAGGAAGTGAATTCCAGTGATCAGGCCCTGAAGCCGAGGGAAGCAATGACCTCGGGTGTAGTATATTCTCACTATACTATTATTCCAGAGACCCAGGTAATGTTCTGAGGACCTGAGTTCAAATTCCACTGACAGATGGTGGAATTTGAATTCAATAAAAAAAAAAGACCTGCAAATGAGAGCCCAATGGTGATCATGAAATTGTTGCCAAATGTCAGAAAAACCCATTGAGTTCAGTAATGTCCTTTTCGGAAGAAAACAGTCATCCTCACCTGATCTGATGTACATGTGACTCTACACCCACAGCAACGTGATTGACTCTCAACTGCCCTCTGGGCAATAAATGCTGGCCTAGCCATTGAGGATCTCATTCTGTGAATGAATTAAAAACTGTGAAAACATTTCCTCCAATGTTTCAGCAATCAAAACCGGAAATGTGTACGAGGCCAGAATTGGAGGAGCACAGAGCTCTGAGAGTTGACCAGAAGTTTCAGAACTGTACGGAGTGACAGATTTGAAAACAAGGATGCATGTAGTACAATTGTGATGCTGTTGGACTAGGAGCCAGTACAACTCGGTGAATAAAAGGCCAACGGAACTAGCAAGAGTATAGCAGAATGTTAGATAAGCTCAACTTTCTGGTGAGGGGTGGAAGGTGGAAATAAAACCACAAGAGCATTAGAATCGTCCGAACTGGAGGTAACAAGGGTCATGGATGAGGATTTGTGCAGCAGATTAGATGAGTTGGGAGAGGACTTGGATTGCTGCTGTTAGAGTGGTGATGGAGGCTCTGAGGCGCTTTAAACCCCGAGGATTAGGGTGTCAGTCAGGGCTTCCAAGTGCCAACGAACTGGTGCTAAGTGACTAAGGGGCTTCCAGTCAATGGGGAAGAGGGATACACTTCGCTTTGCCAGACCCTCCTTTTCCCCCTGCCTGCCCAAATGACCCTTCTCCAGCCCCTCCCCTTGCCCTCCAAATCGCCCGTCTCCCCTATCCCGCCCCCACGGCGCGTTCCAGGATTCGGCAGCGGTTCACATTCACTCTGTGTGAGCAGATCGGTGCAGGTGCCGGCGGGGAAGGGTCTTGAGTGAACCGCATCGTGCTTTCCCAGCCCAGTGTCCGTGTAGCAAGGAGACAACAGCAAGATGATGATGATGGCATTCACGCTGACGGTCTCCTCTCTGTTTCTCGCTGGCGAAAGTAAGTGCAAAACGCTTCTCTCCCATTACCCAGACTCAGCCTCCCAGATGTAAGCGAGGTGCCTATTGACAGAAATAAACAGGGAAGGAGAGAGAGAAGGGGGTGGGTGGGAATGGGAGCTGGGATCGTTGTTGTTTCACACTGAGCGTTGTACAAATATTTACTTTGCGGCAGGTTAGTGGGAAAGCACCATCCTGCGAGTCCTTGCAGTCCATGCGCTGCTCGCTGTTTGTTTCAAAAGAATAGCTTTCTCGCGTTTGCTCCGTGTCTGGGTCAGTTGCGACGAACGAGTTGGCGGAGATTGTCTTGTTGCCATCTCCCTGTTTTATTTGGGGCGATGCATCGGCGAATGCGGGAACTGACGCAATGAGACCAACTTGAGGTTTAGAAATGGAGCACGTGTTTTGCAAGAACACAGCTCTCCCCACTCTCCCACTTCCCACCGACTCATTTTGCATGACTGGGTATTAGAGTTTTCCCAGTCAGACTGTCTGGAACAGTGTAAAAATATTTCGCATATGTCAGCAACAATCCAGGAGGTTTCATACTGTCCTCGGCGGGAGAACCAGCTGATAGTGTTGACGCATTGCCATGAATTCCTGCATGTGTTGTTCCCTTTCCAGAAACAAGCTGAACCTTCAGCACTCCTGCATTTGTTAACATGGGAATCTTCTAAGTGTTGGGTAAATCTCAGGTGCTGCAGTTTATTGATATATGCTTCTGAACCACCCCATCCCCCATTTGGGAAAAACTTAATCGCTTCCAATGTTCCAGGTAGGGGTTCAGCATATTTGAAGACCAGAGTATGAAAGCTGAACTAAGGGTTCCTTAGACAGCAGTGATTCTCCCACTGCTATATACAGCACAGACTTGACCAACTTATAGCAGGCACCTCAAAACCCTGGAGAAGTAGCACCAGTGACACTTTCACAAGATTTTCCAAACTCAGTGGCTAGGAAGGTGGTCCAACATAAATATCCTCTCCCAAGCCAACATGTCCAGTAACTAGATACTAATTGCTTTAAAACCAGCTGCTGTGAGTGGGGCTTAACATGTGACTCCTGAAACCGTTGTTCTACTCAAAACTTGAGGGCAGCAGGAGATTCCCAGGAAGACAGCAGACACTCCTCCGGGATGCCCTCAAAGCATCCTTCAAGAGATCAACACTCCACTGAGCCATGGGGATCTGGGGCCTATGACCGGAAAGGAGATGATTGATTCAGAAAAGCAATGAGCACATCGAGAAATATCATTGCAAATTTGCAAGTTCAGTGAGGTGTCAAAAAGATTGCAAAAAAAAATCCAAAAAATCTAATCTGCCTGATCCTTTGAGCAACACCTGTCCTGCATGTGATATGGGCTGCACAGCATAAATTAGGTTCATCAGCTATCTCAGCACCCATGGAACCGAAGAACATGCAGATCATCCTCAATCCTGAGGGATTGCCTGAACATAAGACTCCCGGGAGCTCCTACTTATATCATACATTCCCAGGATCCTTCTGTATGTTTTCATTTAATTTCAGGAATCCACATGCATATGGATACACATTCCAGGAATCTCCCACACTCCCAGGAACTTCCAGTAAATGTTGACACGTACCTGTGCTAGTGCCAGCTACTTAAAAAAAAGTTATGCCTGCAGAGAAATGACTGGCGTTTAATCAAACACAGATAAGTAGAAAGTGTAAAATGACAGATGATTGAAAGATACGTATCATACTTGTGATCCAAATGGACGTGTCTTCTAAAGTAGTCATCCAGGTTACACTTGACTTTTCTAATGTAGAGGAACACATCACGATAGAATGCAGTACTATAAATTGAAAGAAATGCAAATTAACTGCTGTTTCATTCGAAACCTTTTCTAATATCCTCCACCATATGATATATATTCCCTTTGTTCGCCTCACATTCCACACATCACATTCTCAAAACCTGTTTCTTTCAAACTTCTCCCAGTTCCGATGATAGGTAACATAATTATTTCTCTCTCTGCAGATGCTGCCTAACCTCCTGAGTCTTTCCAACATTTTGTGTCATTACTTCAGATTTTCAGCTTTTGGTATTTTTTCTTCTAGGCTAACAAAAGTTTGATAACCTCAAGTCCCTTCCAATTTGCGTACAAATTGACTTTGTGCAGATTCAAAAACAAACCCATTCCCAACTAGGGTCACTGCCTGTGAATGTTTTGCACCAATTTTACAGAGCAATATTGAGGTTACATCTGTCCAAGCTTTGGTCTCTTTATTAAAGGAATAATGTATATGTGTTCAAGGCAGTTCTGAGAAGGTTGATAGATTCCTAGAATGAAGGAGTAATCTTACAAAGAAAGGTTGGACAGGCTCTATCCCTTCCAGTTTAGAAAAATGAGAGGTGATCTGATTGTAACATTTAAGATTCCTGAGAGAACTTGCCAAAATGGATGCTAAGATTATTGGAGAGGCAAAACCGAGAGAGCATAGTTAGGTAAGACTTTTTTCTCTTGGATGGTCATGAATTTTTAAAAGTGTATTCCCCAGAAATTGCAAATAGTGGGGTAATATAATATTTTTAAGACAGATGCAGATAGATTCTTGATTAAGAAGAGTCAATGATTAACTGCTGTTAATCAAAGAAGAGTCAAAGAAGAGTCAGTGTGGGTGAGAATGTGAAGTTAAGCCATTGTCAGATCAGTCCTAATTTTATTGAATGCCAGAGTAAGTTGGAGGGCCCGAATGGCCTGCACCCCCCTTCTAATTTGTGTGTTTGCATATGATATAAGTTATTACTGTTGCTATTCTATTGTGGCGCCAAAGCTCTGCGAAATGAGTTTAAGCACTCTTCTGCAGTGCCAGAACAACAATGGATTTCACCTCCATTAAGGTCAATCACCTTGATCTGGTCCATCCTGCTTTAGAACTAAACTCTATGTCCTAGGAATCTTGAAACCCTTTTGCACCTTTTCTTTTGCAGTTGCACATTAACCTGTTTGTGACCATACGATTCTTATATTCACTAGCCTGTGTCACTGGGAAAAGTCGAGAGACTTTTTAACCTCTGAAATCTCTGAAGGTACAGCATCAGGACTTCAACCCTATTCCTTCCAGTGTCATTTGTCCCACGTGGATCACAATTTCTGGCTATTCCCCTTTTTCTTTCAAAACTTTCTGTACACTCTGATGTTGTTTACCTTGGCCCCTACAGCAACAATTTATGTAAGATTTACATGTACTGCGAAATGACCCTATGAGTACTGAATCCCTATATCTCCAGTATGACAATGGTTCACTATGTTTTTCTCTGTGATCGTTTGCCTGTTAGCACCTTGGAAATGCTCTAGAGTGCATCCCCCAGAGATGTCTGTACCCTCACTAGTATTCAGTGCTAAAATCCATTTTGTGACTCTCTCAGAGGATTGCTGTCTAACTCTTGCTATTTCACCAGATGGTTTCTGAGACTTACTATCTTCCTAAACTCTGTGATTGTGGGGTGATGACCCCCTGGAAACATGCTCCTAGAAGTTGTCAGTAACTCATTGTCTCTGCTGTGTCATTCTCCATAAACTCAGGTTCAAGTAAATTGAGGCAATTCTTGCATATTTGGCTATCCAGGATATATGAAGCAACCTGGCATTCTTACGTTGTACAGAAATTACACAAAATAGGTCTAAGTTATCCCATAGTTTTTGTTTCAAGTAAATTCCTTCAGGTTTAATTAGTTATGCTGAATATAGCTATGTTTGATGTTGCTTTTTGGTTTTAATCATATACTTAGCACTTCCTTTCCACTTTGTGCTATCTTCTCAATCTCAGTCATGTCTCCTTGTCACGCTGTATAGCATATCCTTCGGTTCAGTGTATATATGTGCACACATTTAGAGAGAATGATTCAATAATGTAACTAGATAATTAATGTAGTGGAGGTCTACACAGCATCCAGATGAGACCAAACATTTTGAGTTTTCGGCCTGAAGGCAGGTCCAACCCACAACACTCAACATATCTATCACAAGTAGGGCAAGGGGGAAGGTCCAGAAACCAGCCCAACCAGAACAGGGATTGAACCCTGTCCTGCTGGTACCAAACTGATCCACATCAATCAATCCAGCCAAATAAGCCATCTGGCCCACATGGACTCCAAGTTGCTGTAACCAGATAGACTTTATGTTGCATTCTGGACTTGTGCATATTGATGGTTGAAGCATTAATTAATTTCTGTCACATGAGATCTTTCTCATTCTTTCTGGCTGACATTGATGTAGGGTGAAAGGATTTACAAGTTGATGCTCAACATGTTTGGCAACATTATGGGCACACCTTCCTTGACCTTCAAGTGTGAGAGTGGGACCTTCTGGATCAAATGCAAAGGACATTATCTAGTGTGTCACAATCTCTCCAGCTGATGTTTATAGTGGTGCAGTAATGCAGCATTTAATAGATTTACTGAAAAGTTGGTGTTTGTTTGACACAGCATTGTCTTCAGTATATTTCCAGTGTGTCAGTGAAAATGAACATGCTCTGTTTTAAGTTCTGAATGATGGGCATCACACGGATGATTGTAGATAAGCTACAGTCGATGAGTAAGGTTGGCACAGAACAGAGAAGCATGGTACCATGACAGCAGGTCTCCTGGTAGGAGTAGTTACAAGCTGAGATAGAAAACATAATGGAGATGTTTACCCATTTATATTGAACGACCTGACACCTCTTAAAATAACAGTGAAAATTTTCAGCTAAAAATGTTAGTATTCATTTGTTCATAATATATGCACCACTTTGCTTTAATCTATTACTCAAAATAAATATTTAAATGTAGTTTTGATTTACGTCATTAAATTTAAATGCCAATTAATACCAATTGTAGTTCTCTTTTCAAATCAATGTTTTGTATTTCAATTCAAGCTCTAGGCATTTGGAGTGTGGTTAAGGTGCAATTTGTGCAAAGTTACACCATTGCACAAAGTATACTGAGGGTCAAAGTTGTTATTTCGAGGATCCTTTCAATTTTGATAACAGCATATGGCAAATCTTGGAAGCAGTCTAGCTTTAATTGGGCATATTGCTGGTGAATCTAGTTTTTAATATATTGCCATGATTGTGGAGGCCCTACTTCTTGAAATAAAAATCTCCTTCTCCCATGAATTCCTTCCTCTCATTTCAACAACCCCTCTCAAGGTATTGATTAAAGCACTTATATCCAACAGTAATCCTCCTGACCATAATTAGTTGACCAATCAACATTTGTAGTCAGGGCGGTCACTGCAGAAATGGTGCTTAACAATATTGCAGGATGATCTGCTCCTGTTCTCACATTGATTGACCAGTAGGTGTCATTGGACAGCGACTATGAGAGGCAACCTTTGCCAATTTTCTCCTTACACATCCAGACAGCCTACAGTCTATTACAGTATCCTCCCACCAATCTGGCAAAGATCAACTCTGAGCAGATCGCAGATTGGACCACAACTTTTCTGTGACTGTTATTGAGTATATCTTTTCTTTTGGTTTTATTTAATGCTTCAAGTTTATAATGCTTACTTTTTTATTTCAAATATCTCCATTACACTGACGTTCACTTCCTCTGTAACCTCCTCGAGTTCCGACAACCCTGGGATTGTTGTGCCCCCCAAATCTGATCTTGTTTGCCCAATTTTCTTGTTGAGTCTTCAGCTACCTAACTCTAAGCATTGGAATTCCCTTCCTGTCTCCCCATCTTTGCTTTTTGACCCTGCTTAAAATCTACCTCATTGACCAAACTTGTCCTAATGCCTCCTTATGCGTTAAATTTTGTTTGACAGTATTCCTCTGGAGTTTGGGATTTGTTATATGGTAAAGACACAATATAAAAGCAAGTTTTTATTGTTAATGACCTGAGCCATCTGGTGAAATCTTTACATTGTATGAATGTAATCTTGGTAAAGATCTGAAAGGACTGTGAAAACTAAGATTAAAAAATTCAATTGAATGAAACTTGAGAATAAATTTAAGTTTGATATATAACTCAATGTGTCAACTCAGCCTTTAAAATGTTTACAGAAATAATAAGTTCCTTTGTTAAAATAACAAATAAAAGTAATCATTGACATTTACATTTTACTTTTCACATTAAGAAATAAATAATTTTAAAAGCAACATAATACATTTTCTTTCAGGATAGGGTAAACTTTACAGTTTAGCCCTTTTGGCACAAAACCTCACCCAGAAATTCTTATTCATAGCAATGGTCTTGGGTTTGGAAGATGTTATCTAAGGAGCTTTGAATTTCTGCAGTGCATCTGGTGAATAATCCACACTGCTGCTACTGAGTATCATTGTTGGAGGGAGTCAGTACTTGTGGATGTGGTGTCATTCAAGTGATCAGGGTTACTTTGGAAATGTGGAGCATACTTTTAATGCAGAACAGTTCAGGGAAATAAAAGCAGTCACCCATTTTTGAAGCCGTAGTTGTCATATTCTGTGCTTTACATATTCAGCTTCACAGAAAGCCTCTGTGTCAGCTGCTGTGAAAGGTCAGTAAGTAAGCTAAGTGTGAGGTTACAGTGCCAGAAGGGTATTGTACCAGTAGGTCAGGGTGCTAGTTGGGTAAGGTGTCAAACGGGCAGCGTACCAGGTACAAAGACTCTCAGATGGTTCAGGTGCCAGATACATATGCTGCCAGATGAGTAGACTGCCATGGTACTAGGTGGGAAGGCAGCAGGCAGACATTGAAGTGTTTAGGATAGGTCAGTGTGGGTCAGCATATCGTTTCCAGTGTTGGAAGTATGTTTGCTTTGGAACCCGGGGGGAAGGGTTTGTCAGGTTCCAGGGTGTGGGGGTTTTCACATCCCAATGGGATGGAGAGGGAATTTGTATCCAGGAACAGGGGCTGGGGGCTGTCAGTTCTTAAGATAGGGTGTGTCAATTCTTGGGCAGAGAAATTAAAAATCACACAACGCCAGGTTATAGGCTAACAGGTTTAATTGTAAACACCAGCTTTCAGAGCGCTGCTCCTTCATCAGGTGGGAAGAAGCGGGTGTCAGATCCTGGAAAGGGAGGGTTACTGAATATTGAGGGTGAGGGGTGGCAGTGTGTAATGTCCTGCACTGGGGGGAAAGTGTCAGGTTCCTTTTGGGGAGGCGGGAGGTGGAATGTAGGGTGTTGGATCCAAAGAAGAGAGGAGTCGTTGGCCCTGCAAAAAGGTGGGTGGATGTCAGATCTCTGGGAGTGCCGGGTCCTGGAGAAGGGGGAGATGTTAGCTCCTGTGGAAGAGGATGATGTTTGTCAGGTCAAGATTGTTAGGGTAGATGTTATTCGGGTTTTGTGTGTTAAATTGGGAGGTTGGGGGGGTTGGCACGGGAAGGTGATGGATGATCACTTGAGTAGTTACTCATGGGTTAGACTAGGTTTTAAATTGTCTAACATTTCCGAGGTAACTATTTATTTAATTGAAGCAGAATCATCTGAATTCTCTGATTTAAATGGAGACATAAGAAAGGTTCCAAAAGTAGTGCACTTGTTTGGTGGGATATTCAATCTCTAAGCAATTTCATTGGAGCTACACTGGGGATTCCACATGGTCCCAGTGAGCAACTTCCAACTGCACTGCATAAATGATGATAGTTGGTTTGTAAAACAAAGAAAGGTTTACATTTATATAGTTCCTATCATGATGTTCCAAAGTGCTTGACAGTCAAGAACCACTGTTTTAAAGCACAGTCATGTTGTATAGTAGGAAATACACTGCCAATTTGTACACTGCCAGCTCCCACAAAGAGCAGTGTGATAATGATCAAAATGAACTGTTTTTATAATATTCTGGGATGAATCTCAGCATCCACACTAGGCATAATTTCCCCATTATTTGTTGAAAGAATGCCTTTGTATCTCTTATGCCCCCCCCCCCCCCCCCCCCCCCAAGAGATTATGATTCCTGAGAGCCTTAGTTTATAACTTCCTCCAAGAGAGTTCTTGTGCTACAATGGTAGTGTTCCTGCCTCTGAGCCTGGTCGCTTGGGCTTAAGTCCCACCTGTTCCAGAGGTCTAAGTAGGTTGATTAGAAAATATCTGCAATCTCATCCAAAAGGTGACTGCTCTGATGGTGCAGTCTCCTCTCTGCAGTGTCCTGGGCTATTATTCTGGATTAATACACATAGGACCTGGGGTGAGACTTGAACCAAAAAATTTCTGAACCAAGGGTAAGAGTTCTACCAACAGAATCTGAGGGAAATATGATTTTAAAGAGATACAATAAAGCTTAATTATTTGAATTAGCATTTGAAGGTCAATGTACTTACATTAACATTGAACCTTACAGTTATAATTTGATGAATCTGCTGCTCAATCCTTTTCACGTGGCACTTGACCCCTCTAAATACAAGTTCTTGGAAAGCTTTAATCTCAATCCTTATTCATTGACAATGGATAATAAATTCATAAATAACAATCAAAATTCAGTACTCATTACATCATTATCAAACTTTCTAATGAGCATACTTTCCATGTGGCTGAAGGCAACCACTTATACAACTGATGCCCATGTAGTTCCTGATAATTACAAATGTATTTTTGTCAGTTAAAGAGCTATTTGCAGTGAAATGTAGAACATTTTCACTGCAATTACAGATGGTGTAGTGTCTGTTTGAGTTATTTGGAAGAATCATTGCACAGTACAAAATTGCTCTGGGCCTCTTGCTCGAAAAGTTAATATTATCTACATCTGACATTCATTAACTTTGAATACAAATTGGGTTTTAATGTCACTTGTAATCAACTACAGGGATACAGGAGCACAGTGAAAAGTTTACCATGTCGCCATTCATGGCGCCATCTTAGGTACAAGGTACCGAGAATCAAAATCTTACAAAAAGATTTGAAAAATAATGAAACAAGTTAAAAGTTCAATGTCACAGTTCTTGTCAGCATAAAGTAGTAAAGAAGAAATAAAGTTAAAAGTTCCAAATTACAGTCCTTCTTTAGCCATGGGCCTGCAGTCCCTCCATGTTTGGTGGTCCCCAAAAGGGCTTGATCTCTCTCCTGTGTTTGGCTTGATCTCTCGATTCCCATGCCTCCATGCTGCCATCTCACCACAGATCGCCAGAGTCCCACTCTGGTGCCACTCCAGGCCGCCAGCCACTTCCATGTTGCCACCGACCACCTGATTTCTGCTTGGGAGCATCAACTACCTCATGGCCAACTGGCAAAGTCCCCTCGCTGCTGCTATTGTTGCTGCTGCCCTCACGACCGAGCTCCCTCCAGAAGGTAAGAAGCGAGAAAATAAACATTATAAAAAACTGAAGAAAAAAAGTGAGAAAAGAAGAAAGAAAACTGGTCAGAGCTTTAGTTCAGGAGCCCTACTCTATTGCCACCTTGGAATAATGTTCTCAGTGTTTAAGTTGCTTCTTTTAAAATGGTTATGCAGACTTTTCATTCAGTTGTATCAGAAGTCATGGATGGTCATTGTTCAATCCCCTTTTCAATCTTAATAAAGCTGTTAGCTTTCCAGAACAGAGAGACATCCTTGGACTGTCTATCGACATTATCATTTTGTCAATTGCTTCCTTTAGGTTTCAGTGCTACACTGTATTACATTCTCAGACCCCTCAAGCTCGCAGCCTCTGATTCTGATGGAAATACTATCAATTGCGATTCACAACCTCTGTAGCTATGACTAATTCACCATTTACTGGTAATTCCAAAATCTATGTCAAACTGATCAGGGACTCTGAAAGAGTGGTTTACCACTTTGGCAAAATTATGATAAAAGCAAATTCGCCGCAAGGTTTACGGTCTCCTGTTCATCCTTGTACAAAGCATTCTGACTGAAACATGAGTGGAAGAATGGGTTATGCAATGATTTAGCACCTTTACTGCTACCTGTGGAATCTGCTCCTGCTTAAGTTGTGTCAGTATCACAGACTAATATTCAAACACCATCAAGACTTATAAGGACAGCACTAACTAAGCCAGCATAGTTAAAAATCACACAACACCAGGTTATAGCCCAAACGTTTATTTGGAATTTCTAGTTTTCAGAGCTCTGTTCCTTCATCAGGTAACTAGTGGGGCAGGATCATAAGATACAGTATTGAGAGCAAAAGATCACGGTGTAATGCAATTAAAACGATATATTGGACAAAACTTTACCACTTGGTACAACTCTAGGAATAGTGTGACACATTTTTCAGTGCAGTACCAGATCATTTCAGTTGCACAACGCTGATCTTTTGCTATAAATTCTGTGTGTTATGATCTTGCCCCACTTGTTACCTTGTGAAGAAGCAGCACTCTGAAAACTAGTGCTTCCAAATAAACCTGTTGGACTATAACCTGGTGTTGTGTGTGATTTTTAACTTTGTCCACCCCAGTCCAACATCGGCACCTCCACAACATGTGAACCAGGCATGACCTCGTAAAGTAGTCCTGATGATGAATGCTATCAAATAGAAATAATATAAAATGGAACTTGAATATTTCTGTGATGGAAGCTTTTTCTTACTCTGTGGGTGTGAACCTTTGGAAAAAAAATTATTCATACACTATATTGGAAACAAATAGTCTTGTGGTTTGTGTGGATGGCTGCAGTGTGTATTGTCATTGTCAAAGGGTACCAGATATTTGTTTCTCAACAATTCATATCAAGCCATTCCATAATGGGGAGGGCAATGATTTTTAACCTCTGCTATGAAGACTTTATGTGAAGTCAATTTGAGGACCTTTTACTTGGTCAGCAATATGCACAATCATGTAGCAGACTGCCTGTTCTCATTCAGAGTGACTGCAAATGTGAATGGTTTGAGGATTAGGATGTTGGTGCTTTGAGAAGCTTATTGAATGTTGCATGGAGTGGTGAACCAATGTTTGGGAGACTGTTACAATCCAGTAGGGTTTTGCACTGTAAAATTGAGTCACACTATTCTTAGAGTTGTATCACATGGTAGTTTTGTTCTAAGGTACACACTGAGTCCCAATTTCCCTGACTTTTAGACCACATTTAATGGAAACGTGGACCAGGTATCTGTACTAAATAAAAATTTTTATTGTAAGTATTGTTAGACTATAGCTGCAGATAAACAGTTATAAACCATTGCCATATAATAGCACTAGCTGAAACTCTAATGCCCTCATAGACTCCCTGTTATTCAGACACACACACACACAAGCAAATAAAGAAAATAAATTATTGGCGGAGGTAGAAAAAAACTGGACAGTTAGTTCAGTGGCCCTTGCATCACAATTCAGCTATAGGGATGATTCTATTTAAGCTCACCAAGCCCATGGGGTTCAGTTATCTTTCTCTGAAAGCTTCCACTGGTTTGTAAGAAGCACAGAGTGACTGATTCATTTGCAAAATGTCTTTGATTTGTCAATTCAAAAGTCACAGCTCACAATACCTGCTGCACGAAAGGTAACTGGTTTTCTTCAAGTTTTAATATTTTTGTACTGCAGAGAACAGCCAACTTCTGCTGGGAAGAACTGCAGCACATCCTTCTGTATCTTTTCTACTTTGAGTGTCTATGACTCTGTAACTTCTTTCCATTTCTGACCTGCCCAGTTAGCTGAAGCCAGTCAGTTTCCCTTGTAAATAAATGCTCAGCTCCCAATCATCTGCACAATGCAGGAACCTATAACCGCAATAGTAATTTCACAATCAGTTTTAGGTTTTCTGCTGTGAATTTTTGCAGCAGTCCTGGTAAATCCCCATTTTAAAAACAGCTGGCTCTCCTTGCAGCCCACAGTTTTTAAAGGCACAAAATAAAATTACGCTTCTTACAAAACCTTAGGAATTGTGACTAACTGATGTACACATATCTGTAGCTAACAGCAAATACATGGGCATCGGCTGTATAACTCAGCCATGTCGAAAACATGGCTGTTTGAAACCCTGATAATGATGTTAAGACTACTAAATTTTGCTGATTATTTATGGTTTTATTATCTTCCATCAACAAATAAAGGCTGGAATTAAAACTCTCCAGAAACCTGTAATCAGAAAATTCAAGTAATGCACAAGAAGAATTGAGCAGTAGCCTCATAACAGACTCTCACTGTAAGCATCAATGTTATGTGAACCAAAAATATCATTGGGCACATTGATGAGTGTAACCCTGAAATGCCAATTCAAATAGTTGAGTTTTTTTGCACATGAACTCTTTAAGATCATGCAGTTACCCTGCTACAGTTGAAATAGGAATGAAGTTAAAGCTAGAAGAACTTCTAAATTGTCAATTTTGAAATTCTGCACTATTATTGACATGTTATAAAAAATCAAATACATAACAATGTTGTTCAAATCAATTTACTTTCTCATCTTATAGGTGCCCTGCCTCAAAATGCAGAAGAGCGGCTAGCTAACTACCTTTTACATCCGGATCGCTATAATAGACTCATCAGACCTGCAAAAAACAGCAGCGAGATAGTCACCATTGCAATAAAAGTGTCCTTGTCACAGCTAATAAGTGTGGTAAGTGGATACAGTTTCAGTTGAAACAATGCTACTGTGATGCATAAATTAACACAACTTTATAAGAATGTATTGCAAAATGCAATATTGATTAACAACATGGCTGGAATATTCAATGAGATCAATTCATACTGGTACTGTATCCTCAGTGCAACAGGAAAAGTGGTATGTTATTATTTATGGGGAGAAAGTGAGGTCTGCAGATGCTGGAGATCAAAGTTGAAACTTTATTGCTGGAACAGCACAGCAGGTCAGGCAGCATCCAGGGAACAGGAGATTCGACGTTTCGGGCACAGGCCCTTCTTCAGGAATCATTATTATTTATTGCAAGGATTATGAGATATAAAGGCAAGAAAATCTTGCTGTAATTGCATTGTACCTTGGTGAGACTGCAGCTCTATTTTACGTAAAGAAGAATATCTTTAACTTAAAGTTGCTGCATTGAAATTGATTTCTGAGATGATAGGGTTGCCTTGAGGGAGAAAAAAAAATGCATTCAACTTCTCGATCCTCGCAGTTGAAAAAATGAGATGTCATCTTCTTAAAACATGTAAGATTACCTGGGATAATTTGTGTAAAAGATTTGGGGAAGTTGGGGAATTCTTAAAATACATCCAGGAGACTTCCTTAATCAATATTTGACAATCCCTGCCCTTGAGATTTGATGGGGAAATCAGATTCATTATGTTCATGGCTTTTTATACCAACTGAGTTTACAGTGAAAGCCCTGCCTGCTCATCCTCTCTCCTTCCCTGAGGCATGGTGACCCTCAGGTGAAACTCACCACTAGTTGTCATCTGTCTTTCTAATGAGAGAGTGGGACTATGGTGACTGCTACTGTAATGTTAAATTAGTGATTTTGTTTAAATATGCATACATATTTTCTAGTTACATGTAAGTACAAGAGTCAGTTTCTGTGTTTTGCAGGAAACTTAAGTTCAGAACTTTTAGACATGTCCATTAGTATCCTTCTTTATTTATTTTATAGTGTGCCACAAATTGGCATCAGCAGGTTTCAACTGGTCTATCTTCTTTACAGGTGATGCAAACCTCACTTATGATTATGTAAAGATTAGTCTTTACGTCCAGAAATCAAAAAGGATTGACTGTTTAAAATGGAAAGTATGAAACAAGACATTTTTGTGGTTGAATGATTTACATCCAGGCAATATTATGCAAAGCTAAGGATTTACGCCACTTTTGGGCAGGCTTTGCAAAGAATTTAAGAAACTTAGAAAATACGATCCTTTATATTAATATTTGGAAGAACTACATGTACAATTTAGTCCTTGAACGCATTGCAGTATGTCTTGGTTGCTTCTTGCCAAAAGTACCACCAACATTTTCTCAATTCTATTTTTATCCATGAGACTAGCACTAAAGCCCTACCAGTTTATCCCATGCAATCATCATGACAGTCCATTTAGAAGCAATTAAGCTGCACCATGAAATGTGATTTATTATATTCCTGCTTGCTAATTCACATCTGCTGGAAGCTGGAGAGAAAAGCCAGGATAGGGCCTTTCAGTCTAGACTGAGTATTTACAATGAGGTCAGGAAATAATCTAGATTTTCATGTTCTTGGAGAGAGAGTTGTTATCTCCTTTGGCATGCCATAGCTCCAGTACGGTGATACACAGTGGTAGCTCTGGACAAGAAAGGTTTGTTTATTGATTCTTTCTGATATCAATGTCATGCTTTCTGATGGAGTTGGATGTAATTTCAGGTCTACCATAGAATTCCAGATGGAAGAAAAGTGTTTGAGAGAAGGTGTTTGAATTGCTCATTGATAATGCTAATTACCTGTCTATCACATAGTTAGATCTTGGTTCTTTTCAAATGAGCAGAAGGAAACAGCAGTAGCCATCTCCTGTTCAAAGTCCATTGTGACATAGCAGAGCTTCTCCTTGATATCACAGCTAATTTCTCTCTCAAGTCTGGTGATGAAAGTCTAGCCTTTTTCTGTCAAATACTTCATGAGATGGGTCAGGTCATGACATTGGACAACCCAGATAGGGGGAAGGTTGCAGGGCACAAACTTTGCAATGGAATGGGTTGGTGACAGCATCCCCACGCCAATATTATACTCATAGTTCCACCATTCACATAGTCGAACAGGTGGCAACCTAACCTGGAAGGGCCACAGAAGGTCTCGAACACAACCTATGTCATTTATCCTCTGTTGGTTTTGGAATTCATGGTGCTTCTATGGGCAGGGCTAGTTATTCTTCAGTGGCAACTCTGGAAGATGTAATACTTGATGATCTCCATGCCAGTCCAGCTGGTGATAATTCCATGCTCAATAGGGTACTTCAGAGTCAGGATATCCCTCTATTCTGGATTTCATTGCCAATATAACTGTCTTGGCAGGAAAGACAGCACCAGAGGAGTCAGTTTGAATGAAACCAGTCTAACACATGCCAGGTCCACTGAAGAGGCATTGATGCAAAGCCATGACTCATGGTTCGCTGTGTATTTACATCTTTAGTTGCAAGCCTGTTGTAGGGGTTGGGTTGGGGTGGGAGGGGAGTCGAACAATGTCCATTAAATGAGGACAAGTAGCTTAAACCTGCACTGATAATTAACTCACCCTTAGGGATGTGGTAAATTTTATGAATAGGGCCTGCTTCTCATGTGATGATTGTAAAACCAATGCAAATGATTGCAGTAACTCTCTTGGTACTGAATGTCATTTGTGCTTAAAATTCCACAATTTATAGAGCCATTGTAATGGTATTGCACTGAAAGGAACAGTGAAAATCAAAGAGAAACCACAGATGTGGGGTTTTCCTGATGTAACACTTTAAATGATGACAGTCTATTCATCTGTTGAATGATATTTTGCTCATGTTTTCAATTTTAATTATATCATAACACTTTGCTGATGTACATGAATATGCCTTTGCGTGTACGATTTGCAGTGATTTCTGAAGATATTTTTATGTGATTTTTATTTTTCTCCAGAATGAGAGGGAACAGATAATGACAACAAATGCCTGGCTCACCCAGGTTTGTATGATTTATCCTGAATGTGCTCAATCACACGTTTGAAATATTGGAACCATGATGAGCCAAATGTGTAATTTGAATCTATACTTAATTAAGAATTCTATCAACCTATTTGAATGAGGCCTTGTATTTTGGTTCAGAAGATGACTGTTGCTTACGTTAACATATATTCTTCATACTACATCTGAATAATAATCTCATATGCAAGAAGCAAATAACAGTGCAATTTTCAATAGTGGTTTTCCAAAGCACGAGGTTGCAAAGGAACACAACTGTCATGTTAGAGCAGAACAACCTGTATTAAAATGAATTGCATTGAAAGGAAGCCAACTTAGACTCTTGCTTCAGGATATAGAATCATCAAGAGCACAGACTGAATATTCACTTTTCCAAATACATGTAGAGATGATGTGTGACCTCTTTTCCCACAAAGAAACAACTCCTTAAATCACTCTTTCTTGCTTACTCTGACTTAACATCCAACAAGTGCCAGGAACTTATCAGCTTCTTTGTCACTTTTTCCTATAAGTTACTTCTACTGAAGGCCCACTTCCTGGCCACCATTCTAATCCTTCCTCCACGATCCCAATCTGCCCTAACACAGAATTTGTTTCTCATTCATTCCCTGTCCTCATGCTATTTCTGAATATGGCCTTCAAACCAAGGCCACAAATTACATTCAGTGGGAGTGTGATCATATTGTAGTGTCCCTCATTGTTCTTCTTGAGTTATACATCCATCCACATGTTGGGCCACATCATCCATCGTAAACATTTCCCCTTTAGCCAGATCTCGGAAATGGCTGTTATTAGTTCACCAAAACATCTTTCATTCTGGCATCTCCTTCGACGGCATCATCAATATCCCATCTAAAATTGGTTAAAGGTTTATCCATTGTCACTTTACCTTACTAAAGCCTTTAAACTGTACCTTGACACCATAATCCAAAGTTCTGGGATCAGGTTCCATATATATGCTAATGACACCGACCTTTCCAAAGCCATTCTTAACTCTTTCACTGCCATCTGTTGTTACCTTGTTCAAAATCCAGTTCAGAACCAGTCGTAAATTTACCTTAGTCAGAAATTGGGACCATTAACATTGTCTTTCCCCAAAATTGAAGCAGACTCTTCAGAACTCTGGTCTCCTAGATGACCCCACTTTCATTTTCTGACACCAGTGCTCATTATCCCATTGATGACCTGTTTCATCTCTGTAACATTATCTAGCAAGCAGAAGAAAGTCTTTCATCAGATCATTAAAGTGGTTGGGAGCATGCATCGACAATGATAAATATCTGTAGTGATGGAGAACGTACATAATGAAAGAGGAATGCTGCAGATTGTGCAATAATGTGAAGTAGGACAGACAAATTTCATTCGATATCTTTGCCACTTTCCTCAAAGTTATCTAAACAGAATTTGAATCTGAACCACCTAACTCCAAATATGACACAGAAAACTGGCTGTTATGGACTGTGTGTGAGTGTCATATTCACAACTGTACTATTTTATTACATTTATGGTAGAATTTTTTTATCGAAAGGTGCTTCTGTCTTAAGTGTCTTATTTTGCAGATGTCTAGAATGTGATAGAGAAAAGAAAGACTTTTATTTGTATAGTACTATTGATATGCACAGGACATCCCAAAGCATTTTACTGCCAGTGAAGTACTTTTGAAGTGCAGTCACTGTTATGATATAGGAAATGCAGCAGCCTATGTATATGCAGTGAGCTCCCACAAACAGCAATGTGATCATCTGTTTTTGCTGTGTTAGTTGAGTGTTATTGGTCATAGCACGATGAAATACTCACCCATGCTTCTTCAAAGTAGTGTTATGGGATCTTTTGTGCCCGCCCACAAGTACAAGAGAGGCCTGATTTTATATTTCATCCAAAAGACATCACTACCAACAATGCAGCTTGGGCATAGGTTTCAACATATAAGTCAGTGGGAGCTCCTGTTAATGACAATCAGCAAACTGTCAACAAAGAGTCACATGATGGCACAACTGTAGATTAAATTGTAACAGACAACTCGAAATGGAATAATAACAGAAAGTGCGAGAAAAACGCAGCCAATCTGGCAGCCACCTATAGAAAGAGAAACAGAGTTAATGTTTTGAATCTGATATGACTTCTTCAAAAGTTGAATTTCCATTCTGATTATTCTGCAGTATTTTCTTTTATTTAGCTAAAAATGGAATTTATTTAATTAGCTTTTTTTTATCCTTATGGGTGGAATCTTGAAGGGGTCTAAGCAATATGGGCTGTAGCAAGATATGTGAATCAGATGTGAATTTGATGAGAAGCCCAGTGAGGCCTATCTCAATGGTGGGAGCAACTCATTCCATCTTTTATGGTTTTCATATGTAGTGTGGTGAGCTCGTCACCAGGCAACAACAAGTTGCCAGTTAAGGGGATTGTTACTTGCTAAATGCCTTGTTGACAATACAATTCACCTCTTCAATATTCAGCTTTCTATCTTACCAAATTCTTTCAAAAGTCTAGACATTGGGTAAATCACATGGAAACAAGAGCAGGGACCTGAGGAATTCACCTCGCTGCTGGCTCTGAAACCACCTTCACCAGTCACATGCACCCTTTGTCCCCAGAAACCAGCCAAATGCGCACCTTCTCCACAGACATTGGCTTCCAGAATCTGCCAACATATTGTGGCACCTCTCCAGGCAGGTTGTTCACAAAGCACAAAACCTACAGGATATTGCTTTTCATTGCAGAATGCATTGGCATTGAGCATTGGAAAGCTACTTAGGGATATTTTACATACGGGGCCAGAATCCAGCTCACAGATTGGACAAGGCTGTTTTACAAGGCTCCTTGCTTCCTGTCTTAATACTCACACGATTAGTATCTATCTTCATGATCACAGCATTCATGCCTCACATTGCCTTCCCTGCCATAGTTTTTAGTGCATTAGCGCTACAACCAGAGCCAAAGTTTATCAGCGCTGTCTTTTGCATAGCCACACACACAGCCACCTTCTTAGTTGGTATCTGTGGGATGGGGAACATCTTGCTGTTAACACCTACAGCATGTACCAGCTTCTTGTACAGCAAAGACCTTGCACGTTAATTTAAGCATGGCCATGTCGAAAACTGGGTGAGGTTTAGTGCTCAGTGCAGTCGAGGAGAGGTTGCTATTGGCAGTGAGCCCCAGTAACATTACTCACAAGCACAGTCCCTAGACTGTTCCGCCCAAGCAATATTCCCTCGAAGCTGTGTGGCTGTAAACACATACAGCCACTTCAATGTTCTACACTTGGTAGTTGACATCAGTACACCGATCTTGGCAACGACTTTTGGTCTGGAAGTTGCTGTTACACAAGGGTGTCAGAGGCCCACATAGCCAGTAAGACAATGAGAGGGAATGCTGCATCGATGGACACGTGTCTCTTATTCGAGGAGTGCAGCGTGTTTCAGTACGTGGTGAAGTGTGCTCAGCCTCATCTACAGGGTATGCCACTGATGACTCCACTGAGATCAGAGAAACTCATGCCTTCTCCTCTGAGAGTGCTGGACCCCCCCACTGTTGGGATGTTGGTGACTGTGGAGAAAGTGAGGACTGCAGATGGTGGACCTCAGAGTCGAAAGTGTCGTGCTGGAAAAGCACAGCAGGTCAGACAGCATCCGAGGAGCAGTAGAATAGTCATTTCGGGCACATGTCATTCCTGATGAAGGGCTTTTGTCCGAAACGTCAATTCTCCTGCTCCTCAGATGCTGCCTGACCTGCTGTGCTTTTCCAGCACTACACTCTCGACTGTTGGTGACTGTGACTGACTACCTGAGAAAATGAAAGCAGATGCAGCAGGAACAGGGTCTGGACTAGAGTGGTGCTGGAGAAGCACAGCAGGTCAGGCAGCATCAGAGGAGCAGGAAGATCGAAATTTCAGGCAAAAGCTCTTCATCAGGAATGAAGGCATAGATTTCTGGGGTGGAGAGATAAATGGGAGGGGGGTGGGGCTGGGGAGAAAGTAGCAAAGAGTACAATAGGTGGATGGGGGTAGGGATGACAGTGATAGGTCAGAGAGGAGGGTGGAGCAGATAGGTGGGAAGGAAGATTGCCAGGTAGGACAGGTCATGAGGACAGTGCTGAGCTGGAAGGTTGGAACTGGGGTAAGGTGGGGGGAGGGGAAATGAGGAAACGTGAAGTCCACATTGATGCCCTGGAGTTGAAGTGTTCCGAGGCGGAAGATGAGGCGTTCTTCCTCCAGGCGTTGGGTGGTGAGGGAGTGGCAGTGGAGGAGACCCAGGACCTGCATTCCCTCGGCAGAGTGGCAGGGGGAGTTGAACTGTTGATCCACAGGGCGGTGGGTTTGATTGGTGCAGGTGTCCAGGAGATGTTCCCTAAAGC
This sequence comes from Chiloscyllium plagiosum, assembly GCF_037043375.1. NCBI lineage: Eukaryota > Metazoa > Chordata > Chondrichthyes > Orectolobiformes > Hemiscylliidae > Chiloscyllium > Chiloscyllium plagiosum. The sequence goes on from NW_028270140.1 coordinate 43,779,552, forward strand.
GCTCTGCAAGAAGGCGTCCAGTCTCGCCAATGTGGAGGAGACCGCATCAGGAGCAACGGATACAGTAAATGACATTGGTGGATGTGCAGGTGAAACTTTGATGGATGTGGAAGGCTCCTTTGGGGCCTTGGATGGAGGCAAGGGGGGAGGTGTGGGCGCAGGTTTTGCAATTCCTGCGGTGGCAGGGGAAGGTGCCAGGATGGGAGGGTGGGTTGTTGGGGGGCGTGGACCTGGCCAGGTTGTCATAGAGGGAATGGTCTTTGCGGAAAGTGAAAGGGGTGGGGAGTGAAATATATCCCTGGTGGTGAGGTCCGTTTGGAGGTGGCTGAAATGTCGGTGGATATGCGGTTTATGTGAAGGTTGGTATGGTGGAAGGTGAAGACCAGGGGGGTTCTATCCTTGTTATGGTTGGAGGGGTTGGGTTTGAGGGCGGAGGTGCGGGATGTGGGTGAGATGTATTGGAGGGCATCTTCAACCATGTGGGAAGGGAAATTGCGATCTTTAAAGAAGGAGGCCATCTGGTGTGTTCTGTGGTGGAACTAGTCCTCCTGGGAGCAGATACGGCGGAGGCGGAGGAATTGGGAATACGGGATAGCATTTTTGCAGGAGGTAGGGTGGGAAGAGGTGTAACCCAGGTAGCAATGGGAGTCGGTAGGCTTGTAAAAAATGTCAGTGTCAAGTCGGTTGTCATTGATGGAGATGGAGAGGTCCAGGAAGGGGAGGTCAGGTTGGAATGTGTTGGTGAAGTTAATGAACTGCTCAACCTCACGGGAGCACGAGGTGGCGCCGATGCAGTCATCAATGTAGCAGAGGAAGAGGTGGGGAGTGGTGCCAGTGTAACTACGGAAGATGGACTATTCTACGTAGCTGACAAAGAGACAGGCATAGCTGGGGCCCATGCGAGTGCCCATGGCTCCATTTCTTCCTCTCCCGACATCCCCAACAATACCCTTCCACTGACACTCTCATTCGTTTGGCTGAACTGGTTCTCACTCTTAACAATTTCTCCTTCAAATCCTCCCACTTCCTCCAGACCTGCCAATCTTCCTTCCCACCTATCCGCTCTACCCTCCTCTCTGACCTATCGCCATCATCCCCACCCCTGTCCACCTATTGTACTCTTTGCTACCTTCTCCCCAGCCCACCTCCCTCTCATTTATCTCTCCACCTCTGAGGCTCCCTGCCTTCATTCCTGATGAAGCGCTTTTGCCCGAAATGTCGATTTTCCTGCTCCTCGGATGCTGCCTGGCCTGCTGTGCTTTTTCAGCACCACTCTAATCCAGACTTTGCATCTGCAGTCCTCACATTTGAAGCAGGAACAGGGTCAATGGCAAGCCCAGGAGCAGTAGCAGACTCCCGTTGAGCCAATAGCACCCAGCTCAGGGAGCAGTCGATGCTACAGGGCCCCTCACAATGTATGGGGTGTGCAGGAGGCCCAGAGTTTTCTCACTCCCAAATCCTTTTCCTGGGGATGTGAGGCACAATACAGATGCAGGCTTCACATGTGTCAGGACACTGTGATGGAACTGTGCTAGAACAGGACCTGAGGGCTCTAGTAGTGGAAGGCCATCCTTTCCTGGTAACTGTGAAGCTGACAGCTGTTGAACCTCAATGTGCCTGGTTCTTTCCAGTTGTCCTATTGTACAGCAGCCTTTAAAAGATGTTGTGAATGCAAGGAGTGCTGGTCTTTGGGCAAATATCGGCTGAGTGAAAAGTTGCTCTGGGAACAGTGCATGGTAAAATGGAATTGTAAATTGGACATGACAGATGCCATAAGGGTACAGTAGGTAATTAATGTAGCAAGTTTGATAAAACTGTCAAAGAAATTGTCTAAAAGAAAATGCAATGCAACTCCAAATTGGCCAAAATGAGCAATACTCAGCCCTTTGTTTCATAATTTCTCATTGTTTTCCACTGGAATTGAACTCAAATCCAGAGTACTGTGAGGTAGCAATGCAAACCACTGTGCTGCCCTTAAACATCATGTGCAACAGACAAAATGTGAAGAATCTCATTTTTGAAGAATGGGAATTGCACCATAGTTAACGCATTCAATTTGATACAGCAGATTTTTCATTGGCCATCATTCTTCAATTAAATGTTTAGATGCTTCATCACCTGTCTTTGAAAAGACCAATATTGAAACACTCTTATTGAACTCCTACCTGATCTATTGCCATAATGGTATTTAACAAAAATGTAAAATTTACCTTTTAATCATTCATGATGTATAATTGTTCAAATAGGAATGGAATGACTATAGACTAAGATGGGATCCTGCAAACTATGAAGGGATCGATAAACTCAGAATATCTTCTCGACATCTTTGGCTCCCTGATATAGTGTTATATAACAAGTAAGTCACTATTTTGTCATTTTGCCCCTCTTGATTTGATGGCCCTTTTGTGTTACCTGGCAATTATGTACTATACTCAGACCATAATGTGCAAAATGTCTGACTGGAGTGGCAAGTTTGGTAAATTCATGATATTATAGTGACAGTATAGAGGTGAATGAAATGCTCAGGATGTGAGTTCAACCATCAGCAAGAGCAGCTTTGGGCTGTTGTGTAGGAATGGTAGGGTCCCTACCTCTGAACCAGCAGGCTTGGGTTCAAGTCTTAGAGGTATAACATGTCTGAACAGGTTCATTAAAATTTATCTATAAAAATATATTTAAGAGGTGACTAAAATATCTCATCATAAAAACAGTTAAAAATAACAGTAGCTTCCTATTGCTTCCAAATAAACCTGCTGGATTATAACCTGGTGTTGGGTAATTTTTAACTTTATCCACCCCAGTCCAACACTGGCACCTCCACATTATAAAAAGAGTAATTGTAAATGCAGAGAATCTTTGAAGTTGCGTGAATTGAGGCATTCAAGAGGGCATTGGATGATTATTTGAATAGAAATTGGGGAAAATGCAGAAGATTGGCACCAGATAAGAGCTTCTGTGCTTTATCAATCCAGTGGCTCTGAAGAGTCACATATTTTACTCTCTCCCAGTGGGGAATGCTATTTTCTGGAAGTGTACCTCAGGATTTTTCAGATTACAATTTAGACTTGACTTGTTATCCCAAGTTCTAATGCTGATGGATCTTAAAATTCACCTTAAGGATTCCCTTCCTCCATCATCAATGCAACATACCTGCAGTGCTCACAAGCAACTTGCCAAAGTTCCTTCAAATGTACTCTGAAACCACTGACCTCTACTAACCAGAAGGGCAAGAGTAGCAGGTTCAAGGAAAAGTGATACCTTCAAGATGCCTTTTGAGTTCAGAATTCTTTTGTTCATTCTTGCAAGGGATGTTGGCACTTCTAACAAGGTTGGCATTTGATGCCCATCCCTAATTGACTCTCCATGCCATTTCAGTGGGCAGTTAAGAATAAGCAGCATTCTTTAGGCCCTGGAAATACATGTCTGCCAGACTAGATGAAATGGCTGCTGTCCTTTCCTAATACAACAGTAGTGAACAAGATGGGTTTTGCAGTCAGCACACGTTCACCAATAGATTGGCTTTTATTCCAGAGTTTATTGAGTTCCACTTTCGCTGTTGAATCCCCAGTATATTAGCCTGGGGCTTTGGATTATCAGTCCAGTGATATCGCCAGTGTGCCATTGTCATATCCTATATTGCTGTTCTTTTGTCGTCGCTGGGTTAAAATCCTGGTATTCCTTACTCACCATCGCTGCTGGGTGCCTTCACTACAAAGCTGATAATGGTTAAAGAGGAGGCTTACTCTATCAAGGACAATCAGTGACGGCCTTCCCAGCATCATCCATGAACTTTAAAATGTTTGCTGAGAACTAAGCACTTCATATTTTTATTTTACTACCAGTAATATCAATATTAAATGAATTTTTAATCTTTATTTGCACTGCTGAGCCAGTTTATTGATTTAATTGCTACACTAATTACCCTGCATTGTAGTGTATGATGAGAATCAGACCTCATGAGCACAATTTAAACATTTAAATAGTTTCAATATATGGCCACTGTTACATAGTATTTTCACATCTTCATAAATTGAATACTACAAGCTGACAATGGGAAGAGGGCTTTGAAGGTGAGGCACCTGTCTACACTTCTCCATGTCTCAAATAACTGCTGTGAGTGTCGGGTTTGTGAGAAAGTACTCCGTTACATCTTGTGGCTTTGATTCTTTGGGAGATGAAGGAGGAAGAAATTTGGGGAATAATCCTCTTCTTCCACTAATAGTTGACTCCAGCAGTGGAAAATCTTCAAGGCAATCAAGCGGCTTTGGTCCAATTCATGATCTCCAATTCCTTTCCCAACCTGAAGGTAGGACAGAAAAAGTGGGGTTACAAGACCAATCCTTAGTGCCTGAAGTCTCAATGATAGGAAAAGAAAATTAAGCACTTTAGCCTGGAAACAGGCTTCCAAGAGATAATTCTATAGAGGCAAATAAGATTGCTGAAGTCAGTCAGGAACGGTACTTTAAGTTAAACAAGTGTTAAGTTAAACAAGTTAAACAATGAAGTAGAACAACATGAGACATCTATAAACTAGGGAAAATTACTTTCAGGAAAGGTATCAAGAAACATAGAAAGTGCGGAATGAATTTCTAGATGAAAGATTGGTGGGGTTATTTTTTGTCCTTCTTGCCCTCAAGGTCTCTCTCCCTCACTTTCTGTGTTTCCATATAAAGCTCCCAAAAGTCAGTAAGAAGTAATTAATTAAATAACGTTAAATAAATAGCAATAAATGCCCGATGATCAATTTTCTTTTTTATTAATAGGTCTGCAGCTGAATTAGAAAGGTTAACCCTTTCTCTTGAGTTCATACAATCAAGTGCTTTAATTGGAAAGCATCTGACATACAAGACTTTGTGAACTATACTGTTTTTAATTGGTCCTGAAATGTGACCACTCTTCCCTCCCTCTTACGCCCCTTCTCACCCACACATGCCCAAATCCTGGGAGTGCTTTTTTTAAAATTGAATGTGGTCATTGCTGGTTAGTCCATCATTTATTGCCCATTTCTAATTGCCCTTTTGATTTTAGTGGTGAACCATCTTCTTGAACCCATTGCAATCTTTGGGGTGTAGTGATACCGTCAGGATGACATACCAATGGAAGCTTACAGCCAGATGAGGCGAGGAATTGATTAAATCTCACAAATTATTTTGAGAACCTAGTCATAAACTGCTCTCTTGGCCTTTTTCTTTCCTTTCAGTGCTGATGGAACCTATGAAGTGTCGCTTTATACGAATGCAATTGTGTACAACAACGGAGACGTGTTCTGGCTGCCTCCTGCCATCTATAAGAGCGCCTGCAGAATTGAAGTGAAGCACTTCCCTTTCGATCAGCAGAACTGCACCCTGAAATTTCGGTCGTGGACATACGATCGCACTGAAATTGATTTAGTCCTAAGCAGCGACGTTGCAAGCAGAGATGACTTCAAACCCAGTGGGGAATGGGATATTGTCTCCCTTCCAGGGAGAAGGAATGAGATACCAACTGACCCAACATATGTTGATATTACATATGATTTTATCATCAAGAGAAAGCCATTATTTTATACCATTAACCTGATCATCCCCTGTGTGCTGATAACGTCTCTTGCGATCCTGGTGTTCTACTTGCCCTCAGATTGCGGTGAGAAAATTACGCTCTGCATTTCTGTCCTGCTGGCATTAACTGTCTTCTTACTGCTCATCTCCAAGATTGTTCCTCCAACCTCTCTGGATGTGCCCCTGTTAGGCAAATACCTGATGTTTACCATGGTGCTGGTCACCTTCTCAATAGTTACCAGTGTCTGTGTATTGAATGTGCACCATCGGTCACCCAGTACCCACACCATGCCCGATTGGGTGAAGCACATGTTTCTCAAAAAGCTGCCCACCCTCTTATTCATGACGCGCCCAGAGACTCGAAGTCTGAAGGACAGAATCAGCAGGGAGCAGACATCAGCTTGTCCAAATGGCCAGGAGGATCACACCGATGTTCAAACATGCTACATCAACCCAGAGTCAACAAAGGAATACAGCTGGCATTTAGGAGATCTGTCAGACCATCAAGATCTAAGGAAGAAGGGATCAACAAAGGTCAATTCCAGCATTCAAGAGGCAGTTGATGGTGTTAGATTCATAGCAGAACATATGAAGAGTGAAGATGATGATCAGAGTGTGAGTTCATCTTTTTCTACCTCTTGTTTTAACACTGGACGCAAATAAAACTACTGAACATTGAAAAATAGGCAAGTTAATGTTCCATTACATGTGGGTTTTAATTCAAGATTAATTTTCAGCATCACAATCAGCAGAAATTCTACTGAATTTACAGTGTTTTGCCAAGTAATTTGACAAACGAGCAATAGGCATTTACAAGAGCCAAGAAAACTGAAAACAAAAAATTCTGGAGATCACAGTGGGTCAGGCAGCATCCATGGAGAGAGAGCAAGCTAACATTTTGAGTCCAGATGACACTTCATCAGAGCTCAAGTGAAGTATGGAAGGAACAGCATTTATGCTGTAGTTTGGTGGGGGAGGTGGTGTAGGTGTGGGAGTAATGGTTGTAGGGTGCTGGTGGAGAGAAGATGTTGATAGTTCAGATTGAAGTCATCAGAATGTGAGAATGGCAGAACAGTGGTGTATCTCCTGCCAGGACACCCCCCTCTCTCACACACACACCTCAAACTATAGCACAAATGCTGTTCCCTCCACACTTCACTTCAGCTCTGACAAAGAGTGATCTAGATATGAAACATTAGCTTGCTCGCTCTCCACGGGTGCTGTCTGACCCATTATGATTGCCAGCATTTGTTGTTTTCACTAAAATTAAAGTAGCAATTTTTAGGCCACAGCCACAGTCATTACTCGGGTGATCCAGTCTCCAAATTCTGGAAATGGACAGTGGCTGTGACCACAATCAGAGTGGGCAGAGTAAATGTTTTATTTCTAGCTGAGCACTCTACTTGTCAGTTATGTGAGAACCTTCAAGGGGTAATTGCATTAACCAGGCACTTATACAGTACAGGTTGATGACATATAATCTAACACTCGTATGTGACCAAGAGGGTCTAATAAAGGTGGGATACAAATCCTGGTCACAAGTAATCTTGACCATGTTGTTAGTGACTGCAGATTAAAGATACTCATCTCTGTGAAGCAGAATTAATAACAGTCAACCTCAAAAGTTGTACTTGCAGGTCACAATTGACAAATGCAGTCTAAGATCTCATCGGCCACAGGAAGGCAGAGAGCAGATATCCTCTCACTTTGAATTGTACATAAACAGCAATGTGTGCTAATACACAATGTTGACCTTCTTGGGCCGTGCAGGGATGGGAGAACAAGATATCAGGAATCATACAGCACTTCTAGTATCCTACTTTATCTGTGCAACATTGTTTGTGTTGTATTAATTACAATAAGGACCCTCTGTCAAAGGACCATGTAGAGACATTCCACAGCCATCCTCCTTGTCCCACTTAATGGACTGATGAGATGTATGGATATGTTTACCTTGTTTGGGTTACCCCTAGAATCAGGGGTCATAGTCTCAGGATACAGAGTAAGCCATTTAGGACTGAGATGAGGAAACATTTCTAAGTAAGATGGTGGTCAACCTGTGGAATTCACTACCCCAAAGGGCTGTTGAGGTCAGGTCACTGAGTATATTCAAAGAAGAGATATTAAACTTTTTAGATGCTAAAAGCATCGAAGGGTATGAAGAATGTGGGAATATTTTGTTGTTGAGGTAGAGGGTCTGCCATGATTATACAAAGGCAGAGCAGACTTGAAGGGCTGAATGGCCTAATCCTGCTCTGAGTTACTATGGAAGAGTGGGTGGCTACCTATCATGGAAGCCATCAAGGTGACATTCACTGACTGCCTCCATGGAGCCACTAGGCATTTATATGAGATCTCATGCGTGTGCTATGCCATAACACAGTTGGCATCATCAGTAGAATATGGCTCCATCTGTGATCATCAGCATTGGAAACTGCCATAATGTCTACAACCTTGCGAACCCTCATGTTCCTGCTTCATTTCAAAGGCTAGGTGCTTACAAGGGTAGTTACTAGGAGATGAGAGTTACTTTATGCAGCCAGGATTGATGATTCTATTGCACCACCTCTGACTGAGGCTGAGTGCAGCCTTTTCCTCCATATAGGAATTGTTGAGCATATGATAGGTCTGCTGAAGGTGAGGTTCCAGTACCTGGATCAGTCCGGGAGGGAGCTTACTGTCCAGTCTTACATGACAGAATGTGCTGTGCTCGGCTTTGGCAACAGGCAACAAGGTGATATAATGGGTTCTGAGGAGGGGAGAGCAGCAACAGTTTTCCAAGCAGGATCAGGAGAAATTTCACCTTCTGCAAAATAAAGTGCTGCAGCATCAAGCAGAATAATCTAAATAGGGCATCATTTAATCCCAATTCCAACTGATGTGACTGTAAATTTGTTGCTGCTCAGCTACAACGTTGTTACAACCATTGCAATAGCATACTACAAATCAAGCCCCACTATCCCTGAAGTCATACCACAAGCTAAAGATTTCTATTGAAGGTCCACACAAGACGCCAATTTACCTGACTTTCAAACCAAGCTTGAAATAAAGCACAGACAAACCGTCTGTTCGCAGAAGCAAATGCACCTTTTATTTGTTTGTTCTTTGCTTTGACTCATACTGAATATAAGTGAATGATTTCAACTATTTAAATGCTTTTCAATATGGGATTGTCCTACATTAAACAATGCTAGATTACATTGGACTTCGAGAAGAGAGTAGCAATCGAGATAGGGTTCCAAGATGGGATGGTGCAAAGGACAGGAACCAGTGTGGCTTGGTTCCTAATCAGTAACAGATTTATGACTGTGCATTTGTATTTGCGTTGAAGTGTTAGCCATGCCTCTTATGTGTCCTGAGAAGTATTTATTTTTGGCTGCCATCCCGCAAAGTTGTTACAACCCACTGCAATAGCATACTGCAAATCAAGCCCCACTATTCCTGAAGTCATATCACATGCTAAAGTTTTTGCAGAAGGTCCATGCAATACCCCAATTTACCTGACGTTCAGACCAAGCTTGGTACAAAGTACAGTTTAGGTTTTGGTATTTATTAAAAGCAATTACAAACACTATAAATAAACGTATAAACTATTGGCATATAACACCAACTAAAACTCTAAAATTTCAATTGAAAAACTACAGGTCAAGCAACTGCTGCAGGAAAAGTAACTCGCTTTCTTCAAGTTTAATTTGAGTTTTTTTTACAGCAGAGAACAGGTAGGTCCTATGCAGAGAAAAAGAGCACATCCTTATATGTCTCTCACACTCTGTGTGTCTATCTCTGTAATTTGTTTCCAGTTCCAATCCATTCAGTTAACTGCAAACTAGCAGTTCACTTGTAAACAACTCCCAGGCTCCAGAGACCTGCAAATTGCAGGAACTCATAGTCACAAGAAACAGCTTCACAGTTAGCATTGAATTGCTTGCTGTGAAATTATGCAGCCATTCTAGTAAATAGTCATAGAGATATATAGCATGAAACAGACACTTCAGTCCAACTTGTCCATGCAGACCAGATATCCTAACTTAATCTAGTCCCATTTGCCAGCATTTTGCCCATATCCCTCTCAACCCTTCCTCTTCATATATCTATCCAGGTGTATTTTAAAGGTTGTAATTATACCAGCCTCCACCACTTTTTCTGGCAGTTCATTGCATACTTGCACCACCCTCTGTGTAAAAACGTTGCCCCTGAGGTCTCTTTTAAATCTTTCCCCTCTTACCTTAAACCTATGCCCCCTGGTTTTGGACTCCCGCACCCCGGGAAAAAGGCTTTGCTTTTTACCCTATGCATACTTCTCATGATATTATAAATGTGTCTATGGTCACCCTCGGCCTCTGACACACCAGGGAAAATAGCCCCAGATGGTTCGTATAGTTCAAACCCTCCAACTCTGGCAAAAACTTTGTAAATCTTTTCTATACTCTTTCAAGTTTAACAACATCTTTCCCATGCCAAGGAGACCAGAATTGAAAGCAGTATTCAAAAAGTGGCCTAACCAATGCCTTGTATATCTGCAACATGAGCTCCTAACTCCAATGAACAATGCACTGACCAATTTGCGAGAGCACAACTGAGAGACTTCACACAGGTCTCCTGTCACTCCCTGAAAGAAGCTAGTTGCACAGAGCTTCAAGCAGACTGTCACCTTCAGAGCCACTGGGTGAGGATCACCTCCCATTCCTGAAGCTGTCAGGTCTCTCTCCAGCACCTGGCACAGATCCATCACCATGTTCAAGGATAAATAAAGTCATAGGCTCATTCCAGGAAAATGAGTTGAAGTCAAAAAACTCTGATCCTCCTGCATCTGTTTTTGCCTTCTTAGGTAGTCAGCCACAGCGACCAACATCCCACCAGCAGCAGGGTGCAGCTCTCTCAGTGGAAATGGTCTATGCTGTGAATATAATGACTGAAATTGGCTCTGAGGTCTCAGAACAGTCACTCGTGGCATACACTGCAGATGAGGGCTGAGCATATTTCTCTATATAGTGAGACATGTAGTACTCTAATAACGAGGGCTATGAGTCAACCATGCATTCAGCATCAGTCTCAAAATATGCAGGATCTTGCTGAATATCAAGTGCCAGCTGAGGGACCAGCATATGTCATCAAAAAGGGAGTGCTAGCTGTGCCCCGATCCCCTTGCCAACCCAGAACCACATTCAACTTCTCACTCCATTCTGTTCAGATCATTGTTACACTTGGAGATTCCCAAGTTCAATTTGCAAGACTATAATATCATAAAATATAAAAGCAGAGTGACTTCATTTCTTTCTGTTCTACCATTCAATCAAGGCTGACATGTTTCTCAACCCCATTCTCCTGCCTTCTCCCTTTAACTTTAGGTCCCTTTACCAATGAAGAATCTATTTATCTCTGTTTTAAATATACCCAATGACATGGCCTCCGCAGCCTTCTGCGCCAATGATTTCCATTAATACCTCACCCTCTTCATCACAGTTCGAAAGGGTCCTCCGTTTACCCTGAGGCTGTACTTTCAGTTCCTAGTCTCCTCTACTAGTGAAAACATTATCTCCATGTCCACTGTATCTCGGCCTCTCAAATTCTGTGAGTTTAAATGCAATTTCCCCCTAGACTTGATAAGGGAGCCCTTAAGATGAAGGGAACCCTTAGGAGGCAGTGACCATAATATGATGGAACTTACTCTGTAATTTGAGAGGGAGAAGGTGGAATCAGATGTAACGGTATTACAGTTGAAAAAAGGTAACTACAGATACACAAGGGAGTGGCTGGGTAGAATTGACTGGGAGAGGACCCTAGCAGGAAAGACAGTGAAACAGCAATGACAAGGGTTTTGGAGTAATTCAAGAGACACAGCAAAAATTCATTCCGAGGAAAAAATATACTAAAGGGACGAAAAGGCAACCGTGGCTGACCAGTTAAGTCAGAGATAGCATAAAAGCAAAAGAGAAGGTATATAATGTGTTAAAGGGCAGTGGGAAGCCAGAGGATTGAGAAGCCAAGAAGACCAACAGAGAACAATGAAGAAAGAAATAAGGGGGGAGAAGATTAAATATGAGGGCAAGCTAGCCAGAAATATTAGGAAAGATTGCAAGAATTTCTTTAGATATATAAAGGGCAAAAGAGGATATTGGGCTGCTGGAAAATGATTCTCCTAAACTGTTTAAATCTTTCTGTAGCCTCCCCACCTCCTCAGAACTACCTGCCTGTCAACCAGAATGCCCCCATTCCTTCATCCAGATCATTAATGTATAAAGTCAACAGCTGCAGCCCCAACACTGAACCCTGTGGGACACCACTTGTCACTTGCCATTCTGAAAAAGAACCTTTTATCCCAACTTTTTGCCTTCTGTCAGACAGCCAATCCTCAATCCATACCAGTAGCTCACCCTGAACACCATGGGCCCTCACCTTACTCAGCAGCCTCTCGTGAGGCAACTTATCAAAGGCATTTTGGAAGTCTAGGTAGATAATATCTACTGGGTTTCCCTGGTCTAACATACTTGTTACCTTTTTAAAGAATCCTAACAGGTTTGTCATGCACAATCTCCCCTTACTAAATCCATGCTGACTTGTTCTAATCCGACCATGCACATCCAAGAATTTAGAAATTTCATCCTTAACGATTAGATTAGATTACATTACATTACAGTGTGGAAACAGGCCCTTCGGCCCAACAAGTCCACACCGACCCGCCAAAACGTAACCCACCCATACCCCTACATTTACCCATTACCTAACACTACGGGCAATTTAACATGGTCAATCCACCTGATGATGGATTCTAGAATTTTACTACAACCAAGGTTAGGCTAATCAGCCTATAATTTTCCATCTTTTGTCTTAATCCTTTCTTGAACAAGGGGGTTACAACAGCGTTTTTCCAATCATCTGGACTTTGCCTGACTCCAGTGATTTTTGAAAGATCACAAGCAACGCCTCTGCTATTTCTTCAACCATCTCCCTCAGAACTCGAGAGGTGGTGAATCTGTGGAATTCATTGCCACAGAAAGCTGTGGAGGCCAGGTTATTCAGTATATTTAAAACAGAGAGAGGTAAGTTCTTCATTGCCATGGTGATCAAAGGTTATGGGGAGAAAGCAAGAAAATGGAATTGAAAAGCCTATCAGCCATGGTTAAATGGTACAGCAGACTCAATGGGCCAAATGGCCTAATTTCTGCTCAGAGTTCAAACCCAGAGTCCTCAACCACTCCTTATATAACAAGCCTGTCATCCCCAGGATCAATCTTGTGAACCTCCTCTGGACCCCCTGCTAGGCCAGCATATCTTCCATCAGCACATCAGGCAATCCTCTATCCATGCCAGTATCTTGCCCCTAACACCATTTTGCAGCCTCCTGTGCGTAATGTTCTGAAAGGCCTTCTGGAAATTCAAATAGATCAAGTCCGCTGGCTCTTTTTTGTCTAATTTGCTCATTACTTCCTCAAAGAATTCCAACAGATCTTTCAGGCCTCACCTCCCTTTGGCGAAGCCATGCTGACTCAGCCCCAATTTACTGTGCACTTCTAAGTACTCTGTAACCTCATCCTGAATAATGGAATCGAACATCTTAATAACGACTGAGGACAGGCTAACTGGCCTATAATTTCCTGTCTTCTGCCTTCCTCCCTTCTTAAACAGGAGTGTTATATTAGCCATTTTCAAGTCCTCTGGAATTCTCCCTGGCTCCAGTGACACCTGAAAGACCACCACTAATGGATCTACAGTTATCTTCTTTATGGAGTATAGTCCATCAGGTCCGGGTGACCTATCCACCTGCAGACCATTCAGCTTACCCAGCATCTTCTCTCTAGTGATGGCCACTATTCTCACATCTACCCCGACTGTCTTGATGTCTTCCCCTGGGAAGACTGATGCAAAGTGCCTTTTCTTCCCCCATTTCATTGTTCACTACTTCCCCAGCCTCATTTTCCAGCAGTCCAATGTTGCCTCTCACCTTTTATATTTCTGAAAAAAATCTTTGCTATTTCCTTTTATATTAACTTCATTTGTACTTCCACTGCCTTGGGAAAGCAACCAGTAAAATCAAAGACCCCTCCCACCCCAGTCATACTCTCTTCCACCCTCTTCCGTTGACCAGAAGATATAAAATTTTGAATACACTTATGAACAGTTTCAAGAACAGCTTCTTTCCCATTGTTGTTAGACTTTAGAACGGATCTCTCAATTGTTAATGTTGATTTCTTTCTCTCCACCTTATCTAACACTGTATCCTCACTTTGTATAATGTGATCTGCCTGTATAGCACGCATAACAATGCTTTTTACAACAATATACCTTAATGCTTGTGACAACAATAAATCAAATGCAAATGCATCTTATCCCTTTTAGCATGGTGCAAATTAACTTTGACGAGCATCTGACCCTTGAGCACCTTCACTCTACAGGCATATGATATGGGGGATGAAATGATTGCAGATGAAATGTAGCTGGGCTTTGCAAAGACCTGCTTCAAGTTTTTGCTCCTTCACCATCCAGAAGACTGCATGTTAATGCAGATTGACACTTCAGTGTGCCTAACAGGAAGACATTCCCCCACAGAAGATCCCTCCTGAAAAGCGTGACAAGCAGCCCATCTGTGTTAAAGAGCATCTGAACACAGCAGTACTGATAGCTTTAGGCTCTTGCTGAAGTGCCAACAACTAACTGTGTCAGGGAATGGATGCTGGGGCATGCAGGTGGGCACTGTGAATAAGCATGGAAACCAAGTTTTTTAATTTCTTCTTTTAAAATTAATTCATGGGATGAGGCCATTGCTAGCTGATCACCCAGATGGCAGTTAAGAGTCAACCACATTGTTGTGGGTCTGGAGCCAGACCAGGTAAGGTTGGTGGTTTCCTTCCCTAAAGGACATCAGTGAACCAGTTGGGATTTTCCTGACAATCAGCAATGCAGTCATCATTACACTCTTAATGCCATTTTTTTTGTTGTTGAATTCAAATTCAACCATCTGCCGTGGCAGGATTCCAACCCGGGTCCCCAGAACATTCCTGGGTCTCTGAATTAATGGTCCAATGATAATACACTAGGCCATTGCCTCTTCAAGTGAGCAGCCCTGAGATGCAGTCTGGTCTAAATCATGTGCTGGGTGCCTACCTCTGAGCACAAATGCCCCTGTTGCACCCTTTCAATACTAGTTAGTGCACCCTGCAATTCCAGGTCTGAGTGTCCTGCCATGAGAAGTTCCATGATGGTGCTGAGGTGTTGGCAAATGCCAGATGCCAGTATCTATGGACAAGGGGTGCATGCAGCTGGTGCTCATTGATCATGCCCTGAGATACTGTTTGGTGTTGAACAATATGGAATTCCTTTGGTGCAAGAGGCAAGCTGCAATTGCTAAATATCTGCTCTGACTTGCATGCTGGGAATTCTTGACATCTAGCTTGTTCGACATATTTGATTGGATAGGAAGCCGAATATTGATGGTGAGTTGGGCCATTATTAAAGCATTTCACAAGCTAAAGTTTCTATTAATTGATAATTATCTGCTGCTTAGCAGGAAACTTGCCACACCACTGGTCAAAAGCATAAAAGATGGGGCTAGATGCTTCAGAAATTGACATTGACCTTTACCAGACTTTTCATCTGATTCTGTCACAAATTTCACCAAAGCCCACATTGCTTAGCCCCCTATAAGATTCCACCCAATATTTGGAGTTTAATATGACTTCTCCTCAGAACTGAAGTGAAGTGGCAAAGTGATAGATTTCTTGCTTTTGAAGAAGATGGGCAAAAAGAATAGGAGGGTAGGAAGATGGTTGAGGAAGTTTAGAGATCAAAGATATCAAAAGGTTTTTGTGAATAGAGAAGCCATAGATCCAAAATTGTGTGTTATAATAGATGTTAAAGCAGACTATAAGCCAGTTCTGATTGAAAGAGTAAAAGCAAAATATCCGGACACTAAAAACTATGTGCAGTGCGCCAGATATGCTTTCACCACAGTATGACGGCTATAGTAAAACTTCCTTACTTCTATATTCCATTCCCCTTTCAATAAGCATTAGCATTCCATTTGCCTTCATAATCACTTGCTGACCAGCATGTTAACTTTTGGTGGTTAATTTGACTGGATCCTTCAGTATTTATGAGTTCTGTCATCTCTAGCTATTTAAATGCTATGCTGCTTAGCATGCTTCAGCCTTGATCCCTATAGCACTCAATAGCCACAACCCACTAACCTGAAAAGTCAATTTATCCTTACTTTCTACTTTCTGTCAGCTAACCAGTTCTTTATCTGTGTTGTTTCATTATTTTGTATAGTTACCTTTAAAGTATATCAAAAGATTTTTTTTGAAAATTTAAGTGAACTAAATCCAGAGTGTCCACTTTAACAACCTTTCTCGTTACTTCCTCAATAAAGTCTTATAATTTAGTTAAATATTATTTCCCTTTCACAACACTATGTTGACTTTGTCTCTAATCCTCTCATGCCAACAGCGAGCATTCCAGAATGTTTTGGTTATTTACTATTCCATCCTTGATATTTTTGTGTGTACCTGGGCCCCTACGTCTTCATGGACCTCCACTGTTGTGAGTTATTCATTATTCAGAAAATTCTCTATAAATCTTTTAAGTCTTTTGTAGATAACTTTACATTTGCTTACATTCAAATCATTTACTATGGTTTTGCCTATTGAATTTTCAATATTTCTTAATGATTTTGCACTTTCATCTAAACTGTTTGCATTGTGACCTCTCTTTGTGTCATCATCAAATTTGGATACGTGGCTTTCTATCGCATTACCAAAGTCATTAATGAATATGATGCATAACTGAGACCCTAACAAAGATCCCTATGGGACATCAATTGTCTAACTCCTGCAAGTTAGAATAGCTTTCCATTATCCCTTGCATCTGCCTCCATTTGCTCAGTCAACTTGCTAACCAGCTCAATAGATTATTTATAATTTTATGAGCTTCAGTCTTAGCACACAGTCTGGTATGAGGGACTTCATCAAATGCTTTCTGTAATCCCATCAATAATTTCTGTGACATTTTCCAGTCTGCTAGTTTAGTCACATCTTCAAAAAAAAATCAATCAGATTTGTCAGGCATAACCAACCTTTTACAAATCCATGCTGGCTCTCCCTATTCAGCTGAAAATTTATGGGATTCAGTCATTTCGTCTTGAATTATACACTTTGGCAATTACTTTCTAGCATACATTAGGCATAATATTGCCTGGTTTCTCTCTGTCATCTTTCTTAAATTGTGGGCTGACATACGGAATTCTCTAATAGGAAAAAATGGACCCAAGGGAATTTTGCAAAATTATAGTTAGGGCATCTACACTGTTAAATGTTGTAATTGTACCAGCCCCACCACTTCCTCTGGCAGCTCATTCCATACACGCACCACCCTCTATGTGAAATAGTTGCCCCTTAGATCCCTTTCAAATATTTCCTGTCTCACCTTAAACCTATACCCTCTGGTTTGGGACTCTCCCACACCCAGGGGAAAAGACCTTGGCTAT
The DNA here is from genome assembly GCF_037043375.1 of Chiloscyllium plagiosum. NCBI lineage: Eukaryota > Metazoa > Chordata > Chondrichthyes > Orectolobiformes > Hemiscylliidae > Chiloscyllium > Chiloscyllium plagiosum. The sequence goes on from NW_028270140.1 coordinate 43,796,568, forward strand.
TCACTCTATCTATACCCCTCATAATTTTATAAACCTCTATAAGTCACTCCTCAGTCTCCAACGCTTCAGGGGAAATAGTTCCAGCCTATTCAGCCTCTCCCTGTAGCTCATACCTTCCAACCCTGGCAACGTCCTTGTAAATCTTTTCTGAACCCTTTCAAGTTTTGCGATATTCTTCCTATAACCGGGAGACCAGAATTGAATGCAATATTCCAAAAGTGGCCTAACCAATGTCCTGTACAGTCACAACATGACCTCCCAACTCTATAATCAATACATTGATCAATAAAGACAAGCATACCAAACTGCTTCATTATCCTGTCTACATGGAACTCCACTTTCAAGGAACTATGAACCAATAGTCCAAGGTCTTTTCGTTCAACAGTTCTCCCCAGGATACCTCAAAGTACAACAGGGTCCTCATGAGAGGGGCTAATGGGCCAAGGAGTGGCAGATGGTTTTTAATTTAACTTAATGTGAAGTGCTGCATTTTGGAAAGGCAAATCAGGGCAGGACTTTTCCACTTAATTGGTAAGATCCCATTGGTTTCCTCACCACCTTCCACAGACCCAGTCTAGCAGCTATGTGGTTTTGGAGCTGACCGGCTTATCAATAATGCTGTTACCAAGCCATTCTTGGTGACAAAAATTGAAATCATCTAGCCAGAGTTTATTTTGTGCCTTTGCCAACCTGAGTGCTTCTTCCAAGTCTTGTTCAATATGGAGGAGTAATGATTCATCAACTAAGGGAGGCCGATATTGGTAATCAAGAGGTTTTGTTGCCCATGTTTACCTTAAGTCATGAGACTTTGACAGCAGGACATATCCAGGAATAGTGATAGTGGTGTGTGGGATATTGTCTGCACATATGACTATGTCAGGGTGTTGCTTAACTAGTCTGTGAGACAATTTTTCTAATTTTGGCACTCGCCCCCAATGTTAGTAAAATAATTTTGCAGGGCCGTTGTCTTTTCCAATACCGAGGTCAATGCCGCGTGGCCCAGCTGGCTTTATTTCTTTGTTGAGACTTCATAACACTTGATACAACTGAGTGATTTGATAGGCCATTTAACAGGGGAGTTGAGAGTCAACCTCATTGCTGTGGGTCTGGAGTCACACGTGGGCAAACCAAGTGAAGGTGACAGATTTCCTTCCCTTCCATTCATTCCCTTCAAAGATTGTGCGAAAGCTTTCATATGTGATTAAGATTTTACTTGTGGTTAACACAGTAAGACTTCCTTACTCATTTGTGTGACGTTTCTCTAGCTCAATGCACAGTGCAGCTCCGATAAGCGTGTGTGCTGAAAGGAATTTGGGATTATTACAGAAAACTGATTAATTTCCCTGTAATTGTTTGTAGGTCCGAGTTACACCTGGAACAGGGAACGTAAACTGCTGATTTAGTCTGTAACATGAAAGTTACTGACATCTAAAATGTGCGAAAAGTAAACATCACTGATAAAGATTCCGTTTGTTACTTTGGAAGCAGATTTTGGTTTAATCATACAACTCATATAAGGGAATCCTTTATTTTCCATATGATTGAAAAGCAATTTGACTTAACACAATGGAAATAAAGTTGCATTGTTCAGCAAAGAAGCAGTTCATCATCAACACTAATAATTACAAAATCTCTTCTCATTTGTTGTTAACTTTTGTGAGAGTTTCAAACTGGGTAATGCAAAACAATGGGTTAGCCATCCTTGAAATTTTCTTCACCTGTACTGCAGAGCTCCTTACAGCAATCCTAGTCATGTTATGCTTCTGGTAATTAAGTGCCTCTTTAATGGAGCCTGTTGCACCTCCTCTTGTTGTGTACAAATCTGCTGCTGAGTTTCCCTACAAAATATTGACAGCACATCAAATGTAATTAATTGGCTGCAGAGCACTTTACAATACCCGAAGGAATTTAAAGGTACTTTATAAATGCAAATTTGTTCTTTTTTCCTGCTTATCATCTGCCAAGCCCTGAGAATCAACAGCTGTGTAAAAGAGATGAAGCATCTCATTATCCCTGGTGAATGCATGCTAAATGAAAGACTGCCGTTATATTCTTACAGTGAGTTTAAATCCCAGCAATAATCGCAGGTCAATGTGCCTGGCTGACTTGCCCTGGCTTATAACACCAGCTCAAATTTTAAAAATGTCACTGCCAGCATTTGCCACTCCTGCTACAAGAAGCAGAACCTTTGTATTTGGAGACTGTTGCCCAGTCATGTTGTTGCACTTTGCATTCCTCTCAGCTTGTTGGTTTTGTAGAAGGCTGAATCTTGAGGGCAGGAAGTTCTGAGGCCGCTGGGATCTCCTGTGCTTCAACTTTCAGGTGCTATATTTCAAGAGCATGCAGACAGCACCTTTTAAAAGGATCATCACTTAACTTTTACTGGTTATCTGCTATTGGAGATATCTGAGACCAGACAGAATGTGGCTGCATGCTTCAGTAACACCACCTACAAGCCATCTGGTAGACAAGAGAAGTACTGTTTGACAAGAGGTCTTCTTGATCGACAAGGGCAACTTGAGTGACTCAAGCAAACCTGGATCCAGTGCCACAAGAGGATGAATGATCTGCTGTGCACCACCAGGGTAAATATCCCTGTCTGTTCAATACTTCATAACTCTGAGTATGAGTTATCATTGTATGTTTGACACTACAGAAGAGTCACATGCAAATTTGGGCATCGGGCATTTCCATCAGGTGACTCATGAAACTGTCCCAATTATCAAGAGCTGCCAATGTTGCACTTACATGCACCTCAGTGTTACTGGCTGACATCTACCTGCCAGACCTCATGCCTAAATCATAAAAAGAATTGCAACGTTCAGCAGCTTCGGCACCATCAGCTTACTGATCTTTCATCACAAGTAAGAGAATATATACATGATACATTTCATCAGTGCTTGCTGAAACAAGGATACAGCCACAAAATGTGGCTTCAGGCAAAACACTTCAAAGTTATTTTAGTTACACACATTATCTCATGCTTCATTGTCTTTCACCTACTCTAATCCTTTGACCAAACAGAAGCACCCGTTTGCTTAGAATCTTTCACTCCTCAGATGTCGCTTCCACATTCTTCTTCCTGTTATCACTAAAAAACACATCCACAGTTCAGGAACTGACATCTTAATCTGTAAGTGTAAATGCAGGGAATGTACTCACGCGCCTGTGATAATATCTCCAATGCTTCCCTCCTATGGGAAAAACATGTACACAACCAGAGCAAACATGCATAGACATGCAAGGGGTAAATGCCTGACATAAATGTGCCTGCCATTTTGAGGAACGCACAGTGAAACTGGCAGGGGGGCAAAGGAATGGTGACTGTATCAAAGGTCAGACCAGCTATATCCATCCAGCTTGAGAAAGCCTACACTTTGCTAATTCCAGCTGCACATGAAGCATAAATGTCTTAAAAAAACATTTGAGTGAGGGTGGTGCCTTGCAAAACCAACAGATCTTTATGTTTTTCTATGCAGCCTTCATTTTCCTTTCTCACATCCGGAGAGAAGGGAAAAGAACCCCATCTCCCAGCTCACCTCAAGTGCCCCATCTGATGAGAAAGTGTCAGGACCCTCAGCTGATGACACTGTCAAGAAGTTCTTCCCCATCCTCCTCCAGAGCATTCACTTTGATGGATAATCTATCCAGAACAGGTCTGAGGTCTCATTTTGCTGAGTACAGCACTGATAGGGACCCATAGTTAGAGGAGAAAGTTACAAATGAGATCTCTGAAGTTGGGGAGGATTGCTGCAGAACTGGTCCTTGCTGAGCTACATGCAGATGATAAATGATGGGAATTTGGACTCAGCCATTGATGAGATGACAGAAATGTATTGACAAGCCAATGGAACATCTGCAAGAGGTGCCAAAGATCATGCTCAAATTGGAAAGCAGCCTGAGCTCTGAATAAAGTTGTCATTCCAGCATGTGAGCACAAAGCTGCCTCCAAATAAATCTGTTGGACTATAACCCGGTGTGGTGTGTGTTTTGAAATGGAGGGAAAGGCAGTCAGTGTGAAGAGGAGAAAGTGAACACTGCAGATGCTGGAGATCAGAGTCGAAAGTGTAATGCTAAAAAAGCACAGCAGCACAGGCAATGTCCAAGGAGCAGGAGAATCGATGTTTTGGGCATAAGCCCTTCATCAGGAGTTAGTGTGAAGAGCCATGTCGAGAAGAGCAATATGTATTTGTTGAATATATCTTAGGTCTTTCACTCCATTGCTGGAGTCATGGTTTCATTCATTTCCTGGTTTGTTTGGAGTGGTCCAAGACACCTTGACCTCCCTGTAGGTACCCCATCCCCTAACAGGATGAGGAGGGTGCTATTGTGCACTGATAGTGAAAGGAGGAATCACAGAGAGGTACCCACTTGCCCTGCCTCACCATCTTCTTTCTGACAGGAGCACAATTGTCTATTGTAGATCTGGCCAAGGAGTTTGCATTTCTGTCCGTGCAGGAGATACCCAGCAGGCAGGCAGGAGCACTCTGGGTCCAGGACTGTCAGATGCCATGCACTATCTGAGGCAAGTTGGCTAAACAGTCAGCACGTCTTCTTGAGGTCAGCTGTGAATATCAAGGTAAACATCCAGATGTGGCAGTAGGAAAAGCAAGATTAAAGAACCTCTGTGGATTGCATGAGTTTTAGTGATATGTAGAACCAAGCACTGTTCACAAATATAACACTTTGTATGGGATTATTGTAGTCCTTTTCTAACTATGAAGGCTTCTGATTAGTTCTGTTACTCCTATAGCCAAATGTAAAGCTGTAGATGATCACATGTACAACATGTGGAGCAGTACCCAGACAACTATAGCGACTGGTCTCTGCTGCACTTTGGGAGGAACTTGACCTCCAGGAAGCATTACCATAAGCTAGATATATGAGTTTGGAGAGAGCAACACAGCCATCTTGGCCATCTTCATCTCGACAGTAGACAAAAATGCCCGTCTATTCCAGCATAACTCCGAAATGATGCTCTGACCTAGAAACCGAGCAGGAGTTCATTGGGGCAAAACTAATAAAATAACTCTAATTGAATGACAAACAAAGAAGCAAATATTTTTAGTGTTAGATATCAAATATTCATTTCAGAGCAGGAACACCTCTCAATCAGATTTGTCTCCAAGCACTGAGTATTCACATATGATAATCCAAAATCATTCAGTCTCAAATCCAGGCAGCATCAGACCATGTCAGGTCTGTCTGCCTCATCTCTTTGCTGCACTGGCTTCTACAGCAGCATCATCAGCTTCACCTCTCTCTGTCGACTCCTTTCCTTCCTAGTCCTACAGTCCATGTCCTTGTACCTCTTCTAAGCTGCCATCTTGTGAGGTTTGGTTGCACAGGGATACATTAAACAATCACTATTCTGGAGATTCTGTCCAGTGAATACAGGACAGCTTCTCTTGAGTGTTCCAATGTTCCCCAGCAAAGGAAGCACATCTTCAGAACACCAAATGTTATTTTAATGGAGGCATGGGCAACTTTGAAGCACTAATCAATATCTGATTATTGCGCATTGGGGTCATTATCCATGCCATCTGGAAACGCCCCTTTATCATCCATTGGCCAGCCCTGGAGATGATGAGCAACAAACTGAACATTTGAGGAACCTGCGAGTTGTGCTGAATGTAAACATTGTGGAGAGCGGGTGTTCACCTGTAGAAATTGCTACCTGTGGTGACAAACAATCTGCACCTTGTGCCAGTAAATTCCCCCCTGTTTGGGAATCCAGCTAGTTGATGCCAGGGAATGCTCTGGGGTTCCACTACGATCAGTATTGGGCCCCTTGCTCTTAATGGTGCAATGATTTTTACTTGAATGCCAGAAGGTTGATCAGTAAGTTCATGGATGATACAAAATTGGTGGGGTGGTAAACAGAGAGGTTGATAGCCTTAGATTACTGGAGGATATGCACAGACTGGCGAGATGAGCTGATCAGTAGTAAATGCAGTTCAATCCAAATAAGTGTAAGGTGATGTCCTTGGGGAGGACAAATAAGACAAGGAAATACATGATAAACAATAGAACTCTGGAAAGCACCAAGGATCAGAGGGACCTTGGTTGCATGTTCACTGGTCATTTAGTAGGGGGACAGCTGGAGAAAGTGGTTAAGAAATCATGGGGGTTACTTGTCTTTATTAGACAAGGCACAAAAATTAAGAAGAGGGAGATTGTGCTGGAACTGCATAAAGCAGTGAGAATATTGTGTGCAGTTCTGAAATCTACATTCCAGAAGGGATATAATTGCACTGGTGAATCTGCAGAGGAGGTATAACAGGATATTGCCAGGTCTGGCGAGTTTTAGTTATGAAGAGAGAGATTAGAAAACTGGGGCTGTTTCCTTGGAGCAGAGAAGACTGAGGGGAGACATAATTGTGGGGTGTGAATTTGAGGGGCATAGACAAGGTATACAGGAGGAACTTCTACACTTGTTAAAGGGATCATTGTCTAGGGGCATAGATTTAAGGTGAGGAGCAAGAGATTTCGGAAGGATGTGAGAAAAAAAATTAGCCAGATGATGGTGGAAATCTGATAGCGACAGAAATCCTCATAGTATATTAGAAGTACATTGATGTGTACTTGCTATGTCAAGGCATGCAAAGCTAGGGACCAAGTGCTAGAAAATGGGATTAAAATAGATGATTGTTTTTGACCAGTGTACACTTGATGGGCCAAAGAGCCTTGTTCGGTACTGTAGCTATGACACAAGGGAGCCCATCAAGGACTGCTTTTCTGATGGCTTGGGCAGTTGACGCTTTAGCCAAAGTGAATTAGACAAAGTCATGTGATGTCCTGAGAAAGGTTACCATGTGCTCATGGACTAGTTGGTGTTGTGGCCCACTGGGAGATGCCACACACACCCCAAGTTAAAGTTTAAAAGGAGCCAGCAATGAGGAAGTTCAATCCAGTTATGATCTTTAACACCACAGACTTTCTCCTGAGCCCCCTAACTGCCAATCTTCCTGCAGGAGGTGGCAGACATAGGTGACAGGAGCCATGTGAAGGTACCTATGGCTTTGACATTCACTCCTCTGCAGTTGCGTGCAAAACCTTCAGTAGATCCTTTTGCAGTCCACTGCTTGACAGAGTTGAGGACCCGTTTAGCCTCTCCAGCCACTGCCTGATGCTCCTCAGCTGGAAGCCCCGAGCTTTGTGGCTCTGGGCCTCTTGGCACTGGACTTTCTTTCATCTCTTTATCCTCCTTCTCTGTTGGGCAAAACCTGTACAGCTGCTGGGTTTAACTAGTCGCTCACTGAAGTAAGAATTTGTGAAGAATTAGTATGTTTGATTTTATTTTGAGATCTTGTCGTAGTCAAGCGATTAGGTCCTTACCAGGCTGATTCTAAAGTGAAACTTTGCCCTGTGCTGAGGCCCATCCTGCATCACCTATGACTGCTGGCCTCTTCCTCATGGAGCCATGTGCAAGCAATTTACAACATTGAGCATTATAATGCATTCCAAGCATTTGGCATGTAACTCACTCTGACACTTGGTGGCCGACATAATCCCCTCTGAGACAGCCCTGAAAACATGGAAGTAGCAGCACGTATTTCAGTTTCATTCCTATGTTCTTAAGGTTCACATCCTCAGACCAGTGGAGCCCCTGCACAATTTCACTTAGATCAACAACCCCTACCACAACCAACAATATTGATGAGTGCAGGTTGCTCTTCTGCTCAGAGTTCAGTGCATTGTGTGACCTGGTTGTGAGTTGTGAGTGGTTGGAGTTTGTTAATCCCAATGCTGCTGTGAGTGCTTCATTTCACTGTAAAATTCTTAAGTGAGTTCTCATGAAATATCTTTTTTGGTTTCTGTTTCATTGTGCACTCCTTCGGTGTTTGAGCTGTCCAGCACCTATCCTTGTACCTTCAACCTCCCACTGTAACTGTGCTCCCAAGCACCATTTCCCTTGACCTTCCAAGCTTCCCATGAGCTCACATTCTCATTCAGCTCCTCTGTCTACCTTTAGTTTTACACCACCCTTACTCAATGTACCTGCACCTTCTCCCTCTCCCCGCTCCCCATATCCCATTACCCCATTGTGTTCCCCACTCTCAACATGCAGCTCCCACCCTCCTTGTTCTCTTATCACAAATGCATTGACACAAACTGCTTCTGTCTCTCTATTGTCTACCTCCAGTCCCCAGGACCCTCTGGGACCTCAACAACCACACCCTGCAATTTTAGCTCCCTGCCAGACTTTCCCATCTTTATCTATCACAGTTATGTTGTTCCCTTCTTCTGTGCAGCCCCTTTTTTGTTGAGTCCCTTTTGTTTTAGATTAGATTAGATTCCCAACAGTGTGGAAACAGGCTCTTCAGCCCAACAAGTCCACACTGACCCTCCGAAGAGTAACACACCCAGACCCATTTCCTTCTGACTAATGTACCTAACACTTTGGACATTTTAGCATGGCCTATTCCCCTGACCTGCATATCTTTGGACTGTGGGAGGAAACCAGATCACCTGGAGAAAACCCACGCAGACCACGGGGAGAATGTGCAAACTCCACACAGACAGTTACCCGAGGCCGGAATCGAACCTGAGTCCGTGGTGCTGTGAGGCAGCCGTGCTAACCACTGAGCCACCATGCCACCTAAGTTTAGAGCTCATGAGGAGTTTTGAGCTCCTCATGACCTGATCAAATGCATTGATATACGCTCACTTGGTTGCCTCACCTGAGGAGGCTGGTTGGGCCGTGCAGTCTACTTCTCTTACATTGTTAATGGTAGACAGCAACAAGGCAACAGTTGTGAAGGAGACTTCCTCTGAGCTGGATGGATCAGGTAGTCTGCAACCCTTGCACTGAAACAGTTTAAGCAAAGAAATGCCTTGTTTGTGAAGGAGACCCTTCCAACTGAAGAAGTGTGTACTCACCAGATCTTTCAGAACAAATGTTTATCTCGCTTTTGTCTAACCAGCCTACAGCAGTGAATGTAATTCTCATTGGTTGGGGTGTTACTGAGTATTCATGGCATGCAAATGAATGTAAAAGACATTCCTGATCATTATAGCCAGCAAGGTCTGAGAAATTCTTACCAATTTCACACCAAAACTTTTACCCGACGCTGAGAATCTGAATTTTCACTTCCCACTTTGTTAAGTTACCGCTGATGTAGGTTCCCTGAGGACACTGAGAAGATTCTGACCATTAAGTCCAAAGGTTTCACTTGAATGATCCCAACCAAATTATCCACTGTTGATAAGAACTCTGAATGCGGATATCAAGTCCCTGAATAGTTTCAAAGATTGTTGAGAAGCAATTTGACTGGGATTATAGAATCATGAATTTGTCACAGCACAGAAGGAGGCCATTGAACCCATCAGGTCTGTGCTGGCTTTTCCTCCAGAGCAATGCAGCTACTCCCCTAGTCCCCTGAAATTGTTTTATCTTCAGTTACTTATCCAAATCATATTTCTGTGTAGTTTATTCCAACCTTGAAACCAGCCAAAAGAAAACATCCACCCCATTATTTCAGCAGTGGACCTTGTGTAATGCACTTTCTGTTGGTCTGCCAAATGCCCCATGGCGAAAAGAGGAGGAGCAACAGTGGAAAGAACCTGGTCCAATGATGAGAATATAATCTGGATCTCGGCAGCTATTTGAATGAATTGCCCCCACAGGCAAAGTCAAATGCTAGGCTGCTTAAATACCCATGAAAAGACATCCTGGGAGGCAGGCGGAAAGAGTAGGAGAGAGGTTGATTGCACAGGCAAAGTTGACATGTGAGAGTGTGATGGATCCAAAGAAGAATTCCTCCATTTCCTAATGGTTGCACATCAAAACGTCAGGAGATGTTAAAAGCAAAATACTGCTGATTCATGGAAATCTGCACCAAACACAGAATGCTGGAGAAACTCAGCACGCCTGGCAGTATCTGTGGGGAGAGAAACAGAGTTAACCCTTTGAGTCCAGTATGACTCCAATATGAAGAAGAATGATATTGGACTTGAATGGTTAACTATGTTTCCCTCTCCAAAGATACTGTCTGATCTGCCAAGTTTCTCCAACATTTCCTTTTTAAGTTTAAGAAGAAGATGGTGGGCGGCACGGTGGCACAGTGGTTAGCACTGCTGCCTCACAGCGCCTGAGACCCGGGTTCAATTCCCGCCTCAGGCGACTGACTGTGTGGTGTTTGCACGTTCTCCCCGTGTCTGCGTGGGTTTCCTCCGGGTGCTCCGGTTTCCTCCCACAGTCCAAAAGATGTGCAGGGTCAGGTGAATTGGCCATGCTAAATTGCCCGTAGTGTTAGGTAAGGGGTAAATGTAGGGGTATGGGTGGGTTTCGCTTCGGCGGGTCGGTGTGGACTTGTTGGGCCGAAGGGCCTGTTTCCACACTGTAATGTAATGTAATCTAATCATAATGTAATGTAATGTAATGTAATGTAATCTACAATATTTATCTGCTGCTGGCTATTTTCTCCAATCAGGGCAATCTAAATTCATTGCAGCCTCCTAAAACACTCCAGCGACACCATTTGTGAATATTAATGGCTGTTTTAGGTGGTAACCAGCTCTGTGCAATGAGGTCCTGCACGCACTAAAGAGAAATGTTTTATTTTAAATGTTTGGCAGCCCAAGTTGTCGAAACAATTTTGTTTTGACAACTTTTTTCACTCATTGGCGATGGGCACCATTGGCTGGTCAGAATTTTATTGGCCATCCCTAGTTGCTCTTGGCAAAGTGGTCGTCACTGCCTCCTTGAACAGCTCCAGTCCTGCTGTGGGTTGACCTACATGCCTTTTGGGATGAAATTCCAGGATTTTGACCCAGCAACAGAGAAGGGATGACAATATATGTCTAAATCAGGGTGGAGAGTGGCTTGGAGGAAACTTGCGAGTAGCAGTGTTCCCATGTATCTGCTGACCTTATCCTTCTGGATGGAAGTGGTCTTAGTTTATAAGATTTTGTCCAAGGATCTTGGCAGATTTCTGCAGTGCATCTTCTACACATTGCAGCTACTGAATGTGCAGTGGTGGAGGGAGTGAATATTTGTGGATAGGGTGCCAATCAAGTAGATGCTTTGTCCTGGGTAGTGTCAAGCTTCTTCAGTGCTGTTGGACTCATCCAGGCAAGTGGGGAGTATTCCATCACAGTGCTGATTTGTGCCTTAATTTAAGCAACCTAGCCTTTGGCTTTATAAAATGGCTGAGGTGCCTGCAGAGGCAACTCATCCAAATAGCTGCCGAGATGGTGGACAGGCTTTGGTGAGTCAGGAGGTGAGATACTTGTTGCAGTATTCCTGACTTCAGACCTGCTCTTGTGGCCACTGTACAGATATAACCAGTCCAGTTCCGTTTCTGGTCAATTGATATTGATAGTGGGATATATAGTGATGGTAACACCCTTGAACTTTTCAAGGATTGGTGTTTAGATTGTCTGTTATTAGAGCTGGTCAGTGCCTGGTATTTGTGTGGTGTGAATGTTACTTGCCACCTGTCACCCAAGGTTAGATATTAACCAGGTCTTGTTGCATTTAAACATGGGCTGCTTCAGTGTCTGAGGAATCATGAGTGGTGCTGAACATTGTGCAATCAGAGGCAAACATCTCCACTTCCGACTTTTTGATGGAAGGTATTTGATGAAGCAGCTGAAAATGGTTAGGTCTAGGACACCACCCTGATGAACTCCTGCAGTGATATCCTGGAACTGAGTTGCCTGACAACCAACAGCCAACAACCAAAACCAACTTCGTATATTCCAGACTCTATGCAGCAGAGAGTTTGTCTGTGATTTCCATGGGTCCAGTTTTGTAAGGTTCTTTGATGCCATACTGAGACAAATGCGGCTTGATGTCAAGAGCTGTCAGTCTCACCTCACTATATTCTCTATTCATCTTTTTTTCTTGTCGTTGTGCCTTTTTTTTCCAAATTGCCAATTTCTATGCCATTTTTAATTTATATCCTAAGTGCGCAGCAGGATGTTTTCTGGTTGGTTGAGTTGGGGTTCTGTCCTCAGAGCTCAAGTGATATTTCAGTCGCATTGTTTATGAATGTTCAATATCATGGTGTGTGAGGTGAAACCAAAAGTCAATTCAGTGCCACCAGAATTTCCTGGAGGTTCTCACTCTGTAGTGGTGTATCGGTTATTCACATAAACGATGAGATAACTAATCACCTGTATTTGGACAACCTTTTTCAATCTTTGCTTAGAATACAGGTTTTCATTAGTTCCCAGGCGGCTTAATATTCCTATTTTATTGGCTGTCTTTTTATTTCCACTTCACCATTTCTTTCACAGTCCTATAAAGCTCTAAACCCCATAATGTTGCGGGAGTTCTGGACAGCAGATGTTGGTGCCTGTTTCATTCAGATCCTCGTCTAGATCCCCATCTACAGCCTCCCAAAAGCCGAATTGTATCTGGAAATAGTCCCATGCTATGCAGACCATGGAGAGTGACCATGCATTCATTTGAGGACCTTGAACAGGACCCCCCCCCCCAGCATAATTTGCCAAGGCATATAATCAACGCAATGAATGTTTCATAGCTGCAGGAATATTAGAGCATTTTGAAGGTGCTATGTCTGCCACACAGTTTATTTGAACTCTTATACATAGCAAAGAATTGTGAGTTGATTCTTAATAATAGTAAAACAATAATATTTGTTTATTTGACACAAATAATATTAGAACAATAAAGTATACTATAAATTAACAATAAACACTACAAACTACCTGATGCTTTAGCTTCACTTTGTATGATCGTATAGTACCACATGAGAGCTTGGCCGGCTCCCCATGGTGATGTCATCTGGTTTTCTTCCAAGGATCTCAGGGATGTCTTCTCTTTCAGGTGTTATTCTTGAATTACCACACTGAGCAGGGTTTTGCAGTGATTCTTATCCTTCAAAGACTTCACACCCTTTTGGGAGGGTCTTGAGGATCTGCCAATGGATTGATCAAGTTCAATTACCCTGATCGATCAAACCCAAACAAGTGATGGCATGTTGAGGGCAGGGTAGCCCTTAGGTGTGCATTATGTTAGGTATTGGGTGCACATAACGTCCTCCAAATAAGGGTGCCTAGCGAATGACTCAATGCTGCCAGTTGTCCCATTGCCCCATTCAAATCCAACTTCAAGTGTGTATTGCAGGGTCTGCAACTATCAGGTTTGTTTGCAGACTGTCTGTGGGCAGCTGAAGCCTATTTGAGTTCTGTATGATGCTTATTGGCATCATTTTAGTCAAGGTGGCTTTCCTTTCCTGGCATACTTTAGTTTATGACCACTTTGTCAAAGGTCATCATAAATCCAGAACTCACTTTGGAACAGTTTCATTTTCCTGGCTGGTTTCACAAGCTAAACCCGTCACATGACTGATCTTATCTTCGAAATTTCGGATGGAACAGACAGTAGGTTATGACAGCGGACTGAAGTTCAGTGGAACTTAGTTAGGCAGACACATAGTGATAGAAAAAAATGTTCTATTATACCATTGTGTTTGTAAGGGAAAACTCTGGATGGCTTACATGACTTTGTGATACAGAATTGGCACAAAGAAGCCCAGTACCACATGAGGCCACACTCCTCTTGAGTGTTGAAGAGCGATTCCTTAGGTTACAGTGATGGGCTGGAATCCAAAAACACTACTAGCATTTTTTTAGCTCTCAATTCCAAAATGTGTTATTAAGAAGATTCCACAGAGATAAGATTACTGCAGATGTAATAAACATTCTGTAGGACTGATGAGACTTGAATATGTCAAAGAAACTCGAAACTGGCAGTGATTTCCTGTGATGACAAAGATGACAATCCCCCGCGCAACAACTGGAGGCACTTTTTTGTATTTCCCTCTGGAAGAATACACAACAGTAGGGTTTACAAAGACATTTGCAACTCTAGAGGGGTAGACTAATGTGACTGAGTATTTGTGTGTATACCAGATTGAGTCTGAGCTTTAGCATGCTGTGAAGGTCACCATAAAAGAATTATTGCCTAGTTACCCCTAAGTTACAGGTAACGATCCTCATATATTCTGAGTGCTGCAAACCAGTTAAAAAAGAGCCATCAAGACAAAGGAACTTCACCAGCCTCCAAACCAAGATAAATTATTCAAATAAATTGTTCAACCAACATTGTCATTGCTACTGATAACCTCCATTGTAATGGTCACAATGTTGAACTGTACACTCTGTGAACAATTCAGAGACTGATCCGCAAATCTATTTTTTTAAACTTTTATCTTTTTTTTCGACTCACTTTGTATCTCTAATCTCAGTTTATGTGTGTTCTGTTAGTATGGAAGTAGGAATGAATAAATCCACTGCTTTTGTTAATTCAAGAAAGCCTGACTAAAACATAAGTTCATTTGAATCTGGAAAAAAGGTATTGAGAAGGGAGCAAAATACTTGTAAATCAACATTCTTGCAGCCAACTATTGGGGTGCATGAATAGAAAAGGGGTGCTTGTCATTTTCCTCATCCAGGATCTTAAATTGGGGAGCCTCATCTGAGGTCTAATTGTAACACCTGCAACAAATGCAGAAATCTTTTAAATATGATAATAAAAATCCTGAGCCTGAGTCAGATCCTTTTCTTTAAATGATGTCTGCATGCACATGAAACCTGAGTTAAATCCTCTTCTTTAAATGATGTCTGCATGCACATGAAACCTGAGTTAAATCCTCTTCTTTAAATGATGTCTGCATGCACATTGTACCCTGACCAGTGCAACAAAGTAAGATGCAAAAAATAAGTAAGTTGTACTTAAAGGAATCCTAGCCCTGAATAATGTAAGTCTCTGAGGAGTCATATCAATTTAATTCAAATGTTATTGCCCGTTCAGAAATTCATTGAGAGTACTTTTTCTCGTTCATTAAAAATTGCATATAAATTAATAAGTGACATATAAAAAGGATAATTACATCAGTATCCCATTTTAAATTTTGAAAAAATTCATTTAAATTGTAATTCTTTACTTAAGAAAGAAGTAAGATGCATTTGAAAGCAATTTTTATGTCCACAGGATCTTACGACCAAAGGAGTGCTTTGAAGTGTAAATATTTTTGAAAATGTAAAGAAGTTAGCACAGCAGTTTGTGCACAGCAAGAACCCACAAAAAACATGGTGATAGCGACCAAAAAAATCTGCTCAAGTGATTTTGTTCAAAGATAAATGTTTTAAGCAGGACACTAGTGATGACTCACCCTGCTCTTCTACAAAGTAGGACTAAGAGTCTTTTACATATCCCTGCGAGAGCATAGTGAGCCACCATTTAATTTTTCATCAAAAATAGCAGCACACATTTTAATACTGGGCTGGAATTTCTGATTGTTTGCGATCTAACAACTGGTATTGGTGTAATTTACTTGGAGTAATAGATAGCAAATAACACATTAAGAAATTGGGATTACATAATAAACTGAGGGGGTAATTCCAGTAGGATGTAAAATTTTCCTTATCCGTGCCTTACCACATGTACTCACTCACACTCTCTCTCTGTCATGCACACACACATTCATACAAGTGTGTGGGGTGAATTAGCATTTGCAGAATTATATTTGCCGATACATTCTATTTTGCGCAAAAAGCACAGAATCAGCAGGCAGCCAATCCATGTAATATTTTATAAATTCCTAATTTGGAAATAGAACCAGTCTGACACAAGATTAATATACAGACAGACTCTAACCTCACACCTTTAATGCATTGTCTGAGCTGAGATGTCACTTTTTTAAAATAAAATCTTAGGTTATCTTAAGAATGTGACTTAAAGGAAATTCTGGGATTTACATATTAATGAACTGAAACCTGCAATCCATGCTGAAAGATGTAAAACTTAACAGCAATCTAGGTGTGTTCAATATATTATTGCAGTTGCATGACACTGTAATCTTTTGCTATAAATTCCATGTCTTATGATCCTGTTCCACAGCTACCTGATGAAGGAGCAGCACTCCGAAAGCTTGTGCTTCCAAATAAACCTGTTGGACTAAAACCTGGTGTTGTGTGATTTTTAACTTTGTCTACCCCAGTCCTACATCGGCTTCTCCTCAACATGGTTTTTCAAACATGACAGATAATAATGAGTGGAAAGTCTGGATTTTGGGGTGGACATCACTGCTATAAAAAGGACCAAGGAAAAATTTCACTATCAGTAAATTATTAGTAATATTTTTTCAACATTATAGTGAACTGCATTTCTACATTAATTATTCTTTATTTTTCAGGTCATTGAAGACTGGAAGTATGTTGCTATGGTAATCGATCGTCTGTTTTTGTGGATATTTGTGCTTGTGTGTGTAATTGGCACATTAGGACTCTATCTTCAACCTTTATTTCAAAATCACATCCCACCAAATACATTCTCTGATGCGGAATAATTGTTTTTCCTTGCATGATTTTCCAAACTTAAAAGGTAATGAAAATGAGAGTCATCCAAACCTGTGGACTTTACAGATACTCAGTGAAAGTGAATTGCAACCTTGGAGCTTGTATGATGCCAGTGATCATTAAATTTAAACAAGGCTGTATGCTCGTTTGAAATGCTAATGGAACAGATATCATTGCCCTCTCTAGATTTTTTTTTCAATAGAGTTAGGGTAAAACCAATTTGCCACAAATCCAAAAGCAACAGATTTGACTTATTCTTGTTTAAAAATTGAATATTATTGGAGTACAGCACTTAGTGGTTTGAGTGCCTGCTATTATTTGATTAGCATTATACTTGATTCAAATATTGCCAGATTAATAGGGATAAATACAACAAAAAGCAAATAGAAAGTTCTGATGGCAAATTATGTTGTAGCAATTGTCATTCTTCTCTAACTCACGCTATCAATCCTACAGCAAGAAATTTTACATCTAATGATCTGTTCGAGTCAATTAACTTGGATTAAGATATTGGCTTCATGCAAACTTAATTGACAAATTTTTGGGGTGGAAGCTTTGTGGGCTGCATATGTATATGCCCCTTTGATCCAGGTGTTGTGTGCAATTCATGCTTTGTAACTTTATTTGTGCCATTGAATTGCTTGTTTGTTTGCATTTTGTAGAACCACTGCTGCTTTTACAAATTCAGCTTCCCAATGAAATCACATTAGAAGCTTGGTAGGTCCAAATGTGTTTACAATTCCACACTATTGTAACCATGAGTGCAGCAGATATTTGCTAGAAACTTGTGAAACTGTATAGAATACATTATGACTCACTGAGACAATGGACGTCAAACATCAATAAAAGTTTCATTTTCAAAACTCCATGTGTGAGTGAACATGTTCAGAACCTTCCTCTAAATTAACTGTTAGATTCTTCTAGAAGAAAGTGAGGACTGCAGATGCTGGAGATCAGAGCTGAAAATGTGTTGCTGGAAAAGCGCAGCAGGTCAGGCAGCACCCAAGGAGCAGGAGAATCGACGTTTCGGGCATGAGCCCTTCTTCCTGAAGAAGAGTTCATGCCCGAAACGTCGATTCTCCTGCTCCTTGGATGCTGCCTGACCTGCTGCGCTTTTCCAGCAACATATTTTCGTATCAGATTATTCTACTCTTACCAACATTGGATCTGTCTCTAATATCATGAGACACACTTGAACTGTTGTTTACAAGAACCTCATTCAAACAGATTAAATCAGCAAATGCTAACGATCAAACCTGGGAGTTTCCAGACATATGTTGCAATACCACACTGAGATGAACTTATGCTCTATTAAGATTCTGGGTTCCATGTACATTGGTTTATTGCTCCCAATTTATCTACAGACTTTTTTTTAACTACAATCCTCAGGTTGCAGGTATGTTCCGCACAAATTCACTAAGGCCAGTTTTTCAATGTCAAATGTCTTTGTTTGGTCAGGAGCTCATACAAAATTAAAATCTGAGTGTATAGTACTGTCAACAGAGAAAAAAAGGAGTAATTGATGTTATTGAAAAGCCACAATATTTGCATGTACATATATTAAATATTTGAACAAATGTTACCTTTTGTAAAGTTATCTGAAAGTCTTATTTCATAGAGAAATCGCCCTTTTATTTAAACATAAATCTTATTGGTAAATGTGAACATCACAAATGCAGAAATACCAAAACTTTTCCTTCAACTAGAAAGGACTGTTACTTCTGCACCATTCAGCTTTCATTCTTCTGTTTCACAGTCACCATCCAGATTTGATCTCTGGGGGCACAGGAAATGGCACAGGACCATAATTTGTTGACTCCCCTTTGTATTCATAAATCATGTCGTTTCCTGAGGGGCCTGGAGTGTGAGATTTTAATTAGCGCACACAATTGTATCTAATGCAACTTGCATAGAATTTCACGTATTACCTGCTAATGCCTGTTTCACGTGGTCTACTTATTCTGGCATATAACATGGACATTGAGAGCCAGTTACATTCAGCCCTGACGGAAAATATGTTTTTAAATGCAGATTTTATATTACTACTACCAATATTAACAAAATATTATGTTATTCAATGAATTTTCAATTCATGTGTTGAGAAGTTAAAAAGGAGAATAAACAAAGGATAAGAAAACAAGAATACAGGAAATAACAGCAGGAGTAGACTATACTGACCCTTGAGCTTGCTCTTTTATTAAGTACGTATCATGGTTGATCTTTGCCTGAATGACACTTGCTTGCCTGCTCCCCATTTCACTTATTCCCAGATGATTGAAAACTATTTATTTCAACTTTGAAAACATTCAACAATGAAGCATCGCAATCATCTAAGGTAAAGAATCCCATGATACAAGCCCAAGTGTATCCATCTATCCTTATCTGTCATAAATGGTTTACCTCTTGTGCTATGACTTTACACCAGTTTCTAGATTCCCTGGCTAAGGGAAACAGCCTTTCAGCATCAACCCTGTGCAGTCCCTTGAGAATCTTGTCTGTTTCAGTTGGATCACTTCTTATTCTAATAGTGCTAGAGAATGGAAATCTGTTGCAATCAGGTTTTCCTGATAGGGTGATACTTCCCAGTGACCCCTCGTCAGACTGCCTCCACAGCAAGTATGCTCTTTTTCACATATGGAGATCAAAAGTGTGCATGGTACTCACCAATCCTTATATAATCCTTATACTCTAATTGTCTTACAATAAAGACCAACATGTCTTCTTGCATCTGCTTTAGCTATATCACTATCACAGATGAATATGTCTACGTCAGACATAAGACACTTGACCTCATGGTGCTAATTTTCAAGTGGATATATTCCAAAGATGGATCTTGAAGATTTCGAATGATCGGGCAGTCACAATTTCCACCAACAGCTTATCTATTATGGGGCTGTCCATGGGGGAAAAATGGGTCGCTGATATACTGTTTTGGAAATAAATGGCCTTTTTAATTGTGTGGACCTTGTATTTTGGGATTGTCAGAGGGCATTAAGTACTTATTTCTGTCAATTCTCATTGACCTGATTGCCTACTGCACCTCTACTTTATCTGTATATTTATGTCATTACTGAACCGAGGTATTTCAATACACAAACATTTGAAATGTGATGGAAATGGTCAGCTTTAGTAGCTAAAGAGTCATGTATGGTGCTGAACATTGTGCAATCATCAACTAAAATCCCCACTTCTGACCTTCTGTTGGAAGGTAGGTCATTGAAGGTAGGTCATGTGAAGGTGATTGGGCTTAGGGCACTACCCTGTGGAACTTCTGTAGAGATGCCCTGGAACTGATATGACTGACCTCCAACAGTACAACCATCTTTTTTTACCAGATGTGACACCAATGAAGAAATTTTGCCCTGATGTCCATTGACTTCAGTTTTCCTAGGCCTGCTTGATGCCACATTCAGACGAATGTGAACTTGCTACCAAGGGCAGTCACTCTCACCTCCTCTCTGAAGTTTCGATGAGATTAGATTTCCTACAGTGTGGGAACAGGCCCTTCAGCCCAACAAGTCCACACCGACCTTCCGAAGAGTAACCCACCCATACCCATTTCCCTCTGACTAATGCACCTAACATTATGGGCAATTTAGAATGGCCGATTCACCTAACCTGCAAATCTTTGGACTGTGGAGGGGAATTCAGCTCCTTTCTCTATGTTTTGTCCATATTCAGCGCAAAGGTGTGTGGTCTTTGCCTCAGCTGTTTTCAATCTATTCATTTGAAAATATGGACCAACGCACCAATGCACGGATCCAGAATAACATTGAACATCTGTCGTGAAATAATATACTTTTAAATAAATGTTCTTGAATGCTTGTAAAATCCTAACTCATTCACGCATTCATTTTGTTAGCTCAAGCTCATTCCTGTTATGAATGCACAAAATCAGTGCTTCCCCGTATGTTTTTCTTTGTGATCTTTTTTTTAAGCAGACATGCACATCATGTAAAGTGTATGTAACTACAAGTATCTTTTTACTTCTTGTCTGCAGAAATCCTTCCAGCTTTTCCTTTATTAAATCCACTGGCATGAGAAAGATGTGCATTTAGCTATCCACTTGGTGCCAGTGTTTGTCTCCACACAAGCCAGCAGAGATGTGTATTAAGGAAAGTGAAAATAACAGAGGACAGGCAGAGCAAGCCTCACAGGATTACTGAGTAGTCAGAATGCTGAAGCATAGCATTAATGTGAAAAACCGTCACCTCTTTTTTCTGAAATTGTCAGAATGACTCTAATTGACTTGGCTGCTTATCTGTCACACCAATTTATGATTTGTGCACACATATCCCACTGGACCAGCGATGCAGATATTTTCTGTAATTTGGAACAGAGCAAGTGGGTTTTTTTCTCATTTCTCATCCTCAACAAACCACAATACATGTAAATAGAATGAACCAAGGTATTCAAATTTCCTTTCCACTTTGAATACATATGTGATTGCTAAATTAAAACATTCAAAAATTTGATACAAATAGTACCCATAGTGCACAATGGGGATCGGTTGAGGAAATGAATATCATTGAAGAGAAGCCATATACAGCCATTCCATCTGACAAGACAAACCCACAGTGATCTGGCAGCCTCAAATAGGAACTCCGGCTGAATTTTCTCCTAGTTTGTGTTAATTTTGGGCGTTTTGAATTACCCTGGTGATTTTTCTCACATTAGTTTCCACCTCACTAAGTACGGCATCTGGCCCCAAGGCACCTCTCCATGTAATTTTACACTGAGCAGCAGTGGTAGTGCTCACCAGTACCGGCACTTTCTGGAATTCAACCTGCAGGCACCCATCATATTTAAACCCCAGTTGTACACTATTTTCACCACTATACGTCAGGTTCAGTACTTCACATTGCTCTTCTAAGAGGGGCAAATTTATACCCCATTTTGCCTACATGGACAAGGAGTTTCTGGTGGATGGAGGAGGAGAAGAGGGATGTCTTTCTTCAGGAGACCACAGCATCAGATCCTGGCAGCATGGTCCAAACTTGCCAGGAAGTAAATGTGGATGCCACATTTGATGGAGGGTGTGCATCAATTCCACTAGAATGTGCATGATGTTTTGTACTCTGCAAGTTTAAGTGCCACCATCTTACTTCTGATACTTTGCAATCACACTGCAGCCAACCTTTTCAAGGCTCATGGTTTACCATTCTCATTATTACATACAACATCTTTCCTCAATGACTCTCACCCACCCAGTGCTCCTGAACTATTAATACTTCATGCCCTTCTTGTTTCTGAATCACACTGAACGCCTCGCCATCTCCCATTCCTCTGTTTCACCCCTCCCCACAATCTGCACCAACACTATCAGTTATACCAGCTACTTGCATCTCACTCAATCACTCCTTTTCTCTCATCACAGAAGAACATGAACCACAATATGGCTGGAAAGATTCTTCAGAGGATGCGCCATCAAGATTCTCTCCTGTACTCTCCATTAGCTCAGATACTTTCACCTCAGTGGGAACATTAGTCAGATTCAACTCTGGAGCACATTTTGCTCAGCACATCACTGCAGCAGGCCAAGGGAGAAATGCCCCAGTCATTGACATTCCAAGCATTGCTCAGCCCCAGGAGGAGAGGACCCCTTGGTGTCAGCCATTAGTAACTTTGTGCAAATGTACAGCTGATCACAATGGCACAGGCAGGTTTGTCTGAGACCCTTGGGAAACTGTACTGAAGATTAGAGGCGTCAAGTACCATGATGACTCTGATGTGAGACACCTTAATGTCTCCATGAAAAGTTGGCAGTGGCCATGCCCAGCAGAATAATCAGTGGCTGAAGGAGATGCAGACAGATCTGAATTCCATTGCTGTAATCACTGGGGCTCTGCATCAACAGCAAGGTGAGACGGACATAAGGGACCTCAACCACATTCCTGGCACCTTTCGCCCTCAAGGAGACAATGTAAACACCCAGGTAGAAGATGAACCACGCACAGGGCCCTACCCCCCAAAAGTTTCCTCCCAGGAGACTCCGTGGTGCTGGTCCTTTCACTTTGATCCAGCCTGTGAGTCCCAGCCTCTTGTAGTTGAGGCTGAGTCAAAGCCTGCATCTGGCAGGGACAATCTATGCATGTCTGCACCCTCCAGCCACAAACACCCCCCGACGCCATCTGCCCAAGTCTGGGACAGACTTCAAAATGTGGTCATGATGATCACAGGAGACTTGCACATTGACCAGTTGCTGCTCTTTTGTACTAATATAATATAAGCTGATTTTAATAATATAGCACTCTCAATGGGACATGTTTACAGTCTATAGCACCCTGCACTTAGCGGAAGCTAGCTATTAGCAAACCATACTGCCCGGGCTACAGCACTGACCTCATCACAGGGAAATGAACTGAAGCAGTGTCATCCTGCACAAATTGCATTGGAAACAGCCTTGATACATTTATGGGTTGAGGATTGAAAGGTCCCACACAAGTTCCCATTGGATCTTTAAAAGCAATCAGTAATATAAAAATTAAGTGCCACCTTGACAGCCACTGGAATTGGATAGCTATCAACTCCTAAGTGGTAGTGGCCTAGAATATCCGCAGAATGTTGCAATCCTGTGCCTCACTCATCTACAGGAAATGACAGTGAGGACAACAGACTCTGAGCCTCCTGTACCTCCTTTACATCCTGAGGGGAACTTCAGCTGGACCTCCTTCATGTAGAGACTGTTTGGAAGCCAGTAGTGAATGGTGTTGGGCTTGCTGCACAGCTACCAGACCAATGATAGTACCTGATATTGCTGGATTGGGGATTGTTCCCATTATCCCACTGGAGAATTTCAGAAACAAAAAAGTTCCTGAAAAGGGCACTGGGATGCCCCTAACTGGATGCCTTGACATATGGATGGCACAGTAGCTTAATGGTTAGCACTGTTGCCTCACAGCACCAGGATCCCAAATTCAATTCCAGAGTTGGGTAACTGTCTGTGTGGAGTTTGCACATTCTTCCTGTGTCTGCATGGGTTTCCTCCAGGTGCTCCGGTTTCTCCCACAGTCCAAAGATGTGCAGGCTAGGTGAATTGGCCATGCTAAATTGCCAATAGTGTTAGGTGCATTAGTGAGAGGGAAATGGGTCTGGGTGGGTTACTCTTTGGAGGGTTGGTGTGGACTTGTTGGATCGAAGGGCTTGTGTCCACACTGTAGGAATCTAATCATTAGACTTTATTCAGATGTGTGGAGCACTAGCCATGTTGTGCACATGTAGTCAGAGATGATAAATGCCAAAGGATTACTGAAACCTTGTCCCATCCCAATCACTACATCACCCAAGAAATGAAACATTTCATATAACTATATGTTTTCTGACATCTGGTGCAATGTAAGAGAAAAGAAACTCCATACCCTTGGGCAGCCTATGATGCCTTGGAAGGTGTTTGCGAACTGTAGATCATGCATGACGCTTTAAAGGTTTCACAGGGAATACTAGGATTAATTTGTGATGATCAATGAAATAATATTAAATAATAGAAGTGTCACTGAGCAGTCCAAATCCAAGATACATATGGTTTATTCACATGCATGCAGGGAGCAGTTCAAAGACTGTCCATTGAGTTACACATGCACATATGCATGGTCTTTATACACAAAATACAGTTACACACCATTTCAGACAAACAACCTACTCATCACTAGCTTTATAGTATATGTCGCATATTCTAACTGCTCACTTAGTGTTTGAGTATGATTGTTCACAATTCAGACAGACTTAAACAAAGCAAAAACAGAAATTGCTGAAGAAATTCAGCAGGTTTTGCAGTATCTGTAGAGAGAACAGAGTTAATATTTAAATCCAGTGACCTTTAAGGGTCTCCAGCAATTTCTATTTTTGTTTCAAATTTCCAGGTTCTTTGTTTTATTTAAGCCTTAACCCAAAACACAATCTTATAACAGTTAAGTGGGATAAATTCATTCAAAACTAAATATATACTCCCTCAAGATAATAAAAGGTTGACATATTTTCCTAATAGTACCATATTGTAGTTCCATCCTTCATCAGGATAAGTGCCTAACTTTCTCATTAACTATTACAAAATGACATGTAATGTCCTAATTGGTCAGAAGGTTCAATCCCAATCCTGACTTCAGGTTACCCTGGTGATGTGCCCTAGTTTGTCTCCAAAGGGCCTGCTGGCTGGCTCCAAACAGTTTGAATTATCTGCCCAAACTGTGCACAGGTCCTCCTTTGTTACCCATTGGGTGCCATAAAGACTTCATTATACTCTGGGCTTCATCTATCTGTTATCTCAAAGATACTGACCTAAACCTTGCGGTTTTCTCCCCTTCATAGCTAATAGATGCATTTCTCAGCTGAAGACAGGTCTCAGCAGTTTCTCAATAACGGTGGGTGAGGAAGGGGGCAGTGCAATACTTTGTATCTTCCATTTATTGCTCCTGGACATCTGTCATAATGTGTGTGTATAGACTCTCAATAATCTTCCACACTATGGTTTTTTTTTATAAAACTTTACATCCTTGCTATCCTTATAGTGCTAAGGTTGTTCTTGTTTTTTTTTATTTTAATTTATTTCATCCTTCAGTTGCTTATAGCCCAGGATTTTGTAACATACATAATTGGCCAATGCATGAGCTGCACATACAGTGTTTTGTGAATGTAGATGTGTTGAACTTCAATTCTCTGACAGCCTGTTTATTGCAATTTGCCCTTGAAGGGCCTCATATCACCCACAAATGGAAACACTCCTGCAGACCAACCAAAACAAACATAGTTTAGTTCATTCACTCTGTATGTGCAGTCAGCTATTTTTCATTTGCATTGCACAGTTGAGAATTGAGAACATAAGGCTTTCCAGTGTGAGCCCCAGAGAGTGAAACAGCAGTCTCCACCAGTTATACTGGATGTCCCCCACCGCCCCCCCCCCCCCAACCATTTAATGTTGCTCTTGCCTTGCAGTCCCTGTCAACCTCATCAGCTTTGAACTCCCACATTTCCAGACAACTCTTTTCCTCAACTATTGAGGTCTCTAATTTAACTCTGAAACCTAGGCGTACCACATAGTACTGTTCCTCTAAGTTGATGGTGACCTTCAATAAATATTCTCCCCTCCCAAATGACCGTGTGCCCTCCAATTGTTATGTTGGCTTCTGCCTTTATATATAGAGTTGCTGCCCCAGCCCTACTTCATAGTGATTCCCTTCTCAGCATCCCAGCATGCTGCTTCCAATTCTCACACTTGACTTCCCTAAATTCTTGGAAATATGACTGCACTTTCCTAACATCCCACTCCCAGGAAACCCTCCTTGATGTGTGCAGCTCTGAGGAATTGACCGTGGCCCATTGCAGGATTGACATGAGAGGACATCCCCAACTGAGGTTGGACCGGCTCTCTGCAGTTTCTATGCAGTTCCTTGACTGGTTTACCCATAAACCCCGCATTGTTTGGACTCAACCCCCAGGACTGATTTGGCCTAATACCTAAGGACACAGATCCCTGGACCCTGATCTCACCAAGTGCTTGACTATCTGTGGTGCCATGCCCTGGGCTGAGATCAGAAAATCTAACTAACTGTGGCAGCGCCTGCTGACTAAAATAGCCCCCTTGGCTGGATTAAGCACCACTCACCTTGGACTTTGAGACATAGCCATGTGGTTGAAACATATACAGTGTGTTTGCAATGTAAGTAGTGGGCACGTGCTGCAGGTTTGACATTGACATAGTATGGAGCTATACAGCAATATGTCCACCTCCTTGTCTGTTTAGTGTTGGTAAACATGACAAGTTGTCTGATTTTCTGTCCGCACTAAAAGGCAAGTTAAGATGGAAGTACTGTCAGCCTGTGTACTTTGAATGAAATAACAGTGCATTAAAAAGCATAGCAAAGAATTTCGTGTCCAAGTTAGCACAATATAAGTGAATGCTAAGAAAGCAAATCAAGAGTCCTGAGATGGATCCTTATCCAGTGCATAAGATAGATGCATGTTCCTGTGCGCGAAGCAGCCTGGCAGCATCATTGCAATATAAGGTGTCAGTGAACTCCAGAATGCAGTATTGAAGTGTTGAATTGTATTATAAGTTAGTCAGAGATGTGCCATGATGATGTAGTAAGGCTGGTGCTTTGCTGACTCTGATGTCCAAGGACAGAGGGTCCTGACCAAGATAAATACCTCGAGTACACACCAGCCACCAAGTTACAACTCTTACTTTCATAAAACAAAGAATCTTGGATGCTAGCAATCTGAAACACAAAAAGAAATTGCTGGAGAAACTCAGCAGGTCTGGTAGCATCTATGGAGAGAAAACAAGAGTTCACGTTTCAAGTCCAGTGTCCCTTCTTCAAACTGAAAGTAGCTAAGAGTTAGCGGATAAGCTGAGATGGAATCCCGAAGGAGAAAGAGTTCGGCAGGCAAAGGGATAGATGATGGTATGTCAGGGAGAAAGAATATATGATAATGGGGACCATCAGTAGATGACAATAAGTTGGCTGTGCAAAAAATTAGAGAAAGTGAGGACTGCAGGTGGTGGAGATCAGAGTCAAAAAGTGTGGTGCTGGAATGATGAAGAGCTTACGCTCAAAACGTTGACTCTCCTGCTCCTCAGATACTGCCTGACCAGCTGTGCTTTTCCAGCACCACACTCTTTGTGCAAAAAGTTGTCCATGTCATGATAGGGCCTGGAGTGTGGGGGTAGTAAAGGACATGGAAGGACATGTTCAGTCTCTAAAATTATTCAACTCAATATTGACTCCTGAAGACTGTGGGGTCGCCAAGCAGAAAATGAGATGCTGAGATGCTGTTCTTCTAGCTTGTGCTGAGGCACACTGGAGCACTGCAGCAAGTCGGAGACAGAGATGTTGGTGAGGGAACATGGGGATGTATTGAAGAGGCAGGCAACTGGAATCACAGGATCATTTTTGCAGACAGAACATAGGTGTGAGGAGGTGTGTCCTGGAATGCTGACAAGGACGGGGAAGGGAATATGTATCTGGTGTGGTATCCCATTGGAGCTGGCACAAATGGCACCTTATGCTTTTTGTATGTAGATGCTGGTGGGGTTTAAAGTGAGGACTGCCCTATCTATATTGTGGGACGAAAGAGGAAGGGTGAGGGTAGAAGTGCAAGAAATGGTTCAAACATGATTAAGGGCATTGCAATTCATGGTCGTGGTGAATCATTGAGTGCAGAATAAAGTGGTCATTTCTGAGGCCCCCTGCAGAAGGTGGCATCATCAGATGCAACAGAGACAGAGAAACTGGGAGAAAAAGGAGCTGGGTATGAGGCTGTATAGTCGAGGTATCTGTGGGAGTTGGTGGGTTTGCAATGGATATCCATGCCCCACCTAACTGCAGAAACAGAAACAGAAAGAAAGAGAAGAGAAGAGTCTGAGATGAACCAGCTAAAGGTGAGAGCAGGGTAGAAATTGGAAACAATCGAGAAATTTTTCCAATTCCGAATGAGCGAGGGAATCAGCACCAATAATGTAATCGATGCACTGGAAAAAGAATTGTGGGGAGTGACTGAGTAAGATCGGAACAAGGACAACCAGTTATAATTGGGGCCCATGGCCACACCTTTGTTTTGAAGAAAATGAGAGGAGGTAAAGAGGAGTTGACGTCAATGAGGATGAGCTCAGCCAAGTGGAAGGAGGGTGGTGGTG
Source organism: Chiloscyllium plagiosum (assembly GCF_037043375.1). Lineage (NCBI taxonomy): Eukaryota > Metazoa > Chordata > Chondrichthyes > Orectolobiformes > Hemiscylliidae > Chiloscyllium > Chiloscyllium plagiosum. The sequence continues at coordinate 43,824,532 of NW_028270140.1, forward strand.
AATGGAGACTTTTTTCCAGGAAGAAGCAGAGAGCCCTAAGACCATCCTGATGGGGGATGTGCGTGTAAAGGGAATACAGATCCGTTGTGAAGTGGAGGCAGCTGCTGCCCACGAACCGGAAATTCTGAAACTGATATAAAGCATCAGAAGAATTGCAGATGCAAGTGAGAAAGAACTGCACAAGGGGAGAAAACAATGGAGTCCAGATAGGGAGAGATAAATTTCATGGAGCAGGAACAAGCAAAAACATTGGGTCTGCCCAGGCAATCCTGTTTGTGGATGTTTAGGAGGAGGTAGAAGAGGCCATTGTGTGGACTATGAGCTTGGAAGTTGCATTGGACCAATCCCCAGATAAGATGAGATTAATGACCGTTGTGGACACAATAGCCAGATGTTCTGTGGTTGTCAGGGGAGATAGGAAGCTGGTGCTTAGCTTTTGTAATGTAAAGGTCAATACACAAGACAACAATTTCCTTGTGCTGCCACCCTTGTTAGCAGGCATGATTACAAAGTCAGGGTTGAATTTGAGAGCACAAATTGGCATTGTCTGTCTCTTTGTCTGCCTAACAGATGTTCTCTCTCTCTCTCCATCTCCTTTATCCACTCACTCCTTCCACACCCCTTCCTCCACCCCATGTCTTCAGCACATATACCATATTTTCCAGCTACTAACAATTCTGAAGAAGGGTTTGAGTTTGTGTTTGATTTATTGGTGTCACATGTACTGATATAAGGCGAAAAATGTTGTTTTGCGTACTATACAGGTAGATCATACCATATAAAGTGCATCAGGGTGGCAGAACAGAGTGCAGAATACAGTTTTACAGCCACAGTGAGGGTACAGAAGGCGCGAGATGAGAATTAACATTTGAGAAGTCCGTTCACAAGCCTGATAACAGCGGGGAAGAAGCTGTTCTTGAATTTGTTTGTAGTGTATTCAAACTTTTATATTTTCTCCCCAATAGAAGAGGGTGGAAGAGAATATAACTAGGGAGGGAGAGGCCTTTGATTATGTTGGTTGCTTTCCCAAGGAAGCAGGAAGTATTGATGAAGTCAATGGACTCAAAAGGTTAGCTCTACTTTCTTTCTTTAGTTGCCATTCTTACTTTCATGTTGGGAACTGTAATCTAGTTTTTCATCTGTACCTGTGAAAATAGCAGTTTGTGTATAAAGTAGGTGAATTTGGGAAATAACAAGAGCATTAGGTGAGAGCCTTCTCTGGTTTTCAGCAAGAGCCTCATCTAACCATTGAAGGCTAAAGTAGAAATTCAGAATCTTCTTTTTCTTGATGCCAAGAATCTTAATTTTTCATTCTTGCCATATTTTCCCAAATTTCTCACCATTATGCATGACTTTCAGATGCTGGGAATATTTCACCCTCTGGCTGGCTCCCAACTTGGAGCTTTATTCTGTGGGGACCTTGAACTGGAGAACCTGGCGAGTGACCAATTTTGGGAATACCAAGAACACTACGAGTGTTACTCAAACTGCATTCCTGTCGAGCAAGGCTCCATGTTCGAGAGCAAAGGTTTGCAAAACCAGCCCTTTCTGTGCTCAAGCTACTTCCTTTTTTATTATTGCTTTATAGTTTAAATAGAGTAGAAAACTGATTAAGGATATTTTTCCCTGCTTCTTTGCACAAAATGTTTGATTTGCTTGGCCTGAAATTAACCTTGAAGTGATGTGAATACTCAGAACTTCCTCACCCTGATTGTATTTCTTGTGTTATCACAGAACTGTGACAAATTGTCATGATGAAGTATGAAACTTTTATTCCTAAGTGAAAGTCTGAAGACATCACCTCATTGCTAAAAGGATAAATCTATTTAAAGGTAGTGTTCATTATATGGGTCACAAAAGACAGTCAAGAAATACTAGTGCAGTCTCCTCAGCTTTTTATCTTCTCATTGTCTTTCTCACCTTTAACTTTACTTGTCTCTTTTTTTCTTTTTTGTTTGTTTCTTTCTCTTTTTCTTGGTTCATAACTCACTGGCTATGAGATTTTGAAAGTGTTCCTGTGCTCTTGTGACAAATGTACACAATTTGGAGTTCACAAAGGTATTTTCAACATTATCAGCAGATACCTAAAATTGTGCACAGTTACTGAGGGAATGGATGCTTGTGGGGGTGGTACCAATTTAGTAAGTTATTTTGCTCTGGATGGTGTTGAGCTTCTTGTACGTTATTGGAGTTGTAACCATCCAGGCAAGTGGGACGTATTCCAGCACTCGTGTGACTTGTGCCTTGTAGATGTTGGACAGGCTCTGAGGAATTAAGAATGAGTTATACATTGCAGGATTCCAAGCATCTGACTCACACTTGTAGCCACAGTATTTACATGGCTAGTCCATTTCAATTTCTGGCCAATGATAACACCCAGGATGTTAATAATGAGAAATGTAGTGATGGTAATGTCGTGACTGACAAGGGGCAATAATTCAATTCGCTCTTGTTGGAGATGGTCATTGCCTAGTACTTGTATGGCATATTTGTCCACCAAACCTGACTATTGTCCAGGATTTGCTGTACTTGGATGTGACTGTTTCAGTATCGGAAGAGTTGCAAACATCAGCAAAATACCTTTGAACTTATAATAGAGGAAGGTCATTTGTGAAGCAGCTGAAGATAGTTAAGCCGAGGACGCAATGATCAGGAAACTTGAAGAGATTTCTCGAAGTTTAGAAGACTGGTCTGTCATGATCAAAGCCATCTTCCTTTGTTCCAGATGTCACTCCAGTCAATGAAGAGTTTTCTTCCAATTCTCACTGACTTCAATTTTGCTAGGACTCTTTCATGGTCAAGAGTGCGGTGATGGAAAAGTACAGCATGTCAGGCAGCATCAGAGGAGCAGGAGAATCAATGTTTCAAACATAAGCCCTTCATCAGGAATGAAGCTTGAGGGTCGGGGCTGAGAGATAAATGGAAGGGGGTGGGGTTTGTGAGAAGGTAGCTGAGAAAGCGATAGGAGCATGAAGGTGAGGGAGAAGGTGATAGGTCAGAAGGGGGAGTGATGGACAGGTCTGGAGGGCGGTGCAGAGTTGGAGGCTTGGGACTGGGATATTGTGGGGGGAGGGGAAATGAAGAAGCTATTAAAAATCTTAATTTATCCCATATAGTTGCAGGGTCCCAAGGTGGAATATGAGGTGTTCTTCCTCCAGGCATCGGGTGGTAACGGATTGGCAGTGGAGGAGGCCCAGGACCTGCATGTCCTTGACAGAGTGGGAGGGGAAGTTGAAATGTTCAGCCATGGGGTGGTGGGATTGGTGGGTGCAAGAAGGCATGCTGTCACCCTGATGTGGAGGAGACACATTGGTGCAAAGGATGCAGAAGATGACATTGGTAGAGGTACAGGTAAATTTCTGACAGATGTGGAAGGATCCCTTGGGGCCTTGGATGGAGGTGAGGGTAGTAGTGTTGGCGCGGGTTTTGCACTTCCTGCGGTGGCAGGGAAAGGTGCCAGAAGTGGGGTGTGGGCTAGTGGGGGGGGGGGGGACCTGATGAGGGAGTCGCAGAGCGGATGGTCTCTTTCATGCCACATTCAGTCAAATGCGGCCTTGATGTAAAGTCACCTCTGAAATTCAGCTATTTTGTCCATGTCTGAACCAAGGTAGTAATGAGGTCAACAACTGAATGGCCCTACAGGAATCTAAACTGAATATCAGAGAGCAGGTTGTTACAAAACAAGGGTTGCTTTATAACACTGTGATGACACACCCTATCATTTTACTAATTGGCCAGATTGGATTTCTTGTACTTTCTTGTCAGCATTATTATAGACATGAGTTTACATCAAGGCTGCATTTGTCTGAATGTGGCATGGAAGAGTCCTAACAAAATTGGATTCGTGGAACAGCTAGGCAAGAAGTGTGGCAAGTTCTGAAGCACAAGCTTTAGGTACTGTTTCCAGAATGTTGTTAGGGTCTGTAGCCTTTACTGATCCAATGCCACTTCTTGATATCACATGGAGTAAACTGAATTTCCTGAAGACTAGCATCTGTGATGTCAGAGAACTCAGAAGGAGGCCAAGATGGATCATCCACTCAGCACTTCTGGCTGAAGATTGTTGTATAAGCTTCAATCTTATCTTTTGTACCTATGTGCTAGGTGCCTCAATTATTGAAGATGGAGATAGTTGTGCAGCTTCTCCTCCAGAGGTTTTTTTTTTATTGTTCACCACCATTCACAACAGGATGTTGCAGGGCTGCAGAACTGATCCACTGATTGTGGAATTAATTAGCTCTGTCGCAAACTTGCTGCTTATGCTGTTTGGCACACAAATAGTCTTGTTTTGTAGTTTCATCAGGTTGACAGCTCATTTTTAGGTATGCCTGGTGTTGCTTCTACCATTCCCTCCAGTACTCTTCATTGTAGCAGGGTGACTCTCTTGGCTTGATGGTACTGAGAGAGTGAAGGATATGCCAGGCCATAAGGTTTTGATTGCATTGGAGTACAATTCTGCTGCTGCTGATGGCCCACAGTGCCTCATTGATGCCCAGTTTTGAAATACTGAATCTATTTGAAGTTTACTACATTTAGCATGGTGATAATACTACACAACATAGAACATAGAATATAGAACATGGCACTGTACAGGCCCTTTGGCCCTCGATGTTGTGCTGACCTTTTATCCTACTCTAAGATCAAACTATCCTACATACTTTTCATTTTACTATCATCCCTGTGCCTATATAGGAGTCGCTTAAATGTTCCTAATGTATCTGACTCTACAACCACTGCTGGCAGTGCATTCAATGCACCCACCATTCTCTGTGTAAAGAACTGACCTCTGACATCTTTCCTAAACCTTCCTCTAATCACCTTAAAATTATGGCCCCTTGTGATAGCCATTTCTGACCTTGGAAAAAGTTGCTCACTATTCACTCTTTCGATGCCTCTCATCATTCTGAATAACTCTATCAAGTCACCTCGCATCCTTCTTTGCTCCAGTGAGAAAAGCCCTAGCTCCCTCAACCTTTCTTCATAAGACATGCCTTCCAGTTCAGGCAGCATCCTGGTAAGTCTCCTCTGCACCCTCTTTAAAACTTCCACGTTCTTCCTATGAGGTGACCAGAACTCTATAGACCTCTATAGAGCTGCAGCATAACCTCAGGGCTCTTAAAATCAATCCCCCGCTAATGAAAGCCAACACACCATACGTCTTTTTAACAACCCTTTCAACTTGGGTGGCCACTTTGAGGGATCTATGGACATGGACCCCAAGATCCCTCTGTTCCTCCACACTGCCAAGAATCCTGCCTTTAACCCTGTAACCTGTACTCAAATTCGACCTTGCAAAATGAATCATTTCACACTTTTCCAAGTTGAACTTCATCTGCCGCCTATCAGCCCAGTTTTGCATCCTGTCAATGTCCTGTTGCAACCTACAACAGCCCCCCACACTCCACCACTCCATCAACCTTTGTGTCATCAACACACTTACTAACCCACTCTTCCACTTCCTCATCCAAGTCATTTATAAAAATCACAAAGAGCAGAGGTCCCAGAACCGATGCCTGCAGAACACCACTGGTCACCAAGCACCATGCTGAGTACTTTCCATCTACCACCACCCTCTGTCTTCTATGGGTCAGCCAATTCTGTATCCAGACAGCCATATTTCCCTGTATCCCATGTCACCTTACTTTGTGAATGAGCCTTTCATGGGGAACCTTATTAAACACCTTGCTAAAATCCATGTACACCACATCTACTGCTCTAACTTCATCAATGTGTTTTGTCACATCCTCAAAGAATTCATGATTTGGAGATGCTGGTGTTGGACTGGGGTGTACAAATTTAAAAATCACATGACAAAAGGTTATAGTCCAACAGGTTTAATTGGAAGCACACTAGCTTTCGGAGTGTCACTCCTTCGTCAGGTGGTAGTGGAGGGCTCAATCCTAACACACAGAATTTATAGCAAAAATTTACAGTGTGATATAACTGAAATTATACATTGAAAAATTGATTGTCTGTTAAGCCTTTCATCTGTTAGAATACAGTGATAGTTTCACTTCTTTCATGTGTAAATCACAAAACCTTTTTTTTTAAAAAGTTGCATTCTCGGGTTAGCTGTTAACAATGGTGATAGCTAGACAATATGTTGAAGGTGTTGGCCCCGTGTGTTCTCTGTCTATGCCATGATGTTTAGATTGATTCCAATCTAAAAAGTGAGATAACGGAGTTTTACATAAATTCATGCAGTCTTTGAGCTCAGAGTTCTACATGAATGCATGCAGTGTTTGAGCAAAGTAAAATGTAACCCTACAAGTACAAATTCACCCCACAAAATATATGTGTGTATGTGGGTCTTTGTCTGTGTGTGTGTGTGTGTGTGTCAGTCTGGGTTGGGGGTTGTGAGTGTGAGAAAGTGTATGTGTGTGTGTGTAGCGAGTGCAGAGTGTCTTAAGTCTGTGAGGGGGTGCATGTGTGAGTGTGGGAGTGTGTGTATCTGTAAGGGAGTGTGTGGGTGTCTGTGTGCACGTCTGTGTGTATGTGTGTCCGTGTGTATAGGCGTGCCTGTGTGTGTGTGAGTGTGGGTGTGTGTATAGTGCAATGGTGGTCACCTGTAACGCGACATGAACTCAAGATCCCGATTGAGGCCCTCCCTATGGGTACCGAACTTAGCTATCAGCCTCTGTTCGGACACTTTTCTCTGCTGCCTGTCCCGAAGTCCACCTTGGAGGATGGTCACCCGAAGGTCCGAGGCTGAATGTCCTGGACCACTGAAGTGTTCCCCAACTGGAAGGGAACCCTCCTGTCTGTTGATTGTTGTGCAGTGCCCATTCATCCGTTGTCGTAGCCTTTGCTCGGTTTCTCCAATGTACTATGCCTCTGGGCATCCTTGCCTGCAATGTATAAGATAGACAACGTTGGCTGAGTCACATGAGTACCTGCCATGTACAAGGTTGGAGGTGTCCCCACGCATAATGGTGATATCTATGTCCACACTCTGACATGTCTTGCAGCGTCTACCGTGACAGCATTGTATGGAGTTGTCCTGAGAGCCGCTTGCTACGAACAACGAAATGTTTGAGGTTTGGCGGTTGTTTAAAGGCAAGTAGTGGAGGTGTAGGGAAGGACTTGGTGAGGTGCTCATCCTCATTGATAATGTATTGCAGGTCACGAAGAACATGGCGTAATTTTTCAGCTCCGGGGTAATACTGAATACCATAGGGTACCCTGTCGGTTGCAGCATGTGTCTGTCTCCTGAGGAGGTCATTATGGTTCCTTGCTGTGGCACGTCGGAACTGTTGGTCGATGAGTTGGGCATCGTACCATGTACCTGGAAGTACTCAGGGATGTGAGGGCATCCCTGAGTACTTCCAGGTGCACGGCTCTCAGGACAACTCCATACAACCCTGTCACGGTAGGCGCTGCAAGACATATCAGAGTGTGGACATGGATACCACCGTTACACATGGGGACACCTCCCACCTTGTACATGGCAGGTACTCATGTGACTCAGCCAACGTTGTCTATCTTATACGTTGCAGACAGGGATGCCCGGAGGCATGGTACATTGGGGAAACCGAACAAAGGCTACGACAACGGATAAATGAGCACTGCACAACAATCAACAGACAGGAGGGTTCCCTCCCAGTTGGGGAACACTTCAGTGGTCCAGGACATTCAGCCTCGGACCTTCGGGTGACCATCCTCCAAGGTGGACTTCGGGACAGGCAGCAGAGGAAAGTGGCCGAGCAGAGGCTGATAGCTAAGTTCGGTACCCATAGGGAGGGCCTCAACCGGGACCTTGGGGTCATGTCACATTTCAGGTGACCACCATTGCACTATACACACACACAGATACTTCTACACACACACAGACTCTCACACATACACAGGCACTCCTATACACACATACACACGGACACACATACACACAGATGCGCACACAGACACCCACACACACCCTTACAGACACACACACTCCCACACTCACACATGCACCCCCTCACAGACTTAAGACACTCTGCACTCACTACACACACACACACATACACTTTCTCACACTCACAACCCCCAACCCAGACTGACACACACACACCAACAGACAAAGACCCACATACACACATATATTTTGTGGGGTGAATTTGTACTTGCAGAGTTACATTGTACTTTGCTCAAACACTGCACGCATTCATGTAGAACTCTGAGCTCAAAAACTGCATGAATTTATGTAAAACTCTGTTATCTCACTTTTTAGATTGGAATCAATCTAAACATCATGGCATAGACAAAGAACACAGGGGCCAACACCTTCAACATATTGTCTAGCTATCACCATTGTTAACAGCTAACCCGAGAATGCAACCTTGTTAAAAAAAAAAGGTTTTGTGATTTACATATGAAAGAAGTGAAACTATCACTGTATTCTAACAGATGAAAGGCTTAACAGACAATCAACTTTTCAATGTATAATTTCAGTTACATCACACTGTAAATTTTTGCTATAAATTCTGTGTGTTAGGATTGAGCCCTCCACTACCACCTGATGAAGGAGCGTCACTCCAAAAGCTAGTGTGCTTCCAATTAAACCTGTTGGACTATATCCTGGTTTTGTGTGGATTTTTATCAAATAATTCAAAGGCTTGTGTGGCATGACCTGCCCCTCACAAAGCCATGCTGACTATCTCTAATCAAACTATGGTTTTCCAATTAATCATAAATCCTGTATCTCAGAACCCTCTCAAATAATTTGCCCACCACTGACGTAAGACTGACTGGTCTGTAATTCCCTTTCTTGAACAAGGGAATAACATTTGCCACCCTCCAATCATTTGGCACTATTCCAGTGGACAATGATGACGCAAAGATCCTCGCCAAAGGTGCAGCAATCTCTTCCCTCGCTTCCTTTAGTAACCTTGTGTATATCCTGTCTGGCCTATGGGACTTATCTATCTTTATGTTTTTCAAAATTTTCAGTACATCCTCCTTCTTAACATCAACCTGTTCTAGCAAATCAGTCAGTTTCACGCTGTCGTCACAAAGGTAAAGGTCCCTCTTAGTAGTGAATACTGAAGGAAAGTATTCATTAAGGACCTCCCCTTCCTTCTCCGATTCCAGGCAGAAGTTCCCTCCATGATCCCTGATCAGCCCTAATCCTCATTCTGACCATCCTCTTGTTCCTCACATAAATGTAGAATGCCTTAGGGTTTTCCTTAATTCTACCCACTAAAGCTTTTTCATGCCCTTTCTAGCTCTCCTACTTCCATTCTTCAGTTCCTTCCTGGCTACCTTATAACCTTCTAGAGCCCCGTCTAATCCTTGCCTCCTCAACCTTAAGTAAGCTTCCTTCGTCCTCTTGACTAGGTGTTCCATATCCCTTGTCACCCAAGGTTCCTTCGCCCTACTATCCCTTCTTTACCTCAGTGGGACAAACCTGTCCAGCACTATCAGTAATTGCTGTCTAAACAACCTTCACATTTCGGTTGTGCATTTCCCTGAGGACATCTGTTCCCAATTTAGACTCCCCAGTTCCTGCCTAATAATATTGTAATTCCCCCTCCCCCATTTAAATATTTTCCCATACCGTCTGTTCCTATCCCTCTCCATGAGTATAGTAAAGGTCACGATGTAGGATATTGTCAATTTGAAGAAAGGACTTCTCAATGTGAAGATGGGACTTGAGAACCTGGATGTGGGTTCCCTTTGAGTGGCAGTGTGGCAACATGGCTTAGAAGGAACACCACCCTTCTCTTCTCTCTCTCTTCAACCACTTAATTTACATCACAGCTATTTATGGCAGTGCTGAAAAATGTGTTGCTGGAAAAGCGCGCAGGTCAGGCATAAGCCCGATTCTCCTGCTCCTTGGATGCTGCCTGACCTGCTGCGCTTTTCCAGCAACACATTTTTCAGCTCTGATCTCCAGCATCTGCAGTCCTCACTTTCTCCATTTATGGCAGTGCCTTCTTTTATAAAACAAACCTTGGAATTATGGGCTAAAATTGTCCACAGTATTTCAGGTTTCTGACCCACAGACATGACTATATGTAGTCCTTCACATTTTAATGTGAATTAGTTAATTTTATGTGCATTTACAGGATTTGTTTCAAAGTGTTTCAAGACTTGAAGGTTGGATGTATACAATTAATGCATAGAATATACAGAACTGCCCAACCAGGTCTAATTAACAGACAGGAGGATGAATTAAAATTTTTGAAATCTTTCCCAACTGAGATACAGAATAGGAAATATGAGGAATTAAGATTAGATTAGGAGTGAATAAAGAAAGGCTAACAAATAAGTAGAAATAGTAATTTTTCAAAATCTCGTTTCCCAGTTCATGATTATGGTACCACTGAAATAGTACCACTCCAAATTATATTTGCCATTGTCTGTGCAAGAGAGTTTGGGCACTTGTCAAAACAAATTGTCACATCACAAAAAGAAAAATGGCATTATTAATTTACTAGACTTTAACTTTTTGTAACGCGTTTAATGGGCAACTAATTTGCAAATACAACAATTTCAGGAAAATCACAGGGAGGTTAAATATGAAAAGCTGTTTTTGCAATGCTAACAGTAGAGGGATCCAAATAGGCCAGCACCTGTATCAATTCATACTTTATGGGATACCTTCTCCTCATCAAAATAAAAACTGACCAATTAGTACTTTAACAATGATGTATATCATTCACACACCATTAACATTTCCAGAAAAACTGGGCCAATGATTTGCAATATTTACCAACATGTCAACTGAAGCACAACAGAAAATGCCAAATTACACCATCTCAGTCTCAGCCAAGATGTAAAAGTTGATAAAACAATTCCCACATTACAGTGTTAGCAGGCTACTTGGTTATAGTTGCATGTCTCCATAATGTTATGGACTACTCTTCATCATGAGTCCTGGAGGAATGTCACAATAATCTATAACCTTTGACGCATTGAAACAGAGATCAATTGATTCCTTGCAGCTTGGTTCAATCTAGCATCAATACATTTACTTAGTTTATTAAACCTCCCATTTGAAGTGCAAAGGTGGCTTAATAAACCAAATAAATTGAACTTTTATTACACTCAAAGTGTAAAGGTCGTTGGTAACCTAATAGAAATCATCAATACCATGAGGGGTCATAGTAACGTCAACAGTGATCAATTGCTCCCAGTGCTTGGTGATACAGCAATGAGTGAAAATAAATTTCAGATCAGATGATCAAGAAAATAATTTAAGATGTAGTTAGAGTGAATTCTTTAAGGCATTGGTGGCCAGCTCTACCCAAATTGCTTTTAAAGTAGAGCACATAATTATATAGTTTTGTGTGAAGAGAACATGAAAGGGCATTCAGAGTTACAAAGAATATTTTAAGGCTTGATGGATGATGTTGAGTAAAATATAGGAACAGGGTTAATGTCAGGATTGCCTGTTTCTATGTTGTAATGTTGCCTGCAATCATAAGTCAATAGACTCACTGTAAGTACCCTAACACAACAAAGTATCTTCAACAGTCCTCAGATAATGTTCCTCAAAATTTGTTGTACAAGAAATCAAATCTTCCAGTAGCAGCATTACTGCAGAACCATCAAATGTCTAATTACACATACTGTCTCTTGTGCCTTCGTTATTGAGTCAGGCACATCCACCTCTCAATCAGAGCTTCAGGCAGGCATCTGGAGATCAAGATCTTTTATGAGAGAAAGGACCATATTTGTACAGCTTGTTATTGCGTCTTGAGAAATATCTCAAAGTATTTCATCTCAATGTGGAGTGCATTTGCCACTGTGACGTTAGCCTATTCAATCATCTTGTGCTCATTGCATTGGTGCCAAACCTGCAGGAACTTCAAGAGCAAAGAATTGGATATACGAGAGGGGCATTACTTAACCTTTAATGCTTGCTGCTAGTGCAGTTACCCCCATAGTGTGGCTCAGAAAGGAATTCCATCATGTTGATCGTAGAACAGTGAAGAAACAGCAATAGAATTCAAATCCAGGAAGTGTTGTCCACTTGCATTCTTGTGAGGTTCTGCAATGCATCTTGCAGATGCTACATGCTGTCCCCACTGTGACACAGCGTTGCATGTTTCACCCATCACAAGCTGAAGGGAATGATAGTTTACACCTAATTTGAACTGAAACATATCTTAAATTTATTAGGTTCAATTTATATATGGCCTATAGTTCGTTTTTACATTTGATTGGGGAGACAGTCAAAATATAAAAAGAGCTGTTCTGTGAAAATTGAAGAGCCTAGGGGAAAAATTTTAAAAAGCCATAACCAGTCAGTCAGAAACTCCTGAAGGAAAGAAAAATAAATTTGAGTTCCCAAGAAACACTGCAAGTGAACTAACTTCTCATGTTGATATAAAATGAAAGAAAAAGAAATGGAGGCTGGGATTTTCCCAGCCTTGGGCAATAGACAGAGAGAGAGTTGGGAAAATGTGACAAAAGCAGAAAAATTAGTTTCCTGATGTTGAGGCCTTCCACTTAAGGTTTCAGTAGTAAGTTCTGAATTCTTGCTAATGAACAGAAACCACCCTATTTCTGTATATTTGCATCCCATTAACTGCTAATCTCACCATATGTCTATGCAGGTCTTCATTCTCTCCTCCTTCCTGAGAAATGAAATGGTGCCAATTCCCAACATGAAAATCAGAACAGCTACCTGGTGAAGGGAGCTCACTGTTTGTGTCTCTAGGCCTTCATTTTGCTCCACCATCACCACTATTTCTCTGCATGCTCCAAGTACATTGTCATCCTGTTCCACCCTTTGTACACACAAATGGGCAACAGCTCACCACATCATCATGGTTTCTTTTGAAACGACTGACATATAACTTTAACCCTTCAGGACTTCACTTTGGAGTTCATGGACACTTCAGCCTGTCATGTTTTTCTCAGATTGCTTTGCACCCATGTACACATGCGCACATCTCAATCACCTAGGAGGAATTTTAAGCAAGTCAGCATCACTGTGAAGTAGGCTGGAAGAGAGGACCTGCATGATAAGGGCTGCAATGGCAGGAAACAAAAACTGGCAGTAGAAAGCCTTAGAATTAGCATAAACTCACCAGGGTCTGTTCAATTATCTGACCTTCCTGGTGCTTCAAATGCATGTAAATGTTGTCTGGTTCAAGTAATTGGTGCCTTTGAATAGAGTCAAACTCCAAAGTTTCTTTCCTTGTTATGCTACTAAACAGAACCAGGCTGCTTTTATAACTATGTATTTCATATATATATATATATATGCCGATATCTTTTATGAATAAAGTATATTTTCAAAATAAAAATAAGACTTACTATGAAAACTGAATAGGCTATTTCTCAGAAGAATAAAGAAGTCTAGAGACTTAAACACAATCACTAAACTTTAAAGACTGGAAACACTAACCAAACATGCTCACCAATCATCTGCTATCCCTGCACTAATGATAACACACTGCATTGGCCTCACTACAGGTAGCCCCTTATTTCCTCTTCTTGCTCTGGACACTATTTCTTGGAGTAAATATTTATTGAAGCACCTTTATCCCTCTTTAGCTGGGAATTCCCAATCAAATTCCTTGAATTTTCTAAAAAATTCTGAAAATTAATTTCTCTTTAAGAAACAAGTATGATAGTGAGAGATCTAGATAAATATTAAAAGTGATACTGAGATTTCTGGCTGGTAGAAGTGCATAATAGCACTCCAAAATTGGAAGGGTATGACTTACCGAATTATTCCCACTGAAGCCAAGGACATCTTTTCATTGGGGCCTGGAACCTGAGTCAGGTGATAGACCCAATAAATATGCACATTTGAAGTATGTAAGATCCCTCTGGGTTTTGACAGGGTGCACGTGGAAAGCATGGTGCTTTTTCTGGAGAGAAAATTTACAGTTGAGCATCACTTATTAAAAATGAGTGGTTTCCCATTTATAAGAAATAAGGAGAATTATTTTCTCAAAAAAGTGTCATGATTCTTCTGGATTCTCTTCCTTAAAAGGCAGTGGAAGTAGAGTCTTTGGATCTTTTAAAGAAGAGTCAGTAGGTTCATGATAACCACAGGGGTCAAAGGTTCTGAAAATAGGAAGGAATGTGGAGTAATCAGATCAGCTATGATCTTATTGAGTGACAGAGCAAGCTGAAAGGGCTAAGTGACATACTTATAGTTGTTCATAAATTGGAGTCCAATGTTCCTGGTAGCAAGTAAGGACTCAATTCACAGACCATCCTGACTTAGAACTATAGTATCATTCCTTCACTGTTACTCAGTCAATATTCTGGAACTTCCTTCTGAATAGCACTAAAGCTGTCCTTACAGCTGTCCCAAGGACTGGAATAGTTCAATAAGTCAGCCCCATCACTTATCCAGCACAGTTAGGGATAGATAATAAATGTTGGCCTTGAAATTGATACTCACATCCCAAGCATAAATAGAACAATTCTTGTTTCATGCAAGCTCTGAAAATCAGCAAGCCCAACCAAAGATGAGACCAAAAGCAGGATGTCTTTATTGTTGTGGCTTCAGCATCACGTTGGGTAACACTCCTCACCTAATCCACTTGGAATTACTTCTGTATACAGAACAAAATTGCCTCCCTCCTCTTCACTCTGAAATTGAACAAGGAGCTCAATGTTGCGACTATCTGGAACTTTGATAAATTGTTAACAAGCAGCCGCTTCATGGCCCTACCTGCCATCAGCACTATTAGGACCTGTGTGTTCTGAAGCCAATCCATAACCATATTATTTGTACCCAAAACTCAAAATAAAATTTGTCGGTGAAACAGCAAAATTCCAGTTCATTAGTTTCCCAAATATTTTCACATATTGTTTCATTTTGGGAAATTTGAATAAAGTTTTTTAAAATATTTTTTGTCACAACTGTTGACTAGAAAGTTTAAACTTGAATGAGAGACCAACGCAGCTGGTCAGGTGATTGGCCACTGACCTACAGAAACAGCTAGACAGTGTAGCTGTGGTTGCAACTCAAGGTGTGAGGTGATGTTTTCCCTCAAATACATTTATCAAGTAACATACTTATTTATTGAAGATGCACTTCGCCTGTAATAGTAATTCAGGATGCTGTGCAGAATTTAATATCCTCCCAAACATACTCAGTCAGCACTGAGCATGGGGCCAGTTGTGCAGGAAGAAAATCTTAGCAGACTTGCCATCGGTCTGGGAGAAAAACTCCTCGATCATGGGCACTGAAAGCTCGATCAATGAATCTGGTGTTGACAGGAAGGTGTTCTGCTGGAAAACAGCCCTCAATCTGACCTTTTCGCATTCTCCCACCTCATTTTGGTGGCAAGCCCTTTCTAGCAACTCTGATCCCAATCACACTCACCTCAACCAGAAGGTCCATTGACAATCTCCATGAAGCTCTTCACTGTAGTACCAACAGTTGTCCACTACTCCCGGAGGCACCACCAGAACTGGGGAGGCACTGGGCTGTAATTGGCTGGCTACTCTCAGGGATCAGACCTTCACTCCACTTAAGGCTTAATTGAATGAGAAAGCCCAGTGATGCCCAGTTACAGGCTGGAATCAGTTTTCCCAGGTACATGAGAAGGGCATTTGTCCCCTTGAGTCTGTTCAATAAGAATATGGCTGATCTGTGGCCTAACTCCATACGCCCAAATCCATTGATAACCTTACTTCGAAAAAAGTTGTCTCTCTCAAATTTAAATTTAACAATTGAAATAGCATTGACTGCCAATTGATGAATAGAGTTCCAAACGTCCACTACTCTTTGAATGTAGATGTGCTTTTTAACAGGTCTCCTGAATGGCCTGGCCCTAATTCTTAGATTATGCCTCCTGGTCTTAGAATCTTCAACCAGTGGAAACAGTTTATCCTTATCTACCCTGTTCTTCCAGTTGATGTCCTGAATACCTCAGTTAGATCACTCCTTAAACAACTAAATTATAAAGAATAAAGGCCTAATTTGTCTAATACCTCCTCGTAAATTAATCATTGAAGTCTAGATCTCATCCTTGTAAACTTGTGTTAAACTTCGTCCAGGGCCAAAACATCTTTCCCAAGGCGTGGTGCCCAGATCTGCTCACAATGCTTTCAGTGTAGTCTAACAAAGGTTTTATATAACTGTAGTATAATATCTACAATCCATATTCTCCAGCCCTTCTGATATGAAAGCCGGCATTCCATTAACCTCTTGACTATTTTCTGCAAAATTTGTTACATCTTAAAAGGTCATGCACCTGAAACACCAAATCTCATTGGAGATCCATTGTATTTAAATTTGTGTTGTCCAAAAAAATACCCCAACTCAAGGCATACAGTGCTCACGTCATTTCTCCAATCAGTGAGTGAGACCCAACTGCCTCACCTTAAAACAGCCTTTGTGACTGTCCCACTTTAGACAGCATATGCAATTTGTTCCTGTGGTCTTTAAATTTATTGCACTCGGACAACCACAAGCAATTGAATGTCGAAGCTGACATTTATAAAGGATGATGTATATTCTTCTTCCTTTCATAATTGTTTAGACTCCATAATTTGAAAAAAATACTGTTTGCAATATTAACTTCTAAACATTTGGACATCTTCATATTGCACATCACTTTCAACGAAGCATTAGCTCTTGAAATTTAATAGGTCACCAAAGTTTGGAATAGTTTTTCAAACTCAGGTTTTAGAAAATAGCTTGATTAAGTTGTAGCTTTCAATAAAATAATTTTTACAGGTTTTGAAAACCTCTTTACTGGCAGAAGCTGATGCGATTGGGTCAAAACGCTAATTAAAAACTTTAATATATTTTTTCAAGTGCATTGAATCTCAAAAAAGGAGATTTGTTACCTTAGACAGTTCCTTTAGACATTTGGTTTGAGTTTTAGAAAAAAAAGTCATTAAGGGCCAATTCTCCATTTGAAAATGATTGCACAGGGGATGCTGGGGATCAATTGGTGGTGGTGGGCTGTTTGACTAAGGAAGTGTTGGGAGGGTTCATAACTTCCAAAACTCTCAGCACCACTGACCAACCCTCAGGCAAAAGAAGAGTCAGAAGTCCAATCAAATGCAGACCCAAACATCCCCTCCATGTTATCCTTGCCTACAATGCAGGTGAAAATACCTTCAAACACAGTGCCAACAAACAGACAGAGTGAATACTTGAGGAATTCAGCAGATCTGGCAGCATCTGTGGAGACAGAAACAGAGTTAGTGTTTCAAATCCAATTTGACTCTCCTTCTCAACAGTTCCAAATAAAAAGTGCTGACTGGGAAGGGAAGAACCAAGTTCCCTTTATGAAGAATGATGGCCTAAGCTGAGCTAGTCAGGTTTTTGAGGGACAGGAAAGATGAGAAAATGAGTGGCCTGGCATTTCCGCATGATCGCATTGTTGTTTTTGACTAAATGCTGCTGAAATTAGAGTGACTGGCACATCAGGTTATGAAACTTCCAAGTACAATTAGCATTTAGAAGAACTCAAATTTCCATTATATTTTGTGTTGCATGTTACAGGAACAAGACTGAAGTTGTATCCATGTCCAGTCATACACAATCAGCAGCATAATAACATGTTGGAGAACACTTCGACATAGCGATCTCAAAATAAGGATATTCATGGGAAGTTTCAGAAAAAGTAAATTTGTCATTACAACAGTATATGGGCACATTACACCAACATTACTTTAAGAATATGACTAAAGCACATTGTGTGAGAGTATAGGATTGCATCATCCTAACTTGTTATTTTATACTTTGAGCATATCACTTATTGCCAGAATGACACAATCATTATCAAAGGTATATATCCAACTGAGTAAAGAGAGTTACAAAATTGAAATTTTTAACAAACTTGTTCTCAAAGTCTGCAAATCATGGTGAAGGCAATGTTTATTGTCAATCCCTAATTGCCCTTCAACCACATTTAAAACAAAAACATTTTAACTCATTTTCATCTTTTGGACTTTTCTTTCCCATTGTGGATCAGTTAATATTCAGTTATCACTGCTACTCTTCTGCCCAATCAATGAAGGTGTATCTGCTTAATGAAAAATCATTCATTCCATTTTACTGACCTCTTTTTTGCCAGCAATTATGTAGTTCTTAATCAATATAAACACATCTAGTAAATAAGGAGGGCAAAAGCACCTTCCAAACCCATGACCACTGTCATCTAGAAGGACAAGAGCAGCAGGTGCATAGGACCACCATCACCTGCAAGATCCCTTCCATGCCACTCGCCACTAGACTTAGAAATGTATTGCCGTTTCTTCACTGTAACTAGATCAAGATCCTGGAACTCCTTCTCTAATAGTATTGTGAGTCCATTTATACCAGATAGGCTGCAGCGGTTGAAGAAACCAACTCACCAGCACCTTTTCAAGGGCAGTTAGCAATGGGCAATAGTTGTTGGCTCAACCAGTGATGCTCACATCCTGAAAGTGAATTTTCAAAAAAATTACAAACTGAATTCCTCTTCAGTAAGAACAGCACACTCTGGGTTTTTCACCCATCTTCATAAGCTCATTTGTGCCAAGGTTTCCAGACTCTTCCCATTGCAAGCTGTTGGCTTGGCACTGGGAGCTCAGGCAGTGGGGAAGCAGTAGTTTGCAAATAGCTAGTGGAACATAAGGGGACTGTAGTGACGATTTAAAGGGAAGTAGTAACTTAAAGGTAACCGGCTTAAAAGTGTATGACAAAATGTCACTTGTGTTGAAAAATGATACCAGATGGCAGAAATAATGGAGAAATGTTAGCCTTTGACAATAGTAAAACACAACGAAAAGCAACTGGGCAGCCTGTGAGCTATCTCCCTCCTGATTTTCTTTCCCATTAATATCAATTGGGAAGACAAATTGAGGTAGAGTACAAAAAGGCGACACCTCAATTGATGCACTCTATATCTGGTTAATTGTTTTATACATTTAACATTTCAACTTAGTCCAAATGTATAATGTACATTTTCAATTGTGAAATTGTTAATGCCTGACTGGCACAGTGGATCACTGCCTCACCGTGCCAGAGACCTGAGTTTGACCTCACCTGTGGGTGACTGTGTCTGTGGACTTTGCACATTCTTCTCGTGTTTGTGGGGACTTCCCCTGAGTGCTCCAGTTTTTTCCCACAGTCCAAAGAGGTGCAGGTTAGTTGGATTGGCCTTGCTTATTTGCCCATAGTGTTCAGGAATGTGCATGGCAACTAGATTAGCCATGGGAAATGCAGGGTTACATGGATAGGGTAGGGCATGGCTGTGGGTGGGATGCTCTTTAGAAGGTCAGCGTGGACTTGATGGACTGAATGGTCTGCTTCCACACTGCAGGGATTCTATGATGGACACGTGCTATATTTAAGTTTTTAAAATAGTTATACAAAATGCTTCTGTTTTTGGAATATACTAAATTTCTCTGTCAAGCATAATTACCCTCAGTATACAATCCTATCAAGAGTCTTATGTTGCAGAAGCAGTGTCCCTTCCTTTGAGTTAGAAGATCTGCATTCAAGTTTCACCTGCTGTGAGGTATGTCACAACATGCTGCATAGGTTAATTTAAATATCTGTGGGAAGGAGCAGGTTGAAACTGAGGCTGTGGGTTTTAGGCCTCTTGTATTGCAGTGATAGTGCCCCTGCCCAGGGCCAAAAAATCTGAGTTCACCTACTCCAAATGTGTGTTATAACATGCATGAACAGGTTGTTTAAAAATATTTATAATCTTGCTTAAGTCAATTTCTTCAAGAAATATTACTTTTTCACCATGAACACAATTTTCCACAAATTTCAATTCTTTTATTCCCCATGTGTAGTACTCCTCAAGTACACTCAGATTACAACTCGGAAAAGCATGACCTATGCCATTCCATCAACAATACTGTATGAGATCTCCTTGTACTTATATTATTGCTAGACAGCATTCTTTAGACAGTTCAAGATTATACGGTACATGTGCTATTATTATCACAACAAAAGCAAAATACTGTCAATGCTGGAAATCTGAAATAAAAACATAAAATTCTGGAGAAACTCAGCTCAGAAACAGATCCTTCAGTTCAACTCATCCATGCCAGCCAGATATCCTAAATTAAACCAATGCTATTTGCTCGCATTTGGCCCATATCCCTATAAACCCTTCCTATTCAGGTACCCATCCAGTAGTGTCTTTTAAATGTTGTACTTGTACCTGCCTTCCACTTCATGTGAGAGCTCATTCCATCCACACACCACCCTCTGTGTAAAAAAGTTGCCCTTACGTCCCTTTTATATCATTCCCCTCTCATCTTAAATCTATGCCCTATAGTTTTGGACTCCTCTCCCCTGAGAAAAAGACAATGGCTATTCACACTGTCCATGCTCCTCATGATTTTATAAACCTCTATAAGGTTACCCCTCAGCTTCCAATGCTTCAGGGGAAACAGCCCCAGTCTACTCAGCCTCTCGCTTTACCTCAAACACTCCAAACCTGGCAACATCCTTGTTAATTCTTTCTGTATAACAGCATCTTTCCTATGGCAGGGAGATCAGAATTGAACACAGTCCTGTCCTTGTGATGTGGACATTTAAAGTTCTTTCAAGAATTTCTAGAGAAATACTGCATTTTGCAACAATATAGAATTATAATACAAGACATCCAAATATATCTTCTCTTTAGAAGGAAAAAGTCTCAGACATCATCAATAAGAAAAAGCTTCACAGCTATCAGAAACTTTGGAAAACATCAATTTACTTGAGCCCACACAGATAAACACATGATCTTTTACATTATTCCTGAAAAAAAAGCTAATTTCCCTTTAGTTACCTTGGCAAAAACTGAATGAGAGGTGATTTCATTGAAAGTTACAGAATTCTTGAAGGTGTAGTTAGTAAGTTTGCAGATGACACCAGAATTGGAGGTGTGGTGGACAGCGAAGAAAGTTACCTCAGATTACAACGAGATCTTGATCAGATGAACCGAAGGACCGAGGAGTGGCAGATGATATTGAATTTAGATGAACGTGAGGTGCTGCATTTTGTAAAGGGAAATCAGGGCAGGGCTTATATCCTTAATGGTAAGGTCCTGCTGAACAAAGAGACCTTGGAGTGCAGGTTCATATTTCCTTGAAAGTGCAGTTGCAGGTAGATAGGATAGTGAGGAAGGAGTTTGGTATGCTTTCCCTTATTGGTCAGAGCATTGAGTAGAGTAGTTAGGCAGTCATGTCACGGGTGTACAGGATAGTGGTTAGGCCACTTTTGGAATATTGTGTGCAATTCTGGTCTCCCTCCTATAGGAAGAATGTTGTGAAAGTTGAAAGGATTCAGAAAGTATTTACAAGGATGTTGCCAGGGTTGAAGTTTTGAGCTATAGGGAAAAGCTGAATATGCTGGGGCTGTTTTCCCTGGAGTGTTGGAAGGTGAGGGGTGACCTTATAGAGGTTTTTCAAATCAAGAGGGGCATGGATAGGGTAAAAAGTCAAGTCTTTTCCCTGGGGTGGGGGAGTACAGAGCTAGAAGCCATAGGTTTAGGGTAAGAGGGATAAGATTTAAAAGGGAACTAAGCGGCAATGTTGTCACGCAGAAGGTGGTGTGTGCATGGAATGAGCTGCCAGAGGAAGTGGTAGAGACAAACAAACTGCAGATGCTGGAATCCAAAATAGACAAGCAGGCAGCATCAGGAGGTGGAGTACATTTCAGATGTAACCCTACTTCGGGACTGGGGGTGGGTGGGTGCAGGGGTGGGGGGAGTGTAAGGTGAGCTGCAGATAAAAGGGGATGGAAGGGTGGGGTGGTGAGGTAGGGATAGGTGAACACAGGCAGAAGGTATGACCTGGTTGGTCGATGGGAGGAATGAATCTGGTTGGTAGCTGGAAGGGAGGGTCGAAAAGAGAAATGGAAGTGGGGGGGTGGCTGGGAAGAAAGTCGGGGGAAGGGAAGGGAGGTTATTTGAAATTGGACAACTCACTGTAGGCTGCCCAGGTGGAAGATGAGGTATTGTTCCTTCGATCTGTTGTCTGATTCACTGTGGCAATGGAGGAGGCCGAGGATGGTCATGTCAGAAAGGGAGTGGGAAGGGGAATTAAAGTGGGTGGTGACTGGGAGCTCAGGTCAGCCCCCATGGGCCTGGCTGTGATGCTCAGCAAAATGTGCCCTGAGTTTATGTTTGGTCTCCCCGATGTAGAGAAGACCACATTGGGAGCACCAGGTACAGTAAACTAGCTTGGATGAGAGGCAGGTGAACCTTTGTCTCACCTGGAAGGAAAGTTTCAGGCCCAGGAAGGGTATGTTGGGATTTGCACCTTTTATGGTTGCAGGGGAAGGTACCCTGAGGGTTCGGGAGGAGGGGGAGTGGTGAAGGGCTGGTGGGAAGATTGGCCCGAACCAAGGATTGACAAAGAGAACAGTCCTTATGGAAGGCAGAGAGGAGTGGGGAGGGGAAGATGATGTTCTTGGTGGCGGGATCTAATTGGTGTTAGTGGAAGTGTTTAAGGGTGATACATTGAAAGAGGAGACTGGTGCGGTGGTATGTGAAGGCAAGAAGGACCGGGCTTTATTGTGTTTTTGGAGGTGGGGGATTTTGCGTTGCGGAGCTGGGAATGGCGGAGGTGTGGCGGAGGGCTGTCTGGATGACAGAGGGATGGAAAGCATATTGTTCAAAATAGGTTGACATCTGAGATGCTTGTGAGTGGAATGTCTCCTTATGTGAGCAGATGCGACTGAGACGGAGGAATTGAGAGATTGGGATGGAGTTCTCACAGGATATTGAGTGAGGAGGAGGTGTAGTCCAGGTAGTTATGGGAGTCTGTGGATTTAATGAACGTCTAGAGACTGTTGCCAGAGATGGAAATGGAGAGGTCAAGAAAGTGGAGGAAAGTGCCAAAGATGGACCAAGTGAATTTGAGGGCAGGGTGGAAGTTGTGGGTGAAGTTGATGAACAGCTTTGGTTCAGCCTGAGTGCAAGATGCTGCACTGATGTAGTCATCAATGTAACAGTAGAAAAGTTGGAGTACAGCACCTATGTAGGTACTGAAGTAGTGGAAGTTGGTATGATTACAACTTTTAAAAGGCATCTGGATGGGTATATGAATAGAAAGGATTTAGAGGGATACGGGCCAAGTGCTGGCAAATGGGACTAGATTAATTTAGGATATCTGGTCAGCATGGATGAATTGGACCAAAGGGTCTGTTTCCATGCTATACATCTCTATGACTAGATAAGGGTTAGGTGCAGAAAAGAATATTTCCCCTGGCTGGAGAGACTGAGAGCCAGGGGACAAGAGACAAGCCATTTTTGACCGAGATGAGGAGGAATTTCTTCATTCAAAGGTAGTGAATCTTTGGTGTTCTCCACCCTGAAGTGCTGTGGAAGCTTAGTCATCCATTAATGTTCAAAACAGGGACTGATAGATTTCTAGATACGAATAGCATCAAGGGATGTGGGGATAGCAGGAAAATGGTGTTAAGATAGATGATCAACCAGAGTACATTCATTGGGGGCATCTCTAATGGCAAACAATAATAATGGGATACCTTTCTCCCAATCATTCGGTTAATCCTGACAGTATGCTCTCAACATGGTTTTATGATCTGATGCCACCTTTCTACAGTTCCCTGGGATTCAGGATGAAACGCATTGGATTTAATGTGCGACCTTATAGAGGTTTACAAAATTATGACGGGCATGGATAGGATAAATAGACATCTCTGGAAGTGAGTTTTTAAACTCTCCAGCAGAAGAATCTCTTGTAGAGCCTCAAAGGTCTTGTCTATTTTAAAACCACACATCCATCTATCAAAATGACTGTGTTTAATTCTTTCGAACTGAACATAAGTCTGACCTGGTTCCTTCTTTATGTTTCTGAACCACTGTCTATACACTTCTGGCATAAATTCATAAGCACTTAAAATAACCTGTTTCACCTCTTCATAATGTCTTGACCCCTCATCTGACAGCGTGGCAAATATCTCACTAGTTCTGCCTACTAGTTTAGTCTGAACTAGCATTACCCCAAAATCCTCAGACCACTCCATATGCCTAGCCAATTTTTCAAATCAAATAAAGAAGGCTTCAACATCTTTCTCATCAAAATGTGGCAGTATTTTGATATATTTGTGTATATTTCTACCTTCTCTTTTAATCTCCATGCTGTTAACTTGACTTTGCTGACAAAGTCGCAATTTCTCAAGTTCAAATTCTCTCTCTTTTTGTCTCTCCCTTTCTTCTCTGTCTTTTTCTCTCTCCCTTTCTTCTCTCTCTCTTTGCTCAGCTAAGAACCTTCTCTCTTTCTCTTTTTCTTCTCTCTCCCCTCTCTCTTTTCTTCTCTCCCCCCCCCTCTCTTTTTGTTTATCTTCTAACTCCATTCTCGATTGAAATTTAAGTTTTTTCTACCTCTACTGCACTTGTCTGTTTCTCTGACACACCTTATTGTTTGAGTAACTCCCTTACCATTTCAGTTTTACTTTTGTCCTTGGTTAAACCCAAATCTAACTTATTTAGTATTTCTAAAAATATAGCCTTTTGCTTTCCTTTCTTGGCAAATTTGAGAATCATCTTCAAACAACAGAACCTCTTTAGCAATTTTTAAGAGCCATTTCTCTCACTTTTAATTTAATCAACCACAAGTTACCAAAATTAAATACACTGTCTCACCTACATTTTATTTAAAGATCTAGGATACTATATTGCAAATGTTTAAATCTACTGGGATTCTTCGTACCTCAAATCTATTCAAATCTGTCTAAACCTGTTCAAATCATAAATCCAAGACTCAAACTGTTCAAATCACAGACAAAAGCCTCCCAAATCATTCAAATCCCGACAACGAGCCCCCAAAGTGTTATGACATGGATAAACACCCCTGCTTAATTTAAACCAGCAACATAGAAATGACTTATCCCATGCTGTAATCTGTGAAAATTCATGAGGCCAAGAACTATTTAAAGTAAAAATTAACAACTTTATTTCTTAAAGTATAACAGAGAATAATTCGCAACTATGTACAACTCATTTAATTAAACCTGTCCTTTACTTCTCCTTCTACAATACTGGTCCAATAAAACCTCCAATTAAGATTAACCAAAATTTCAAATTTCAACACCAGCCAGCTGTTGAAGCTTCTCTTTGTGTCTTCCTCTGTAGATTTGTTCTTCAGGTGGCTGTCAATGCTTTTTTTACTCTGTGCCAACTCCTTCACCAGACAGGTACCTCTCAGAGAGTTCTGACTAGCAGCCTACAGTTGTTAGCCTTTTGGCAGTTCTCCTCTAACTGTTCAATTTTTACTGGTCTTATACCGCAAAGCATCAGATTGTTTAATTGGTTTTAGTATTGTCAAAATACAAAATTCAAACTTGATAGGAGGTTAGTATCTTGGGGCATAGTTTAAATTGATTGTCCAAATTTGATTTTTTTTTGTCTCATAGCAACCCAGGTACTGCCAGCTGCTGGACCAAATGTTACACTATACACTCTCCAGTACTCTGTGTGCTTGCTAAGTCCTTCAACATTCTTAAAGGTACAGTACCCCTTATACCTTCAGAACACAAGAATGAAATTTCCTCCAATATTTGTGCCAGCAAAAAAAATCTCATAATTGACTGACTGTTAAAGTACCTGATAGTTTAGCTTATCCATGATGAATGATAAATCATTCTAGTAGAAATCATAGAAGATGCCTCACATTTTAGATTAGATGTTCGGTAGTTCTGCATTGGTTTTGATCCTGGCTTAAGGTAACCTCAATGTGGTGGCAAGCTTAATGGACCAGCTGGTCATTTCCAGTCTGTTGTCATATCTTTCCACATCCTCTGAATGATGGAAGAATACCACACAGTCTAACTCTGAATGTCTAAATTACTAAGAGATTCTTAAGAAATAGAATTGAAAGGAATCATTGGACTACAGATTTTGATTGGCTGATTTATTTTGATTCATTCATTCATTATCAAAGAGTCATAGAGATATACAGCAGAGAAACAGACCGTTCGGTCCAACTTGTCCATGCCAACCAGATATCCTAAATAAGTCTAGTCCCATTTGCCAGCATTTGGCCCATATCCCTCTAAATCCTTCCCAATCATATACCCATCCAGATGCGTTTGCAATGTTCCTGTGGCAGCTCATTCCATACGTGCACCACCCTCTGCATGAACAAGTTGTCTCTTAGGTCCCTCTTAAATTTTGTCCCTCTCACCTTAAACCTTTGCCTTGTAGTTTTGGACTCCCTACAGCTGAGAGACCAAAATTGCATGCAGTATTCCAACAGTGACATCCTCAATGTCCTGTACAGCTGCAACATGACCTCCCAACTCCTATACTCAATGCAGTGACCAATAAAGACAAGCATTCCAAATGCCACCTTCACTATCCTATCTATCTGTGACTCCACTTTCACTGAACTATGAACCTGTACTCCAAACTCTCCACGTTGAGCAATACTCCCCAGGACTTTACCATTAAGTGTATAAGTCCTACCCTGATTTGCCTTTCCAAAATGCAGCATCTCACATTTATCCAAGTTAAACTCCATCTGCCACTCCTCAGCCCATTGGCCCATCTGATCAAGATCCCATTGTACTCTGAGGTAACCTTCTTCACTGTCCACTAAACCTTCAATTTTAGTGTCATTTGCCAACTTACTAACTATACCATCTATGTTCACATCCAAATCATTCATGTTAATGACAAAAAGCAGTGGACCCAGCACCAACCCTTGTGGCACACTACTGGGCACAGGCCTCCAGTTTGAAAAGCAACTCTCCACCACTGCACACCCCCAACCCCACTCCACCATCTTCTACCTTTGAGCTAAATAGATAGTTCTCCCTCTATTCCATGTGATCTAATCTTGGGCTAACCAGTTTACCATGAGGAATGACAATAACTGACTCTTTGGCCAAAATAGATATTGCAAAGCTGTCTGTCAAAATCTGAGCATGCATTAACGTTGTATGTAAGGGTACATAAATTGACAATGCTAGAAATTAGTGATTGATTCAGGAGTTTGATGTTTTTGATCCACACTGCGGACATGAAAAGGTGCAATTATAGAGCCATAGAGTCATAGAGATGTACAGCATTGAAGCAAACCCTTCGGTCCAACCTGTCCACGCTGACCAGATATCCCAACCCAATCCAGTCCCACCTGCCAGCACTCGCCCATATCCCTCCAAACCCTTCCTATTCATATACCCATCCAAATGCCTCTTAAATGTTGCAATTGTACCAGCCTCCACCACATCCTCAGGCAGCTCATTCCATACACATACCATCCTCTGCGTGAAAACGTTGCCCCTTAGGTCTCCTTTATATTTTTCCCCTCTCACCCTAAACTTGTGCCCTCTAGTTCTGGACTGTCCTACCCCAGACTTTGTCTATTTATCCTATCCATGCCCCTCACAATTTTGTAAGCCTCTATAAGGTCACCCCTCAGCCTCCAACACTCCAGGGAAAACAGCCCCAGCCTGTTCAGCCTCTCTCTATAGCTCAAATCCTCCAACCCTGGCAACATCCTTGTAAATCTTTCCTGAACCCTTTCAGGTTTCACATCTTTCCAATAGGAAGAAGACCAGAATTGCACGCAATATTCCAACAGTGGCCTAACCAATGTCCTGTACAGCCGCAACATGATCTCCCAACTCCGGTACTTAATACTCCGACCAATAAAAGAAAGCATACCAACGCCATCTTCACTATCCTATCTACCTGCGACTCCACTTTCAAGGAGCTATGAACCTGCACTCCAAGGTCTCTTTGTTCAGCAACACTCCCTAGGACCTTACCATTAAGTCTATAAGTCCTGCTAAGATTTGCTTTCCCAAAATGCAGCACCTCGCATTTATCTGAATTAAACTCCACCTGCCACTTCTCAGCCCATTGGCCCATCTGGTCCAGATCCTGTTGTAATCTGGGATAACCCTCTTCACTGTCCACTACACCTCCAATTTTGGTGTCATCTGCAAAGTTACTAACTGTACCTCTTGTGCTCGCATCCAAATCATTTATGTAAATGACAAAAAGTAGAGGACCCAGCACCGATCCTTGTGGCACTCCACTAGTCACAGGCCTCCAGTCTGAAAAACAACCCTCCACCACCAACCTCTGTCTTCTACCTTTGAGTCAGTTCTGTATTAAAATGGCTAGTTCTCCCTTTATTCCATGAGATCTAACCTTGTTAATCAGTCTCCCATAGGGAACCTTGTCGAACGCCTTACTGAAGTCCATATAGATCACATCTACTACTCTACCCTCATCAATCTTCTTTGTTACTTCTTCAAAAAACTCAATCAAATTTGTGAGACATGATTTCCCAAGCACAAAGCCATGTTGACTATCCCTAATCAGTCCTTGCCTTTCCAAATACATGTACATCCTGCCCCTCAAAATTCCCTCCAACAACTTGCCCACCACTGAGGTTAGGCTCACCGGTCTGTAGTTCCCTGGCTTGTCTTTACTGCCCTTCTTAAACAGTGGCACCATGGTTGCCAACCTCCAGTCTTCTGGCACCTCACCTGTGACTATCAATGATACAAATATGTCAGCAAGAGGCCCAGCAATCACTTCTCTAGCTTCCCACAGAATTCTTGGGTACACCTGATCAGGTCCTGGGGATTTATCCACCTTTAACCGTTTCAAGACATCCAGCACTTCCTCCTCTGTAATCTGGACATTTTGCAAGATGTCACCATCTATTTCCCTACAGTCTATATCTTCCAATGTGTGTACTTCTGGTGTACTGGAATTTGTGCTTTGATGAAATAAAGTTGCCTCTTGAATTATGTGCGTGGTTAGATGCTGTGGTGAATATCACTAGGAAATTACATCTAAACTCCCAACATGTACTTGTTACATGTAGTTGCTACAGATATAGTGAAAAGTGTTGTATAATGTTGTCACTATCTTGAAAACATAGAAAATAAACCAAGGCAGAGAATAAAAAGGTACAAAACAGAGAAATAAAATTACAAGTCCAACATTACAGCTCTTCTCATTAAGTGCCTCAGGCACGGGCCTGAATCTGGGCTCTTTAATGACAATGCTCAGTTCAACACCAGCATAAAGCAGCCAGTCAGCCTGCCTCAAGCCTCTTTGACCCATTGCCACCGTTGGAACCATGTCACTGTTTTTTAACACCATCTTGCCTCCACTGACATCATTGCCGCCATGAATCTGCACTGGGTCGATTTCCGCAATGCAGCTGAAGCTAGGCCCAAACTCAACCTAGGGATGAATTTGGTTAAAAAAAAATAAGTATTTCAAATATTGATCATTTTCACATCTTGGGACTTTTGTGATGAAAAGCCTATTTATTGCCAATCTTCCCTGTAAAATTGGATCGTGCTAGTGTTGCCACTAACCCCGGATCAATGACCTACTGAAGCTGATATACTGACATTTATTTATACTAGTTTCAATTTATTTCTTCTCTCCTGCTTGTAACACTTGGATGGCTAGATTTCTGTTGCCAAATTAATTAAATAATACGAGATAAATTTATGTATATGAAGTTACATTACATATCTGCCATGATCGTCTTCAATAGCAGAACTGGATTGAGGAGCTAAATGGTGAAAGTGAGGACTGCAGATGCTGGAGGTTAGACTTAAGATTAGAGTGGTGCTGGAAATGCACAGCAGATGAGGCAGCATCCGAGGAGCAGGAAAATCGACGTTTCGGGCAGGAGCCCTTAATCAGGATTCCTGATGAAGGGCTTCTGCCGAAACGTCGATTTTCCTGCTCCTCTGATGCTGCCTCACCTGCTGTGCATTTCCAGCACCACTCTCATCCTGAGGAGCTAAATGGTCAACTCATATTGCTGTGTTCCAATGTACCAACATCCATTTTCCTGCCACATCCTAATATATCTTGATTTTTTTCATGCAAATAATTATACCAACCTCAGTTTTAAATAAACACTGTGACTATTCATCCAATGCTTCAAGGCATTGGTCAATTTTCCTGACAAACTCATCTGATCTGTTTCAACATGAAACAAAGTAAAGCCCAAGGCTGAAAGTAATAGCTTTTCCAAAGAATTGGCCAGGCAGTGATTCCTAAATGACAAGTTGTATCACCTATTAGCAATTCAACGATCAATATTAATTGTTTCTGACACCTGAATGCACTTAGCATCTATGATTTGGTAAACAAGTCCATGCACAAAATATGACTCATCCAAGCTTTTACATATGAGACAATCATATGTATTTTTAGCAGATGTATTTCCAGCCACAAGTAATCAAATATAAGTGGTCACCAGCTGGTTAGCAATAAAAATCCCTTAAATAATTATTAAAATTATACTTTTATGATGATTTGAAACAACATATCTCTGAACAGTCACAATATTCATAACATCTAGTTAAGATGTAACCATTTTCTTTAATCCAAATGCTGAACATTGTAGAGTTAGGGATCTTTACTGTCTGAATATTACATTAATTGTGCATAACTATATATAAAATAAAGTGTCCTGTGTTTGCCAATTTGTTCTGATTTTTAAGGGTTAATTCTGCTTGTGGATGGTCCAGGAGGTGAGAACCACAGATGTAATCATGTGTAATTTACAATGTGATTGCCTTTCACAGTGCTTGGTGCATAATATTTCCAAAATATTTCCACCCAGGATGTGCGTAATTCTGGCACAAAGCAAATAGATAGCATTAAAAGTAGAGTTAGTTTTGGCTCAAGAGGAGTACATTTCTTGGTGTTGGAGTATCCTGTATGTTTTATGCCCATTTATTGCTCTCAGCTCCAAGTTCAGTTTACTCAATTATCATTAACCTCACACTGAAGAGCTGCACACAAAGACTTCCTGTGTTTACATGGTTCAGAATTTTACTGGCTACATTTTAGGAGTAGTAGGAATCAATGTATTAATTATTGAAATGACTTTAAACAATTAACCTTACCAGAACCTGCACTGTATTTTACGTTTGTTTAAATACGTTTTATGGAATCAGTTTGAATGACATCAACAATTGGACAGTTTCCACAATTTCCTTTTCTTAAAAAATCTAATGGTCACCAAGAGTTCAATAGTTTCAGATTTTAACTTTTAGAAGTCTACAATTTCTTAAATGTTTGAGCATGCACCGAATGTGGCACTTTGGGTCTGAGAGTGTTACTTATATAAATGCAATATACTCCAATTTCCTCAATATTTTATAATCATCCATCACAGTGGCTCTCAGAGGTCTCATGGACATATGAGAGGGATCTGGGAAACAAAGTAAAAAGTACTTACTAAGTCGGTGGGTGTGGTGGTGGATGTGGGAAGGGAGAATTAGGAAGTGCAATGGGGTAGTGTGGCCTAATGGGTGGGTGAGTTGTGCAGCTGATATAGAATGCGTGGTAAGGGTTTGGATTCAATCCTGCCACCACATAATCATTCAGATTTATCTTTTTCCTTCTTAAGGCGATATGCATTTGACTTAAAAGCTCCATGCAAGTTAATATGCCAAACAGAGTCTCCAGGTTCTTGTCTTTCTGCTCTCTCACTCATGGAGATGCAAAACCTAGTATCAGACCATCCTTCAGCCAACCTCTCAGCGATCTGCTGGCTCATCGCTCCCACTTTTATTTGCATAGGATTTGTGTGAGCATTTGGAACACTGCATTCTTCAATGATATCCACCTCTTCCTGAAAAGAAACAAAAACCTTAGATTTTCTATTGAATGATTTAAGAGTATTATTGTCAAACATCAAGAATAGAATGCAATGAGAAGCTGGAAAAAATTTCATCCATATCTTTAAATAACTGTTTTCTAAATAATTAATTCTTAATGATTAAAACACTTGTACACAGCATTTTCAAATTATGAGCACTATGCGGTGTCATTAGTGATCAAAAATCCATTTGAAAAGAGGATGGCAAACAAAAAGGTTTGAGGACCATTAGTTTGTCAGTCCCTCTGGCCAAATATTTTGCAGTTCATAATAAATGGTCCTCCCACAAGTTACAAAGTCCATGCATGCAAGTCTCCTGCAGGTGCACACAGTAAAAATCTGAATGCTTCATTGATTTCAGTTTTTAAACACAATGGTCATGAATTTCCTGTGAATTCAGGGTACAAATTAATTCTGTAGAATAACCACTTGCAGACTTTTCAGGCAAAAGTAAGTTCCACGTGTAAGTGCAATGTTCCTGAACCTCTAGCTTTCTACTGAGACCCTACAATCTAATGCACATAAATGTAGTCGCATCCCCAATATTCAAACACAAGCTTCCTGCAAGTGCACGCTACATAATCTGTACAGGTCCTTAGGCTCATTCGGTACTAACCTGAATCAAGTACAAATCAGCTCATCTGGGAAGCAACAAAGTCACTCTCATCTTTTGGCGTTGCACTCAATATTCAAAATTACATTTTAAGTAAGCTCTTTTCCTGTTAATACCAAAGCAGAGTTGGATGAATAAGAGGGACAGAAATCCAGGACATGACAATGTTGCAAAGTTCCAGGAACTTTCTGAGAAATTGATTGTACAATGATTGCAGACCACTGACCAACAATGTGGCTAGCTTGGGAATGACATAAAGTCTAGGTCCACATGTCACAGAACCTTAACTATGGAGCGATGGTGACTATGACCCTCAACATTTGCAGCTCTGAATCTTGGCAGGCATCAACTTGCCAGCCTATTGCTTTAGCTTTTAATTACAGGAAATCAGATGTTTTGAAAACACCATCTAATTTACCATCAACCCCCACCCCCTCCAAAACCTACACTTTGCACTCCCTAGCTCTGTGAAAATCCTTTCCTTGTAAAAGTGAAATAGCAATAGAATAAGGCTTGATGCTTTCTGTGGAACAACTAAATTAACTGCAGACCTGTGTCTTTCGGTGTCTTTCAATGAAATGTGGTGACCACGGTGGATGGGAGTGAAAGAATGGGGGTGCCTCACCTTTCTTCTGCTGCACAGACCACTGAACGGTTCACTAACCTGGGCACTGTGGGTGAGGTACTCAGGTTACTTACCACCTCCATCCACACTCGCTATCTGTGGGACCGAGTTGCAACTTCATATTGACGGATTGGAATTTTTTCAGGGTAAACCAACTTCCAGACGGCAGGAAAATCTGAAATATATGAAGTTCAGTAATTTTAGCTTGGAAATTCAGGAGTAAGACATTCCCTGCAGGAATTTGTTTTTGTCTCTAGTGTGTGTGTATGTGATTAGAGCTATTCCCCTGGGTCGCCTCTTCCAGCCCTGCAGTTTGTACTGCACTGACGCTGGGAGGGGAGGAGGCGGATCGCGGGCGGGGTTGTTTCAGGGTGACTGACAGGAGGCGAGGAACCCAATGCTGGACTCAAATCTGAAGGAGGAAGCTTAGCCCGGAGCTAGTGTCCCGTCTGCATCCAACTGGAAAGTCCGTGTGGAGCTCTATTCCGAGCAGAACTGCCTTGAGCGATTCTCGACTTGCAGCAAATACAGCCGTTTCCGCACAGATGACAGCTATTAGGAAACCGCATCCATTAATCTTCATTGTCTTGCCTTTATTTATGCAGGGTAAGGACATGGCACAATTAAAAATACAGCTTGTAAACTGATCAAAAGTATAAAATAGATTATTGCATACAATGTTGATATTCTTTACAAATTTAAAGATGTGTTGCAATTTATATTCTGGCTATTTAGAATATTTCTCTTTCTGTATATGTGTGTGTGTGTTAAGGTTGCTTTTCCTCCAAAGCGGAGGATAGGCTGTTCCGGAGGATTTTTCGCCGATATAACCAGCACATCAGGCCGGTGGAGAATGTGTCTGACCCGGTGACTGTACAGTTCGAGATTTCCATCTCACAGCTGGTCAAAGTGGTAAGGGCTGGAAGCTGGGATTGTGCCTTGTATCAGAACTTGATGGCACGTGTGCGTATGGACAGATCTGTTGTTCTCAAGTGTAATCCGCTTTGTTTCCATCCCTTTTTTTGATAGGACGAGGTCAACCAGATCATGGAAACTAACCTTTGGCTGCGACATGTAAGTGGTGCCATGTAAATGATACAAAAGCGATCCTATCCCTGATAAGTAAATGCAACATCTGTTTCGGGCTCATGTACGCTTATCTAGTTTCTTAGTAAAGTGAACCACACCAGTTTTAGCTATTCACTTACCCCCTTTCCCAGCCCTTACATCCTGTTGAAGGGCTTTTGCCCGAAGCGTCGATTTTCCTACTCCTCGGATGCTGCCTGACATGCTGTGCTTTTCCAGCACCACTCTAATCTTGACGTAAATCATCGCAGCCTATATTGATCATACAGACCGAAACATGGCACTTTACGATTTGCATCTACAACAGTTACAGCAAAAACGCTGGTTCTTTCCACCTGATGTTAACTTTGTGTTAGTGAATGAGTTAAAATCTCACTTGTATGGGACCCACTGTGTTCCCCTGGGACACTGCACTTTTTACGATTTGCCTGTTTCAGAGTGGCAGTAGGTAGGTACGTGTGTAGCACAAACAGCTCGTTGAGCTTGCATCATCGGAGTTAATGATGATTCAGAGTAAAAATATGCCTAGTTATAGAGAAAGAGCAGGGGAGTGGCATTATTTCTAGTGACCTTTCAAAGAGCCAGCACATCCACAATAGGCAAAATAGCCTCCTTCCGCGTTCAGATTTTAATGTAAGATTGCATTCAGATTGCCAGAATATTTTACGACAAAGGTATAATACTGCAGGTCCTATAAAAAAAGACCCAGAAAGCACTAGGACCACTTTGCAAATATGGCAGCATCTCTGCAGCAAGAAATGAGTTAATCTTTTGAGTTCACAACAGTTTTGATGAAAGAACTCGTTATGCGTTAGTGATTGTTACACATGTAAATCCAGCATTTAAGCATTCTAGTAAGCTAACAGCAGGTCATGCCTCAAAAGTACATTGTTGATGATCAAATGACAATGCATTTATCTTTATAATGAATGCAATATGACCAATTTGTCCCCTGTTATTTTCAACAGATCTGGAATGATTACAAACTGCGATGGAACCCAGTTGACTATGATGGGATCGAATCCATCAGAGTTCCCTCTGACCACATATGGAAACCAGACATTGTGCTGTACAACAAGTGAGTTTCACATGACCAGTAAAACAGACCCAATACTGTTTCTCCTGATATTTTCTTGATGTATTAACCACTTTTGGACCCTTTTCCTTTGCAGCGCAGTGGGAGATTTTCAAGTTGAGGACAAAACAAAAGCGTTACTCAAATATGACGGAACTGTTACTTGGATACCTCCTGCCATTTTTAAAAGCTCCTGTCCAATGGACATCACTTATTTTCCTTTTGACTATCAGAACTGTTCGATGAAATTTGGATCCTGGACCTATGATAAAGCCAAAATTGACCTTGCGATCATTGGGTCCAAAGTAAACTTGAAAGATTTTTGGGAGAGTGGCGAATGGGAAATCATTGATGCTCCTGGATATAAACATGACATTAAGTATAATTGTTGTGAAGCTATTTATGTGGACATCACTTACTCATTCTACATACGAAGACTTCCCTTGTTCTACACAATCAACCTGATCATTCCTTGCCTGTTGATATCCTTTCTGACTGTGTTAGTTTTTTATCTACCCTCTGACTGTGGCGAGAAGGTCACTTTGTGTATATCTGTACTCCTCTCCTTGACAGTATTTTTGTTGGTTATCACTGAAACCATCCCTTCTACCTCTCTGGTGATTCCTCTGATTGGCGAATACCTTTTATTTACAATGATCTTTGTCACTCTGTCCATTGTTATAACTGTATTTGTTCTAAATGTCCACTATCGAACTCCAACTACTCACACCATGCCAAGGTGGGTTCGGAGGGTCTTCCTGCACTTCTTACCCAGAGTGATGTTGATGAAAAGGCCTTTAGATGAAAAGCAAGCTGAAAACTCTAGGAACAGGCAAAGGAAAGCTAACCATCTCCAAACAAATTGTGCCAGCTATATGGAACAAAGCGATTTCAAGGTTAACAAAGACCAGCCAAAATTTCCCTGCCAGTACTGCAAACAGCCCAGTGATGATGCTTCCTGTAACATTTCCAGATATATCAGCCCACCATTTGAGACTCTGTTCGGTGTCTCACTCCTTTCTCCTGAAATCCGACAGGCTATAGAGAATGTCAAGTATATTGCAGAGAACACAAGGAGCCAGAATGCTGCCAGAGAGGTGAGTGGACATCTGATTATGTCTTGGCTGGATGGACAAGTAATAAGCAATAAATAATGTCCCTTCAACAGCGACACTGTTTGTTTCTTTTGTAGAAATTGCTGTACAAAGAATTAGCAGCAGAAAAATCAGCCATTTGGCCCAAATGGTTCATACTGGTATTTATGCTGTCCTTAAATTAATCAATGCTATTTGTCTCAATTACTTGTGGTATCAAGTTCCTATTTTAACCACTTACTGGATACAAAGGTTTCTCCCGCATTCCCTATTGAATTCAATAGTGCATAATAATATTTATGACTGCTAGTTTGGTTTCCCCACATATTTTCTCTACCAAATCCTTTCATAATGTTTTGAATGCCTATAAGATAACAACAAACCTTCTCGTTCCTAAGGTAAAAAAGAACCTCAGCTCATTAAATTCTTCATGACTGTTGCAGCCTCTTAGTTCTGGTGTCATTCTGTGAATCCTACTTATACCCTTTGCAGTTCATGTACCCAGGCTGGAATGTCAATAGCACACACAAGATCTGGTTCCCAAAATCCCTAATTTATGTTATTCCAATAGGAAGTTCCTGCAATTTCTCCCCATGCATAATTCAGTCAGAGGCAGAATAAAATGCACTCCCATTTGAAAAGCAAAACTTGGCAGTATGCATCATATTCATGCTTCCAAGCAATAAATAATTTTAGTATTCTTCATGGATTGTAGAAATATAACCTTGGTCAGTTGCAATCTGCCCCGAGTCACCAAAATCAAATTAAAATCCATGTAAGTACCCACAATCTAGTGCTATTTTACTACTGAGCTATAAGTCACACAAGCACTGAGAATTTAACTTCATTTCCAAACATCTGCAATACTCCTCTGTTATTTATATCCTCATGTCTTTTTTAAATACATATTTACTTTATACTTTATGATTTACAGGTATTGTATCTATTTATTTATATTCTTGGGAAATTTCATTACCAAATTATGTCACTTTCACTTGATTCTATAAGTCCTAATGTCATTGTTGACTACCTTAAATAGAAGTTAATGTGGTTGAGCTTGCTCTTTTCACAAATATAACAAGGCCGACTTACTTATTTAATATCACCAAGAAAAACAACACTTTAGTTGTGAACACATATTGGCCCATCAATCTTGATGGGAGCAATTCTAACCACATTTCAATAAATTTAGATAACTGAGGGGATGAAAGATTATAAGGGGTATTCAAGAATGTAGTCAGATGTCACATGACACCGGGTTAGAGTCCAACAGGTTTATTTGAAATCATAAGCTTTTGGAGCATTGCTCCTTCATCAGGTGAAAACCCACCTGACAAAGGAGCAGCGCTTCGAAAGCTAATGATTTCAAATAAACCTGTTGGATTATAATCAGGTGTCTTGTAACTTCTGACTTTGTCCACCCCAGTCCAACACCAGCAACTCCACATCATGTAAGAGTGCAGAGATGAAATTGAAATCAGATCAGCCATGATCTTACTGGATGGCAGAGCAAGCTCAAAGAGCCACGTGGCCAACTCTTGTTTCTTGTGCAAAGGTCCGTACATTTCAAACTGCTCGTATTTACACATTTACTGTATGCTTTAAGGAAAGAGTGTACATTTAGGTATTGCCTTGCAAGATTTCAGAAGATTCTGAAGCACCTTACGGCCAATCAACTACTTTTGAAGTGTAGTCACTGTTTTAAAGTTGGGAAACACAACAGCAATTCAAACGCGACAAGATCCCTCAGATGAGTGAATGGTCAGGTAAATGATATTGGTTGATTGTTAAATACTGGTGGGGTGTCCTTATTGCTCTGCCTCAACTCATGACATTGGGATTGTTTATGTCCACCTGAGAGAGCACACAGGAGTTAAGATTCCACAGACTCGGTATAAAGCCTCTTAGTCAGTTTTTTAGAAAGTGCAGCGCTGCATTGATGTGTCAGCATGAATTATGCACTTAAGGTAATAGTGTGAACATTGAACCCAAGCACCCAAGCCTAAAGTGGGAATGTACGGTTGAGCCAAACTGACAGTTTTTAGGGCAAGGCAATATAAAATATTCTGAAGTAAAGGAACTTGTGCACATATTTATAGTCAGAAAATGCTTAAAAGAACCACAAAAATAGGAATTGCTGGAAATGCTCAGCAGTTCTGACAGCATCTATGGTGAAATCAAAGTTGAATATTTCAGGTCGAGTGACTTTTCCTCTTCTCTCCACAGATGCTGCCAGACAATTCTATTTTTGTCTCTGATTTATAGTTTCTGCAGTTTTTTCGATTTTTACATGGTCTAAGAAAACTTGGATTTAAAATAGAAAAGAAAATGTGGGCAAGTTTTGTTATCTTCTTTATGTGGTTAATCTTTACCTCGGATTTGTCTGATTCTCAACAGTTCACAGGAGTTACTCTTAATTGTAAAGGAACATTTTCCTGAATAGAGAGATGAACTTCTTTGTTGATTCAGTAGATTTTCCTTTCGAAGTTGATTGCAACAATGGTATGATGACAGAGATGGATCAAAGCAAGACATAGCAAAACTAATTAATTGAATCTCTTGCAGCCAGAGCTGTGCAAACAAATCAATATTAAAAGAAGACTTAAAAGCAACAACTTTACAGTTGGGAACTGAAAAAAAAAGTGTTTTAGAGTCAGCATGGAGGGATTGATGGTGGAACTCTTAGATCCATGGGGCGGCATGGTGGCTTAGTGGTTAGCACTGCTGCCTCCCAGCTCTAGGGTCCCAGGTTTGATTCCAGCCTTGGACAACTGTCTGTATGGAGTTTGCACATTGTCTGTGTGGGTTTCCTCCCACAGTCCAAGAATGTGCAAGCCAGGTGAATTGGTCATGCTAAGTTGCCCATAGTGCGAGGTGTATTAGTCAGAGAGAAATGGGTCTGGGTGGGTTACTCTTTGGAGGGCTGGTTGGGCCAATTGTAAAGTTTCCACACTGTAGCGAATCTAATCTAAAGAAAAATTAAATCCCATTTCTAATAGGTTTACATGTTTTGTTTCAGGGCAAATCATTTCCTGCCATACTATTGTAACTAAATCAGTGTCACTTCAGCAATAAATTCCTGTTACTTTAGCTCAGTTTGCAGTCTAAGCTACAATGGGGAAAGCCAACTTTTAAAACTTTAAACTCTAACATTGTCATGATTTGCTAATTTTCTTTTAAGTCAGGTCAAAATGGTTGTCTTTCAGTCCTAATATCACTGTGTCATTTCCAATTTAACTAGGAGGGACTACAACATAGGTTTACAAGAATAATATCTGATTTTCAAGCATCATGTTATGAGGAGAGGTTATACAGATTAGGCCTGTTTTCTCTAGAATTTACATGGTTAAGGGGTGATCTAAGTGGTCTTCAAGATATTAGCAAAGAAGAACAGGGTAAATAAAGGTAAACTATTTCCACTGATTGGGGATTATAGGACTTGTGGGCATAGTGTAATAATTAGGGCCAGACCATTCAGGAGAAATATTAGGAAACATTTCTGCACAGAAAGAGTGGTGGACATTTGGAATTCTCTTTCACAAAAAGTTTTTTTTTGTTAAGCAAAGGTATTAAGGGATATAGCCCAAAGGCAGGTATATGGAGTTAAGCCACAGGTCAATTATGATCCTATTGAGTACAATACACAGTCAAGGGGCTGAATGGCCAATCCTGTTCCAAGTGATGTTAAGGAGACAAAAGGAGGCAATGGCCTAGTGGTATTTTCACTCGACTATTAATCTGGAAATTTAGGTGATGTTCAGGAGACTCATAAGAATTGGTCATTGATCAACCACAAACTTATTGAATAGGGGAGTACAAGAGGTTTAATAGCCCCAACCTGTTCCTAGGCTCTTGTGCATTTGTTAAATGATCAGAAATAGTCTGTGATAGTACTGAGAGGTAAATACTAATGATACCCTCTGTACTGTACTGAGAGAGTGCTGCACTGTTAACAGTACCATTTTTCAGAAGCAATGTCAAGCCTGTGCCAAATCCATCCCTTTGGGTGGTAAGTATCCTATTCAGTGAAGATCAAGGGAATTCTCCCGGTGTCCAAGCCGATATTTCTCTCTTAATCGCCCCCCTATAAAATTCTGGCCATTCATTTCATAGCTGTTTGTTGGATCTTGCTGCATTTCTCAACATTATAGCCATGACTACACACTAGAATACTTTGTGATTTCTGTTTACTCATTTGTTTTTTTAATACCATATATCAGCATTAAGAATATACCATATCTTGGAGAGTGTTACAGGGTATGTTGATGGATATAAATTTTCAGGAAAATCAGGTTATCTTCAGTAATAAAACTACATAAAAATGTTCACATTGTATTTTGCTACTTTTGTTTCTTCTGAACTAACTTTTCTAATCTATATCTTTTATTCTTTTTCTAATATCAAAGCTTTATGGAGGGGTGGATTTGGTTATTAACTGTGCATTTTTCTAATAAGAAGGTTGGCAATACTGTGCTCTGTTTATATTTTGCAGGTGGAAGATGATTGGAAATATGTGGCGATGGTAATTGACCGAATATTCCTGTGGGTATTTGTTTTAGTTTGCGTACTGGGAACTGCGGGGTTGTTTTTACAGCCACTAATGGCTGCAGAGTAAATCTAGTGTCTTATTTGAAACCAATGAACATCATTGGTATTAAGATACAGTGTACATAATACCAGTGCCGTCTGTCACACTAGAACATACAGGTAATCAAACGCAGCATGAAGAAAAATGAAAAACTTCTCCATTGAAATCTTTGTCTTTTATTCCATGCATTTATTAGCTGTTGACAAAATAATGATTCTGTGACCTTTTATATGTAAAACCATAAATCACTGTTCACTGTATTGTGTTATAATGCCAGTGGGTCATGGCCAAGCTTCCTATATTGTGAATGATGTCATGATAAAATGTATTATCTATTAAAAAATTATCCTTTTAATATTTTAGACTATATCAGCAAACAATTGGTGATTCTATCTTTCTTGTAGCTCTCTAATTATTACAAAACTTTCTTTTTATTGTAATTGTTTAATATCTTTCTGCAAATTGATGGGAGCATCGAGTAATTTTAAAAGTAGGTTGTGAAATAATATCAATTAGGGAAGAAACTGGACATGCAACAGCTGAAAATGCAGATGGTTAAAGATCACTGATACTGAAATAAATGGATAACAATGTTGGTTCCAACTATTATGATATTTTCATACTATCCACATTGAATATTTCATATCTGAAATACAAATATAACCTTGTATACTTGATTTTCATAAATTGCTTTGCAAACATTTTTCCCTGAGATCAGCCAACTGTAAAACTTTGACCTACTTGATCTAGACTAGACAGTACCTTTGGCTTTTATGCCTGGCAGAGAATGACTTTATTTTTAAACGAGCAGCATATAACAAAACAAATGCTGTGAGTTGCTCAAAAAGAGAGCGAGTGCCTCATATATATTGATTTTTTTTACATCCTCAAGAGATCTCAAAATTTTTCAAAATTAAAGAAGTACTTTCAAATTATTGTAATAGTTGTCATGTTATGCGCTTTGGTAACCATGAATCATGAACCATGAACCGTGAATATTTCTCAGTTGACAAAGATATTTCAAAAGATGGCAAGTTATGTTACAGCTGTATCAAACTTTAGTTAGCCCACATTTGGAACATTGCATGCAGTTCTAGTCACCACACTATCCACAGTATGTGGATACTTTGGAGAGAGTGCAGAGAAGGTATACCAGGATGTTGTTTGGTCTGGAAGGTTTTAGTTATGAGGAGAGGTCAGATAAATTTGAATTGTTTTCACTGGAAAGACAGAGGCTGAGGGGTGACCTGTTAGAGGTCTACAAAATTGTGTGACACATAAATACGGTGTACAAAGTTAAAAATCACACAACAATGGTTATAGTCCAACAGGTTTGTTTGGAAACACTAGCTTTCAAACAACTGCTCCTTTGAAGGAGCAATGCTCCTAAAGCTAGAGCTTCCAAATA
Organism: Chiloscyllium plagiosum; assembly: GCF_037043375.1. Taxonomy (NCBI): domain Eukaryota; kingdom Metazoa; phylum Chordata; class Chondrichthyes; order Orectolobiformes; family Hemiscylliidae; genus Chiloscyllium; species Chiloscyllium plagiosum. The sequence continues at coordinate 43,866,551 of NW_028270140.1, forward strand.
AACCTGTTGGACTATAATCTGGTGTTGTGTGATTTTTAACTTTGTACACCCCAGTCCAACACCGGCGTCTCCAAATCCTAAATAGGATGGATAGTCAGAGGCTTTTTCTCAGGTTGACAAGGTCAACTACAAAAGAGCATAGGGTCAAGGTGAGGGGAGAAAGTTTAGGGGAGAGGCGTGGAGAAAATGTTTCACACAGAAGGTGGTGAGTGCCTGGAATGCGCTGCCAGTGGAGGTGGTGGAAGTAGGCATGTTAGCAACTTTTGAAGTGTATCTTGATAGTACATGAACGGGAGGTGAACAGAGGGATACAAATCATGTATGGGCAGTAAGTAGCAGGTCTAAATAAGGATTAGGAATCAGCGCAGGTTTGGTGGGCTGAAGGGCTTTTCCTATGATGTATTGTATTGTAAAAGCTAAATACTAAATAATAATAAACAAATCCTTTTGATTTATCCCTCTCTTTTTCTGGATTATTATGAATGATTCAGAGTTAGGATTCTGCTACCTACAGCTTCTAAAGGATATACATATCATTAAAGCCACACAATTGAATGTGCTCATAAATACTCGTTTTAGATCGAGTAAAAAGGTCACTGTGCTGGCAGACCGAATCTACATAATCTAAAAGAAATGCCATTGGACTGAAGACATAGGAACCCAAACAACAGTTAGAGGATGTAATTTAGGTTGATGTTGTTTCTTCAGGCAATTTGTATTATCTATTGACCTTTAAAAATATCAATGCAGTAAATCTTGTAGATAAATAATTTTATAAACTATGAGTCAGAATACAGTAGCTAGTAAAGTAATATGCTGCCAATGGAAATACATCTGAAAATTATAAAATTATTTTTAACATGTGCATGTGGAATTAAAGGCACTCAGAACAAAGGGAATAAGTCATTAGACAAAAAAAACTGTCTAAAATGTATTGATTCAAATTTATTAAAGTAATGTATTTTTAATTATTCAGTGAATCTGCATGCCAAAATTCATAATCGCTGCTGCAAAAAGTAGTTCATTTTAACATTACAATATTTGTCATTGAAAACAAATAAAAATCATTAGCATGTTTAACAAGCATTTCCTTGAAGAATTCACTGGAAGAAGTCCAGTAACATTTCTTATATCAATGGAAATAATTCATTTTTGCATGCAGAACTCCACATCGATAATGAACTGTCACTGGCTTCAATAAATGTTTTTTCTTTTCTATGTTTTACCTCACACCTAACGTGATAATAGGTTGCCTACAGTAAGAACCGTATTTTTAAAGGATACATATAAATCTCGATTTAGACTGTCATAACTAAAAGCTCTTGCTTTTGTCTACAGAACAACCTTGCACACTCAGAGTTAATTGCTAAATGCATAAAACAACAAATTATATCAGAGATCAATAAAGCCACATTTAAGGTGAGGCAATGGCTTATTATTGTTGTGTCGCTATAGTCTTACCAGACCATAGGGGCTGCTCTCTCATTAGAGAGAAGCAACTGGTGGTGAATTAACCTGTAGAACACCAGACCTCAGGAGAGGGAAAAGGTTGAGAAGGAGAGCCCTTCATGGTAACCTCAAACCAGTGATGGGATTTGAACCCATGCTGTTGGCATCACACTGCTCTGCAAACCAATTCCCAGCCTATTATTACTGGACTGTTAATTCATAGATCCAGGTAATGTTCTGTGGATGAGGGTTTGAATCCTGCCATTGCAAATGATGGGATTTGAATTCAATTAAAAGAAAGTGGCATTAAGACTTTAATGATGACCATGAAATAATTGCTGATTGTCGGAAAAACCCATCTGGTTCACTAATGTCCTTTAGGGAAGGAAAATGCCATCCTTACTTTGTCTGATCTACATGTGACTCCAAACCCACAGCAATGTGGTTGACTCTTAACTGCTGTCTGGGCAATTAGGACAATAAGGAGTGTGTCTAAGCAAGTAGGTGGGTAATAAATGCTGCCTAGCCAGCAACACCCACATCTCATGAACAAATAAAGAAAAAAAAATTCAAACTAGAAATAATGGAAAATTGCTATTTCAAAGCACATTGCAATAAAATAGAGACCGTACAGTTTAAAGATATTGATGGGTAAACTGAATATTTGCATTTCAGGTATTGAAAATACATTGACCAAACAGCTGAGAACTCTAGGATGGCTTCTGTAATGCAAAGCTTGCTGCTGTCAGGCAGTGCACTGTTCAAGAATACCTGTCACTGGGTTTGGAAAATCTTCATTAAGGAAAGCATTCAACATTTTTCTCTGTTGGAAGTTGCAGATTATTTATTTCTCAGATGCATCAATGTTAGTCATATAAAAATGCTCACAAATGACTGTTCAAGTAATTTGTTCCTGACAGCTTGTAGCTCTGCTCACATTTCCTGTGGTGATGCCAAGCTGGATTAAAGTTGGAGAAACTGTGTGGAAAATTCTTGAGGCTTTTCTTGACCTGAGTTTCATGAGCTGATGGGAGCTGAAGGATGGGGGTTAATGATGAGAGGCCAGAATTCACTATCAAACCACATCAGAAGCTGACTACAACATTAATGAAATAACACCACAGAGATCAGTATCCTGTTACCTAGTCATCCTTTATTTACACATGGAAGTCCTTGATGCTGATCCAGCTCCCTCAGAGCCAGTTTTCAGTGTCAGGACCAGATTAATAGCCCCAAATAGGGAATTCATATTCTAGGAGGTCCACTTGGCTGACCTTGCTACAATCACTACAGTTAGCATGTGAACCATGAATAAATTAACACAGAAATCCTGCAGTAGCATTTTGTCACTGAGCATTCTATCACGGGTCATCATTGTGATTCTCCCTTTCACACCAACAGCCAGCAAACATTGAAACCAGCAAGGATTGCAACTGTCCTACTCCAATGTAACTCCATCTAAAATTACTCATTGTTTAGTCACATTTTAGCAGTATGATTAATAAAATTTGTTGAAAAACAGAACTAAGTCTGGAAAAGCAATTTTCATTTTGTGGTCATTGTCATCTAAATTTAAACTTTTGAATCTTCTCACAAACTTTGAACTTTTGATTTTTTTGTAATATTTTAGCTTCAACATTTGGCCCATGTGTATGGCCCTATCTTTAATTTGATCCATTTATGCTCTTTTAAGAATGACTTTTTTTTAATTAATGTGGCTTTATTGGTCACTGTGGCATATTAAACATCAAGCCCCTTACCATAATACTCCATTGTGAAGTAGTGGCACTGAGTTTTCCAACATTACTTATAAAGGTTGAAGGTCAATAAACCACCTACAAAGTGCCATTGCTATCAAATGACCAGAAGAAACATATAGATACTTACTTGTATATATGTAAGCATGTGGTTCACAATAAGGACATGATGAAATACACTACTGAAATTGACATATTAATATTAGTATTTGTTCGTGTTCCTTCATGTAATTCTGATTAATTATAACACAACAATAGGTTGATGTAAAAGCATTGATATGTGTAGAGTTAGATGTATTTACAGCTGCTGCTGTAGGACTAGATAGTTTGCGATTGAATATTTTTAAAAATAATAAACATCATAAGTCATTTTACAAAAGCAGTTCAAACCCAAAGTTAAAGTAAGCGAAGAGTTTGGGGAAGTCATAAAAGTTGTTGCAAAGTTTTGTTTTAAGACGTCTTTTGAATTGGGAAACAGTGACATCAAAGTAGAGGGGCAGGGGAAGAAAGTTCCAAAATTCTAGAACTCTAAATGCTGAAATGACCAGAATGAAGTCTTGAAACACTCTCTTGAACAGAGCAACTGTTGTACTAGTCTTATCATGTCTTGGTACACTGAAACAATTTAACTCTGGAATACTTTGGACCAAGTCATTTGTGGATTTTGGAATTTTCTGGATTATAGAATATAGTTAGTATTCCATCGTTCGATTGATATGATGAGTTGGAAGGTGGGGACGGGGGAAAACATTGTTTTCCTTAAATGATTGTGCAGTAATCTACATACATTCTAACACCAGAAACAAACATCAATATCTACATGAGCTTAGTCTGTCTCCTCCATGGGAACTAGCTCTCTCTCAGTCCTAAGTTAAAAATCGCACAACACCAGGTTATTTTTAACTTTGTACACCCCAGTCCAACACCGGCATCTCTGCATCATCTCTCAGTCCTGTGATGTTACACCTGCATTACATTATAATTCTGGAAGCTCATGCTGTTGAACCATTACTCTCAGAATAGGAGAAAGTGAGGTCTGCAGATGCTGGAGATCAGAGCTGAAAATGTGTTGCTGGAAAAGCGCAGCAGGTCAGGCAGCATCCAGGAACAGGAGAATCAACGTTTCGGGCATAAGCCCTTCTTCAGGAATGAGGAAAGTTTGTCCAGCAGGCTAAGATAAAAGGTAGGAAGGAGGAACTTGGGGGAGGGGCGTCGGAAATGCGATAGGTGGAAAGAGGTCAAGGTGAGGGTGATAGGTCAGACTGGGGTGGGGGCGGAGAGGTCAGGAAGAAGATTGCAGGTTAGGAAGGCGGTGCTGAGTTCGATGGATTTGACTGAGACAAGGTGGGGGGAGGGGAAATGAGGAAACTGGTGAAATCCGAGTTCATCCCTTGTGGTTGGAGGGTTCCTAGGCGGAAGATGAGGTGCTCTTCCTCCAACCGTCGTGTTGTTGTGGTCTGGCGATGGAAGAGTCCAAAGACCTGCATATCCTTGGTGGAGTGGGAGGGGGAGTTGAAGTGTTGAGCCACAGGGTGGTTGGGTTGGTTGGTCCGGGTGTCCCAGAGGTGTTCTCTGAAACGCTCCGCAAGTAGGCGGCCTGTCTCCCCAATATAGAAGAGACCACATCAGGTGCAGAGGATGCAATAGATGATGTGTGTGGAGGTGCAGGTGAATCTGTAACAGTTGAGAAGTATTCTCATTTAGAATACTTAACCCACAATTGTGTGAAATGCAGATGTAAATATTTACCCCAAAACTAAAATAATGATAAAGCTTTATAAAGCAATAATAAGATAGGTTTTGCTTATCCAAATGCTTCCATGTTTACAGTCCCAAAGTAGTAGACTGAAATGAAGCTGATAACATGAAATGGATTCTGAGGAAATAGTTACAGAACTGTTGTTTCTGAACAATAGACATTTGGGCTGCAAGAGTTACAATGCACTGCTATTTACATCCATACCAATAAGGTGAAATATATAAGAATTTTTGGAAATTTACTCAGACTTGCATTTCAACCTGCAATGTACATAATTAAACTAGTGTGAAGCTAGTGAAGAAAGCTAAGGTGCAGAATAGATGATAGGAGGGGACATGCTGGAAATAAAATACTTGATTAGTTTGAGAATGCCATAGTAGAAATGCAGCAGCAATGCTCACCTTGATGAAATAATTACATTTATGTAGCAACTTGCATATCATCAGCATGTTCCAAAATGCCTTATATATAAGCAATGCTTTTCAAACACAGGAAGTGCTGGAGAGCATCTGTGGAGAGAGAAAAACAGAGTTAATGCTTTATGTCCTGTATAACATTTCTTTAGGTTTGTAATGTGAAAGTAATGTGAATGGAGTGTATGATTGCTTGGGCCCTGAGCAAAGCCTGCATTGAACACTCTCTTGTTCTGCCCATCTGATTTCACAATCTTGATATAGCCGTGAGTAGTGAGATACTACTGATTTTAACTCCTTCCAACTGTAATTGTTCTGGAAATCTTAAGGGTTATACTGACCATGAAAACCATTTGCTATGCTGTGGTCATAATCTGGTTTGAGGCTTTAGACATAGCTACAGTAGATGACAGCTCAATCACAGCTTCTTTTTGGTAGAATACAATTTCTGCACAAAGTGCTCCTCAGTCAGCTTGGGTTATTTGAAGTAATCCCCAAAGATTTACCGAGGGTAGCACTTTCTACACTCTGCTTTGCACCTCTTCCCCCTAGCTGTTCCTGCCAGCAGGTGTCTTACTCAGTTGTTCTCCTTCTTCCTCCAAAATTAATGGAGGACCTACAGCCATGAGTAAAATCAAATATCTGCAGTGCAGGTGAACCAGTGAGCATGAAATTATTTCCAGAATTAACAAAATCAAGAGCAAATTGAGCATACAAAACAAGGAAAGTGTATAAGTTCACCAACAGTCAAAAAGGACAAGCCAACATCTAAGCCATTATGGAGCAGAAGAACCCTTGAAATAATACTCCATTACTACTTAACATCCTGATTGGCTGGTTTATTGAATTGCAATACTTAGGCTGAACACCTAAAAAGAAGCCTACTCCAATAAGGTGGGCAGTGGACTTCCATTAAGGCATTGACAGAATCATGCCACCAACCAGATTGGATTTGTTTCCCACCTTAAAGAATGGACATAGCCCAATTGACCTTCTGAATCAGTATCTCTCTTCATGCTATTACACTCATGGAGCATAGATTGTAATTTCTGATCAAAGTCTTATTTAACTCAAATGCTTTTCAGAGAAGATAACCCAACAGTATTTGATTGGTGGAGATGGCTCCATGTGAAGAACTGTGCCATTTCAAACTTCTGGAATGTAGTCAGTCTCTGTAACAGCAAACTTGAGTGATTGAATGCACCATTTCAAAATAATTACTGCATGACTGAGAGCACAGCTGCTCTGCTCTTTGCATTTTCTAACTACATTGGTATCACATTTCCAGATCCAGTTGGTGCTTTTTGTTCTCTCCATAAAATTGTTGCTAATAAAACATTATGGCTCTTCAGGAGAGCTATGAATGGCTCAGGCAATTTGCATTGATTCAATTATCAGAAATTTTGTGAAGCACATGATAAAGAAAAAATATAAAACCACGTGATATGAAGTAAATAGACAGGATGAAGGCTCATGCGCAACTTAAACAACATTGTTGAATGAATGGCCTGTTTCAGTGCTGTAAATTATATGTAATCTTGTTATTTTGGAAGAAATCCCACAAGATAATCTTCAAAACTGAATGATTGATCATCCAGATTCAGAAAGGTAATAATAAATGTCACCATCAGTTCATCGAAGCACTTCTTTCATATATTCACAGTGATGCCATTGTCTTTTTTTTCCAAATGAGCTTTGTAAATGAGTTAGTTATGATCTTTGCATGTACTCAAGAATTGCAGTCACAGAACAATAACTTGAATAAAAGTCGGTTTGTTTCAATAAATGTGCAAAAAGTCAATATATATATAATGTAAGTTAGTCAATAGTACAAATTCTGATATGGAGGATTAAGAAGCCATATGTTGTGCAAACTTAAATTTAATTTATTCACGTTTCATTGTATTAATTCATAATTGATAAGTTCAACACAATTTTAAATCAATATAATTCACTTTGTGTCATTAATATGTTTTGTATTTAGTTCATTAGGACAATGCACTTTGCATGATGAATCATGAATGAGATTTAATGGACTGGAAAGTATGTTATAAAGTATTCAGATTAACTACATAATACCCCTGTTGCTCTTAGCTTGGGTTCTGAATTAGCATTATTTTGTTCAACTCTATCTATATGATGGACAGGGCAAACACAAAAAAAGTTGGAGAAACTCAACAGGTCCAGCTGCATCTAAGGTGGGAGAAACAGAGTTAATGTTTGAGTCTGGTATGACGCTTCTTCAGAACTAGAGAAATTGACAATTATCAGGCACAGAAGCCCATGCGATTGGGAAGTCTTAGTAGCCATGAACAAGCTAGAACATAAGTTAGTAAAAGATGCCAAGTTATAAGAATTTCAAAGCTGGAGAGAAGTTGAAGTGCCAGATAGGGAAAAACTGGTCCTATCAAAGAAGGTTTTGAGTACAGGAGGAGGGATGTGTTATGGCAGTTATACAGAGCCTGATGAGGCCATACTAGAATATTGTGTGCAGTTTTGGTTCCCTTTTCTGAGGAGGGATGCTCTTGCTCTCAAGGGAGTGCAGCGAAGGTTTACCAGGCTGATTCCAGGGATGGTGGGACTGATGTATGAGGAGAGATTGACTAGGTTAGGATTGTTTTTGCTGAATTCTAACAGGATTAGACAGGGTAAATGCAGGGAGGATTTTCCTGATGGTGGGTGGGTTCAAAACCAGAGGTCACAGTCTGAGGTTTTGTGGTGGACCATTTAGGACAGGGATGAAGAGACATTTCTTCATGCAATGATTGAAGAGCCTGTGGGATTCATTACCACAGGAAGTAATTATTGCCAAAATATTGAATGTATTTAAGAGGTGGCTAGAAATCACACTTGGGGTGAATGGGATCAAAGGTTATGGGGAGAAAGCAGGATTAGGCTATTGAGTTGGACAATTGGTCATGATCATGATGAATGGCGGAGCAGGCTCAAAGGGCCGAATGGCCTCCTCCTGCTCCTATCTTCGATATTTCTACACAAACAAGTGGATTTGCATGGAAAAGGTGTCTTCAATAGGTCATGTAAGGCTGAAGCAAGACTAATGGCAAGCGATTGTGAAGGAAATCTAAGGGCCAAGATAGAAGAGTAAATTCACCAGTGGCGAGAGAAGCACTTTTGAACATTTTCTTGACATTGTTAACTATAAATGCTTGGGAAACTACAATCCTTCAGGGAGATCAGTTCCAGTGGGAAGAGTTTTCTTCATCCTCCAAAGGAGCCACTAAACACGTGTAAGTTAAATAAATGTGTACGTGGCTTAAATAATAACCTTAATGTTTGACTCTTTTCAGTCAGATCTATCTGTTAAGGTTAGGCTGTCTTCAGTTAAAAACAGATCCTACAATGCTTTACTAGCACCATCAGGGCAACTTTCAGTGATTGTTATGGATTATCTTTTTTTATGAAATAGGAGCAGAGGAGTTGAAAACATTGTCATAGATAGGCTTAAAGCTGAATGCACAATACAACTCAGACTTCTGGGGTTTTTCAGTACACTGGTTTGGAAATCAGGCAGATTTGAGCAAGTGTCATTTTGCATCAGCAATCTTACTTGGAAACTATTAACCCCATTGCTATTAGTCAAAAGAGTTCATAAAAAGATGCAACAGTTTATAAAATTGAAGTGGAGCAATTGGAAAGTTTAGTTGGACAGCTGAATTGTTTGGGCATCCCAACAAAACCAGATGCCAATTTTGAAGTACTAGAGTTGAGTATAACTCTGTAAAACCCCAAGGTGTAATATACAAAGGAGCTTTGGGACTTCAATATGCAAAGAAGAAAATGTAAAATATTGTTATTTTGTATGTTTTCTTTGTTTAATGTTTATTATTATAGCATTTATTAGTTTTTTTAGAATCAAAGTAAATAATCTGTTAACATCTAATATAGTTTGAGGGAATGCCTGAGACCTAATTGCAGAAGAGAACAAATAATGGATACATTGATTAAGAGTTAATCAAACATGAATTGGTTGTATAAATATGGAGAATTAATAATAAGAGTTTTATGAAGCCTGGCTAACTAAAATAAAACACTCACTAAAAGTGTGAAGTTGGACTGTGTGGAAAAGCAGTTATCTTCTCGTGTACTACAGCAGGAGGGGCAGGAAGATGAGAAAGATATCCTAGTTACCTAGAGAAAGCAGAAAGGAAAGTACTTATACTGAATGTCCTGGGTACATAAGAATGTTGTGTTTTTCCAAGGAGGTCACTACAGTGATCTGAGACCTTGTGGAAGAAACATTCACATATCAGCAAAGCCAGGCCTATGCTGCCTGTGCCAGTGGAGGTCCCAGTGATACTTAGTTGGAACTTAGAAGACTGCCACAGGAGATATAAGTCACAGTTCACAATTTCCCATGTACGTCTACGTGAGGGGTGCAATGAGGCTTTATGTACCTGAGAATTACTATATCTAATGCCCTTTGCAAAAGATGATCAGAGGCAAAGCACCAAGATCCAAAAGGCTGTATAGTTCTCTATGTTTTTACCAGGAGCCACAGAATGTAAACAAATGGCTGTGCAAACTATTCATTTCAAGTCAGAAGTGTTCAGGAATGATGGCTTGCCTGAGACAACGAACAGTGCTTCATGAAGATGAATCCCTCCTGTCCAGCAATATTTCAATAGTGCAATTGCAAAGGGGCAATCATCAATTCCACAGAATCAGAGTCACTCTGCCACCATGAGTATCACTGAGCAACTCAGTGGGCTCTCAATCACAGATTTACTTGTCTTGACTCGTCAGAAAATGTCTTGAAGCACTTGGATGAGAAAGTGACCAGATGACTGCTGATTTGCTGCATCCTCCAGTGTGACAATCATGACAGACCAGATGTTACCACCAATGATTGTGCCAGCCAGCTATGTAGTCACAGGAAGAAGAGGCAGAGGAACCAGGAGAGCAGGACCAGGGGAGCTGCAGAAGCTTATAGACTCCCCATTGCAAGCAAATGCTTTTGTCAAATGCATCAGCTTTCTTCTGAAGTGTGTTATTTTGATGTCCTCAGCTGCACAGAAGAGCTGGCACACAATCTTGCACCCTGAAAGTTCTTGTCTTCTAACCTTCCTGGCTGCTGCTTTTTGGTGTCTAGTACCAATGTGAGGATCCCTCTTCTAACCTAAGCTCTCAGATTCACATGGTGCAGTTTCTGAACTGATGCCCGTAATGATGGTATCCATTGAGCTAGTGGACTTGTCCATGCCCTCCTTCACCTCTACTTTCTTTTTGATTGAGCATGACAGGAAGATTGGTGGCATGCTCTGAGATCTCTTTGCTCTTGCTGAACCTACTGCCTGAGGGAAAGTACATCCACCTCCAGGGAAACAGCAACAGCAAAGCTAGAAGGTTTAAAGCCTGTACCAACGCAAAAGCCTGTACCAACCTGAAACGACTACATGTGATGCATTATACCCCTAGGCACTGAATTTGCCCCTTCCCTTCTGACCATAGCACATGAGACCCTGTCATCACAAAGGGATTAATGTCAAACGTTGAGGGTCATCTCTCCTCTGCAACTGTGCTCTGGTGGAAAAAGAATGCCTGTCTGTGATGTATCAGATGTTGTGTCTGAAGTGTGAGAAGTGCCTGTGCAGGGTATGATAATGAGTATGTATGAATGCCAGTGCACAGTAATATGATGCTTGAAGTATATTAAGGTTGTGATGCTGGTGATAGTGGTGGTGAAGTTTTTGGGATATGTGTTTGTAAAGTGGGATCTTACCTTGATCACAAATAAAGATAATTAATTAATTACTTGTGGCACTGGAGCTAATTTACAGAGACATGGCTCAGGGATAGACAAGACTGCCAACTTAATGTCAAGGATACAAATGCTATAGGAAGGATAGAAAGGGAGGCAAGAGAGGAGGGAGAGTAGAGATTTTGATAAGGGATAACATTATGGCTGTACTGAGGGAGGATATTCCTGGGAATGTGTCAAGGGAAGTTATTTGGGTGGAACTGAGAAATAAGAAAGGGATGATCACTTTATTGGAATTGGACTATAGAGCCCCCCCCCCCCCCCCCCCCCATAGTCAGTGGGAAACAAATCTTTAAGGAAATTTCAGTTATCTGTAAGAATGATAGGGTGGTTATGGTGGGGGAATTTAACTTTCCAAACATAGACTGGGACTGACATAGTGTTGAGGGTTTAAATGGAGAGGAATTTGTTTACTGTGTCCAAGAAAATTTTCTGATTCAGTGTGTGAATGTACCAACTAAAGAAGGTGCTAAACCTGACCTATTCTTGGGAAATAAGGCAAGGCAAATGACTGAGGTATCAGTGGGGTCTACTTTGGGGCCAGCATCCTCAATTAAATTAGTTTTAAAATAGCGATGGAAAGGATCAACTGGATCTAAAAGTTAAAGTATTAAATTGGAAGAAGGCAAATTTTGACAGAATAAGGCGTAAACTTTCAAAAGTTGATTGGGGGCAGCTGTTCGCAGGTAAAGGGATGGCTGGAAAATGGGAAGTCTTCAAAAATGAGATACCGAGAGTCCAGAGATAGAATGTTCCTGTTAGGGTGAAGATGAGGCTGGTAGGTTCAGGGAATGCTGGATGACTAAAGAAATTGAGGGTTTGGTGAAGAAAAAGAAGGAAGCATATGTCAGGTATAGACAACAGAGATTGAGTGAATCCTTAGAAGAGTATAAAGATAGTAGGAATATACTTAAGAGGGAAATTAGGAGGGTAAAAAGGGGACATGAAATAGCTTTCGCAAATAGGGTTAAGGAGAATCCAGAGGGAGCTTATAAATACATTAAGGACAACAGAGTAACCAGGGAGAGAATAGGGCCCCTCAAGATCAGCAAGGCAGCCTATGGTGTGGAACTACAGGAGATGTTGAGATACTAAATGAGTATTTTGCATTAGTGTTTACTATGGAAGAGGACATGGAAGATATAGAATGTGGGGAAATAGATGGTGACATCTTGAAAAATGTCCATGTTACAGAGGAGGAAGTGCTGCATGTCTTAAAATGCATAAAGATGGACAAGTCCCCAGAACGAACCTGATCAGAACTCAGTGGGAAGCTAGGTAAGTGATTTCTGGGCCCCTTGCTGAGATATTTGTATAATTGATAGTCACAGATGAAGTGCCAAAAGACTGGAGGTTGGCTAACATGGCGCCACTATTTAAGAAAGGTGGTAAGGAAAAGCCAGGGATCTATAGATCAGTGAGTCTGACATCGGTGGTGGGCAAGTTGTTGGAGGGAATCCTGAAGGACAAGATTTACATGCATTTGGAAAGGCAAGGACTGATTAGGGATAGTCAACATGGCTTTATGCATGGGAAATCATGTTTCACTAACTTGATTGAGGTTTTGAAGAAGTAATGACGAGTGATGAGGACAGAGCAGTGGATGTGCTCTACATGCGCTTCAGTAAGGCATTCAATAAGGTTCCTCACAGTAGATTGGTTAGCAAGGTTAGATCACATGGAATGCAGGGAGGAGTAGCCATTTGATAAAGAACTGGCTCGAAGATAGAAGACAGAGAGTGGTGGTGGAAGGTTGCTTTTCAGATTGGAGACCTGTGTCACAAGGATCGGTGCTAGGTCAATTGCTTTTCTTTCTTATATCAATAATTTGGATGTGAACATAAGAGGGATAGTTAGTATTTAGTACATGACACTAAAATTGGAGGTGTAGTGGGCAGTGAAGAAGGTTACCTCAGATGGGCCAATGGGCTATGGAGTAGCAGATGAAGTTTACTTTAGATAAATGTGCTGCATTTTGGAAAGGCAAATCAGGGCAGGACCTATATACTTAATGTTGAGGTCCTGGGGAGTGATGCCGAACAAAGAGATCTTTCAGTGCAGGTTCATCATTCCTTGAAAGTAGAGTCGCAGGTAGATAGGATAGAGAAGAAGGTGTTTGGTATGCTTTCCTTTATTGGTCAGAGCATTGAGTACAAGTGTTGGGAGATCATGTTGCAGCTATACGGAACATTGGTTGGGCCAGTTTTGAAATATTCTGGGCAATTCTAGTCTCCCTCCTATAGGAAGGTTGTTATGAAATCTGATAGGGTTCAGAAAAAAATTACAATGGCGTTGCCAGGGTTGGAGGATTTGAGTTATAAGGAGAGGCGGAGTAGGCTGGGGCTATTTTTCCTGGAGTGTCAGAGGCTGAGGGGTGACCTTATAGAAATTTATAAAATCATGAGGGGCATTGATAGGGTAAATAGACAAGGTCTTTTCCCTGGGGTGGGGAGTGCAGAACTAGAGGGAATAGGTTTATGGTGAGAGGGGATAGATATAAAAGGGACCTAAGGGGCAACTTTTTCATACATGTATGGAATGAGCTGCCAAAGGAAGTGATAGAGGCTGGTATAATTACAACATTTAAAAGACATCTGGATGGATATATGAATACTTAGAACTCTACAGTGTGGCAACAGGCCATTTGGCCCAACAAGTCCACACCGACTGTCCAAAGAGTAACCCGCCCAGACCCATTCCCCTACTCTATTACTCTACATTTACCTCTAACTATTGCACCTAACGTATACATCCCTGAACACAATGGGCAATTTAGCATGGCCAATTCACCTAACCTGCACATCTTTGGACTGTAGGAGGAAACTGGAGCACCCAGAGGTAACCCACGCAGACACATGGAGAATATTCAAACTCCACACAGAGAGTCACCAAAGGATTAGAGGGATATGGGTCAAGTGCTAGCAAATGGGACTAGATTAGGTTAGGATATCTAGTCGGCATAGACGATTTTGACTGGAAGTCTGTTTCGGTGCTGTATCTCTCTATGACTCTATGACTGACAATGACCTACCCTGTGGCAGAAAACAGGACATCTCCCCACTCCCCCACCCCCACATTCCCCCACCCTGCCCCCATAGGTTCTGCAATTTATCTTGTCTACTTTCTTGAAGATGGTTACAATTACAGCCTCTCCTCACATGCTCCCCTCCTTCCAGATGAGGGAGATGAATTCACAGATTCATGCCAAGTCTGCTCCTCAGTACTGTTTCAATATTTCAGTATGGATGCCATAATTGTTGCAAAATAATGACCCAAAAATGGCACAATGTGCACTAACAACACATCAATGCAGTATTAACAGAGTACTAGATTGTCAGAAGTGCAATCTTTCATCAAAGATGTTAAACTGAATTTGACCATAATATTCTTTTTTTTAATTCATCTATAGGATATGTTTGCTCAGCAAGGTCAACATTTATTGCTCATCCTAAATGACCCTTGAGGAGGTGCTGGCGAGTGACATCCTTCAACAATTGTAGTCAATGTAAGATAGGCACACCGACAGTGCTATTAGGTCGAGCCATGTTTTTTTTCTGAATCACTTGTTACATCATTTAAGAGGATATGATAATCCATACTAAACATAGCAAATTAGTGCCTTGAGTTTGGAGACAAGTGCAACCCAGAACAGGTGAGGGTGAAAGATTTCCTTCTGTAAAGGATATTAGTGATTCACAATGTAGAATAACCTTTGAGTTCAGATATTATACTGATAAAACTGCATTGTGTCCAATCTGAGGCTGATACATTTTGAAGGTGGTGTTTTGTGTGGCCGAAACATGACTTCTACCTCATTATATGTTATTCCTTTAGATATAAAAGACGATTTTCCAATAATGCTTTTTATTGTTTGAATGTCTCTGATATTTTAATGATTTGTGTACCTTGAGTCATGTATCTTTTTCCACTGCTTTTGCTTCTTGACTTTAACCATGAATAAACTATTCTGATTTATCCTCTTTTAATCCAAAGTGCATAACCTTATGCTCACCTATATTGAAATCCATTTGCAATAGTATGGTCCATTTAATTATTGTATTATCATTTCTTTGTAATGCCATGCTTCTAGCTTCATTGCATACAATTTTGCCTTTTTTGTCAAGAAACTTGGATATATAATGTTCTATCCCATCATCTAAGTTATTAATAAATGCAGCAAATAATTGAACCCCTGGGAATTCCAAGTGCAAGACACTATTAGCTCAATCCTGCTAATTAGATTATCTGCCCAATATCCTTGAATATGTCTCCTGCTACTCATCCTGTTTCCTAAATAAATAAACACATTGCACTCAATTTCTTGAGTGCATCTTTAGCCAGCAGTTTTCTATAAGGCTTTTTTATTGAATATCTTGGAAGTCTCTGTAACTAATAACAGGAGACAATTCCTTGTCCAAGACTTTAGCCATTTCTTCGAAAACCCAGGTAGAGATAAGAGGAGAGAATATGTTGACCTATTACTATGCTTAGCCTAATTTCTCTTGTCTCCTTTCAAAAATGGATTTTCAGTGTATGTAGTTTTATTCCCCAAGTTCCGTCATATTTCTGTCAGTGAAAGAGTATCTGATTATTATCCTCAATGCAACTTTTCAAAGGTGTGAATGGTGATTAGTCTGCTTTGCTCTTGAGACTGGATTTTATTACCTACTGCCTGTGATTGTAACTTCAAACTTTATTTGATTATTCTGCAGCAGTGGGTTTTATGAAAAAGGTAGGCTGTGATTTCTGCATCGTGGGTAATACAGACATCAGTCTTTTTCTAATTTGACTCCTTCAGCTTTACCATAATAACTTATGAACAATGTGATATATTCCAATCAAGATTTCTTATTCAGCCAGCTCTTTCTTTTGATTTAACACAAGCTTTAACATTTGATTTAAGGAGACAGAGTCATCTAACTGAATTCAATGGCACTATCTATCATTGCTATAGAATGGCTGTTGCTTTTACTGTAGTAACATTGTAAGGAAAATCTTAATGTATGGCTAGATGTTCATAGATGTATTTGTTATATACAAACCAGCTGGTGTGATACTTGTCAATAACATTGATATTTGTTAATTGTGGTGATACTGATGAATTGAACAGGAGAAAAGTACATTGAAATAGAATAGTTACTCCAGGGATGGGCAATTAATTCTTCCAAGGGGCCACATGAGAAACCTGAGTTGTGTTGGAGGGCCGAACCAACAATAAGTTGAACATGATTCTGCTCAGTATTAATTCTCTACCATTGTAAAAAGTACTAAATTAGTTTTGCACTGAAACTTATAATCAAAAGAATAAGGATATTCTGTTACAATAAAGATATGAAATTGTGGAGTAAGTCAAATATAGAAGAAATAAACAGTAAAAACAATCATGTCAGTGTTACATTTTATTTTTAACATGTTAATCTCACAAACCAATAATGAAAAGTTGTTTCATTATTGTTCAGTCTTCCAAACAACAAACAACTCTATACAAAAAGCAATAAGTGCTTTTGATGTTTTTCAGTTCATTTTACTTGTTTAGTGAGAAAAATCCAGTCTGTTTTGGGCTTGAACAAGTGCACTAAAATCTGGTTGAATGTCTGAGGTGGATATGCGAAGGACTGCTGAGAGGTGATCATCAGTGATAGAGGATCTGTATTTGGATTTGTTGAACTTCATCACTGAGAATGTCTGTTCGCATATATAGGTGGATCCAAAGAGGACTAGAATCTTCTGAGCATGCCTCCTCATGTGTAGAAAGACAATAGACAATAGACAATAGACAATAGACAATAGGTGCAGGAGCAGGCCATTCAGCCCTTCGAGCCTGCACCGCCATTCAATATAATCATGGCTGATCATTCCTAATCAGTATCCTGTTCCTGCCTTATCTCCATAACCCGTGATTCCACTATCTTTGAGAGCACTATCCAACTCCTTCTTAAATGAATCCAGAGTGTGGGCCTCCACTGCCCGCTGTGGCAGAGCATTCCACACAGCCACCACTCTCTGGGTGAAGAAGTTTCTCCTGAGCTCTGTCCTAAATGGTCTACCCCGTATTTTTAAGCTGTGTCCTCTGGTTCGGCACTCTCCCATCAGTGGAAATATGTTTCCTACTGCCAGAGTGTCCAATCCTTTCATAATCTTATACGTCTCAATCAGATCCCCTCTCAATCTTCGAAACTCAAGGGTATACAAGCCCAGTCGCTTCAGTCTTTCAGTGTAAGGTAATCCTGCCATTCCAGGAATTGACCTCGTGAACCTACGCTGCACTCCCTCAATAGCCAGAATGTCTTTTCTCAAATTTGGAGACCAGAACTGCATACAGTACTCCAGGTGTGGTCTCACCAGGGCCCTGTACAGCTGCAGAAGCACCTCTTTGCTTCTATACTCAATTCCTCTTGTTATGAAGGCCAGCATGCTATTAGCCTTCTTCACTACCTGCTATACCTGCATGCTTGCCTTCATTGACTGGTGTACAAGAACACCCAGATCTCTCTGTACTGCCCCTTTACATAAATTGATTCCATTGAGGTAGTAGTCTGCCTTCCTGTTCTTGCTACCAAAGTGGATAACCATACATTTATCCGCATTAAACTGCATCTGCCATGCATCTGCCCACTCACCTAACTTGTCCAGGTCACCCTGTAATCTCCTAACATCCTCATCACTTATCACCCTGCCACCCAGCTTTGTATCATCAGCAAATTTGCTAATGTTATTGCTGATACCATCTTCTATATCATGAACATATATTGTAAAAAGCTGTGGTCCCAGCACGGATCCCTGCGGTACCCCACTGGTCACTGCCTGCCATTCCGAAATGGAGCCGTTTATCACTACCCTTTGTTTCCTATTAGCCAACCAATTTTCAATCGAATCTAGTACTTTGCCCCCAATACCATGCACCCTAATTTTACTCACTAACCTCCTGTGTGGGACTTTATCAAAAGCTTTCTGAAAGTCCAGGTACACTACATCTACTGGATTTCCCTCATCCAACTTCATAGTTACATCCTCAAAAAATTCAAGAAGATTAGTCAAGCATGATTTCCCCTTCATAAATCCATGCTGACTCTGTCCTATCCTGTTACTACTATCCAGATGTGCAGTAATTTCATCCTTTATAATAGACTCCAGCATCTTTCCCACCACTGAGGTCAGACTAACTGGTCTATAATTACCTGCTTTCTCTCTCCCACCTTTCTTAAAAGTGGTATAACATTAGCCCCCCTCCAATTCTCAGGAATCGACCCCGAATCTACTGAACTCTGGAAAATAATCACCAACGCATCCACGATTTCCCGAGCCACCTCCTTCAGTACCCTGGGATGCAGACCATCAGGCCCCGGAGACTTATCAACCTTCAGACCTAACAGCTTCTCCAACACCAAATCCTGGCAAATATAAATTCCCTTAAGTTCAGGTCCTTCAGCCACTGTTACCTCAGGGAGATTGCTTGTGTCTTCCCAAGTGAACACAGATCTGAAGTACCCATTTAAGTCCTCTGCCATTTCTTTGTTCCTAGTAATATATTCCCCTGTTTCTGTCTTCAAGGGCCCAATTTTTGTCCTAACCATTTTTTTGCCTTGCACATACCTAAAAAAGCTTTTACTATCCTCCTTAATATTCTTGGCCAGTTTACCTTCGTACCTCATTTTACCTCTGCGTATTTCCTTCTTAGTAATCCTCTGTTGCTCTTTAAAAGCTTCCCAGTCCTCAGTTTTCCCACTTATCTTAGCTATGTTATACTTTTTCTCTTTTAACTTTATATGTTTCTTTACTTCCCTCGTCAGCCACGGCCGCCAATGCCTCCTCCTGGGATCTTTTTTCCTTTTAGGAATGAACTGATCCTGCAACTTCTGCATTATACACAGGAATATCCGCCATTGTTCCTCCACGGTCATCCCTGCTAAGGTATTGCACCATTGAACTTTGGCCAGCTCCTCCCTCATAGCTCCATAATTCCCTTTATTCAACAGAAGTACTGTCACTTCCGACTGTACCCTCTCCCTCTCAAATTGCAGATTGAAGCTTATTGTATTATGGTCACTACTTCCCAATGGCTCCTTCACTTCGAGGTCTTTGACCAATTCTGGTTCGTTACACAATACCAGATCCAGAATTGCCTTCTCCCTGGTCGGCTCCAGCACCAGCTGCTCTAAGAATCCATCTCTGAGGCACTCCACAAAGTCTCTTTCTTGTGGCCGAATACTATCCTGATTCTCCCAGTCTACCTGCATGTTAAAATCCCCCATAACAACTGTAGTGACATCTTTGCGACAGGCCAATTTCAGCTCCTGATTTAACTTACATCCGACATCCAGACTACTGTTTGGGGGCCTGTAGATGACTCCCAAGAGGGTCTTTTTACCCTTGGTATTTCGAAGCTCTATCCACACTGACTCTACATCTCCTGACTCTAGGTCCCCCCGCGCAAGGGACTGAATATCATCCCTTACTAACAAGGCCACCCCACCCCCTCTGCCCGTCAGTCTATCCTAACGATAACACGTATATCCTTGAATATTCATTTCCCAGGCCCTGTCCATTTGAAGCCACGTCTCAGTTATCCCCACAATATCGTATCTGCCAATTTCCAAAAGAGCCTCAAGCTCATCCATCTTATGTCTAATGCTTCGTGCATTCATGTATAGTATTTTTAATTTGTTACTGCTCTCACCCTTCCCATCAACCCTTATTTCACTCAACTTTACAGCATGATGCCTTTCCGAGTTTTCTGCCTCATTAATACAGTTGTCTTTCTTGACTTCTCTTGTTCTAACTTTCCCTTCAATTTCCTTTTTAAACATCCAGCTTGTCCCCTCCCCCCCCCGCTACTTAGTTTAAATGTAGCGGTGTTGCAGTAGAAAACCTGCCTGCCAGAATACTGGTCCCTAACCTATTAAGGTGCAAGCCGTCTCTCTTGTAGAATTTATGCTTACCACAAAATATACCCCAGTGATCCAAGAACTTGAATCCTTGCTTCCTGCACCAGTTCCCCAACCACACGTTCAAGTCCATTATCTCCCTGTTTCTGGCCACACTAGCCTGAGGAACTGGAAGCAAACCGGAGATAACCACCTTGGACGTCCTGCTTTTCAGCCTTCTTCCTAGTTCTCCGAAGTCTCGCTGTAGTATGTTCCTCCTCTTCTTACCGACATCATTTGTGCCGACATGTACCACCACCTCTGGCTCTTCACCCTCATCCTTGAGGATTTCCTGCACTCTGTCCGCGATGTCTTTCACTCTAGCACCAGGAAAGCAACACACCATCCTTAAATCCCGTCTGCTGCCACAAAAACCCCGGTCAGTTCCTCTCACGATGGAGTCCCCTATTACCACGGCTCTGTGCGATGTCCGACTCTTCCACTCTGCCTCTGCAACAACTTTTGATTGACAAACTTGGCCGCCTTGCGAACTGGCAGTGTCATCAGTCTCTGCTTCCAAAAGCTTCAACTTGTTCCTGACTCCCGGGGTCTCTTGCACCTGTCTCCTCTCTGCCTTCCTCATCATTTGCTCTCTTCTGCTCTCTTCTGGCATGATTGGTGTAATAACATCGCTGAAGGTCTTGTCCAGAAAGATCTCGTTCTCTCGGATGAGCCTAAGGTCTTCGAGTTCTTTCGTCAGCGCTGCAATATGCTCGGTCAATTGCTGAATGTGCACACACTTTCCACACATATACGAGCCAGACACACCAGAGTCGTTGACCTCCCACCTCAAGCACGTAGCGCACTGAACCAGCTGGGCAGTCATGTCTTCACCCTCTTCAACTGTGGTGTAATCACTTCACTCAACCTCCTTGTCAATGAGTCCTGAGCTGAAGCCTCACTCTTCGATCTAAACTTCCTTAGACCCTCTTTTTGTGGCACATCTGTGGACTCTTAATTAAGGTTAGAGGAGGAGGGAGGGAGACAGACCCTACTTTGTAGGACCTGGGGTTTAGAACACACCCACTCTAATAGTAATCACTTACCTTCCCGACCGGCTTTGCACTCCGTCTGAACTTCCGCCCAGCTCCCGCCGCTCTCTGTTGTGAAAGTTCTCCTCTTTGAGGGAAGAGTAAAAATCAAGCAGTGAGACTGACCTAAAGTACTCTGCCAGAAGTGTGTCAGACTGCAGGTTAATGAGTTAAAGCTGAACATCACTCGGTGTATTCTCCACATTGTATGTAAATGGGGAAAAAATCATGTGCATTTCATTGTCAACCGTTTTAAAGTCTTGAAATCGCCTTGAAAATTCACCATGCAGTGCTTCTAACATAGATGAGTACCTGTGGAGGTGATCAGCTGAAGGTGCGGCTTCCTTCAGTGTTGGCAAGTGGGTGAGAATGTTGTCCTCCATTTGGCTTGAGAGAAGCTGCAACTTTCTCATAAAAGCCTTCACCAAGTTGTACATTTCATGCACAAAAAGGCCCTTGCACTTCAGTTTCACATTTAGTTCATTCATAAGTGTAGTCACATCAACAGCAAAACCAAGGTCTGCAATCCAGTCTGCATCTGAAAGCTGTGGAATGCCATTCCCTTTCTTTACACAGAAATCTTGAATCTCTTCTCTCAGGTCCCATACACTTTTCAGCATTTTGCCCAGGCTGAGCCACCTGACAGCTGTGTGGTAGCCTATGTCACGATGTTCAGTCTCATTTTCCTCCAAAAGTACAACAAACTGCCTGTGATTCAAAGCTCTTGCCCTGATGAAGTTAACTATTTTAGTTACAACATCAACCACATGGTTAATTTTTAACACTGACTTACACAACACTTCCTGATGTATAATACAATGCAAAAATACCAATTTCTGTTCAGGGTCAATTTCTGTCACTTTATCCTGTATTCTCTTTAAGAGTCCAACATTTTTTCCCATTAGATTGGACAACCATCCGTTGTCACACCCGCCAGCTTGTCCCATTTTAGTCCCAACGTGTCCAAACATGCATTTACCTCCATGAACAAATCATTACCAGTTGTTGTTCCTTTCATTGACTGCATGGCTGCCAGCTCCTCCATGATTTTAAAGTCCGTAGTTACCCCACGTATTAAGATGAGTAGCTGGGTTGTGTCACGTACACCACAGCTCTAATCCAAAGCCAAGGAAAAAAAGTCAAATTTGACCACTCTGTGCTGTAGCTGAAGCTCCAGATTTCTAGCGATGTCCCCAATCCTTCTCATTACAGCACGCCGGGAGAGAGGCACATTCTCAATTGCCTCCTTTTTCTCCGGGTAAGTTAGTTCTGCAGAGTCCAACAAGCACTCCTTAATAAACTCTCCATCAGAAAACGGTTTACTGTTTCTGGCGATTTTGTAGGATATGACATAACTTGTCTTGGCATGAGCTGACATTTTGAGGGCTAGCCAGCAAGCATCACTTTTAGCTGTTCACGCACGCACGCACATACGTGTCCATACGTAAATAAAAAAGCATCCTTTTCAAAACAAAAGCAACACAGGTGTATTTCGTGCATGGCGTAAATACTTTTTCATTTATGTTCTAATTTAAGATTAACCTCATGTGGGCTGGACAGGAATGACCAAAGGGTTGGATATGGCCCGCGGGCTGTAAAATGCCCAGGTCTGAGTCACTCACTGCAAATTGATCAAAACCAGACAGGTAATAACAGTGGGATAGGAAGAAGTACTTAAGTGCTTAAACCAATGGTAGGCAATTTGGGAATACATTTACCAACCAGCAGCTGTTCAAACAAACCAGCCAGAAGAGGATTGTATATGAGTTCTTTCAAAAAACATGTGTATGCAAATCCCTTTTATGGAAAAGGCCCATAACAGCATGACATAAGAAGGAAGGCAAGTGCTAGAAGAAAGAAATGTGATGATACTATGGCTTTAAGAGGTATATTTGTCCTTTTTTTTAATAAGGTCTGTTCCAAGCCAATAAAGTAAGAAGCTTGTGAAGCCTTGGGTTTTTTTAAAAGTTGGAACAATAGAAGCAGCATGAATGGGTGGGGCCAAGCACCCACTGAATCAGGAATGTGGTTTTAGCTTTTAGTAGTTGCTAGGGTCTTCAAATTGGGTGTGAAAACCTTCATTTCTCTCTCTGTTACAGCTAAAAGCTGAGATTCTCTTCCAGCTGCTAGGATTGCATGTGAGACAATCTATTTTACTGAATTTGCCTTTGCCAAGGTTGTGTTTATGAGATATTATTATATTTATTGTTGTTTAGAAGTTAAATAATCTATTTATGTGTTAAGTTTTCCAATAGAGTTTTTATTCTAATTTTTCTTCTTTTATTTGTATTTTAACTACAATGTAAAAAGGAAATGTGTGCTTGCTTCAAGCCTAGTAGTTTGACCAATCAAATTGCCTCTGGAACACAACATGTTACACTTGCCTTTAAAATTAAGAAAAAGTTGGGGCCTAGACTATCTTCCTAATATATTTTGAGGGGGATTTGGTCTGATTAGTAACAAAAGACAGAAATTAAGCATTGACAGGAAGAATCCCAATGAACTAAGCAGGAAGATCTCAGTTCAAATTTCATTCAGTTCAAATGACACACAGTCATCTCAGCATGACTGGAATGAGTTAATTTAAACTGCATTGTTTAAAATTCTCAGTAAAATGTTTGTATTTAGTGTGAGATTATACCAATCATAATTTTCAGTTTCTAAATCTAACAGAGCCAGAAAATTACTTTGACCTATCTCTTCCATTTAACTTATTCAAGCCTAAACATTTGAATAATAAGACATCTGAGAGACTTCTAACCGCACTCAATAGATCAACAAATTCTTGCTGAAGCCTTCTCTTCCTTATTGTTAAGATGTAACTGTGTGTATACACACGCACACATATTTTATGATACGTATTGGCTAGAAATGTCAAAATATTGTTCCTCAAAATTATTTTTTTATGAGTAGGTAGACAATTAGGTTTAGGTAGTCATATCCTTATCACATCAGCAGAATTATGCAGCATAAAAAGGCTTACATTATAGAAGCAGATGGCACCCACTTTCACAATGCCAACTCCATGTGAACTCTGGCCAACCCAACAGGAAAACATTGTTTATGCCACATGAAGGAATTGTATGTGGAATATTCTGTTATCAAGTCAGCTGTCAATTCTTGTCATTGTGCTTAGTATGAAAATAATTAAGACAACATATCGCAGAAAATCACCTGCACGTTGACTGCTTGGAACAGGGAAGTCTTAAAACTGGCTAATGTTAAAGTGTCACAAACACATGTAGTCTCCTTCCCGATTCTCATGAGTCTTGTATCATGGTTTGGGTACCAGAGAAAAGTACCTTCATTGGGTTAACATTGCTGTGACAGAAATTAATAAAAAGACAGATTTTGTTAATACTTTTTTTTGTCTTTTCCTCATCAGAACAATTTGCAAGAATATCAGTAAAGGAAAAGCAACATTTATATTGTCTGAGAAGATTGCTCTGATTGGTTGGCAGTGAATTCTTATTGTTAGAAGCATTGCCATGGAAAATGCAAGAGATAATTATCATTTAGAGTTAACTGCCAGGCTTTATCAACATTTTAAAGTAGGCAGGTTTATTCTGATTGCCAATGAATGTTTTTTATATGAGTTAAACACTCAGCAGTAGAGTGGATTTGATTTCTGTCCTACCTGCGGTAGGCTTGGGACTGGTCTCCTTGCCCTGCATCTGAGAGTGAAAGGCAATAGTAAACCACTCCCGCTCAAAATCTGCTCAAAAAAAGCTAAGGATGAAGCATCAGTAGACAATGAGCCAAGAATTTGCTTTCAGGCAGAGCACTGATGACAAATACAGTATCCAAATGCATCAACTACTACAGCACCCACTGATATTGCTGAATTATAATGCTGGCTCTGCACTACACCTTAGTTAGGAGAAATTGAGACTTTATGCATGTATAATTAAATACATGCACAGAATTCGAGTAACAGTCATCCATAAATGCTAATGAAATTTCCACTTTTAGAAAAAGCATACCTTTCCCAGTTCGATGTGTAAACCAACCCAACAGATCCCAGCTGCTACTTTCTTAAAAATACTGTAAATATTTGGCTTTTCACCAGTTGTAACATTACGGGAATGAAGAAATATGTAAAGTTGAAACTGTCAGTTTAATTTCACTTATGCCAAATCTGCTGTGATCATCTGGAGTAAATCCATCTATTTCTAAAATATCACATGGTATAAATCTGTGTGTGAAGAGTTGAGTGTCACATTTATATTCAGTATCGCTACTTGTTAACTTTTTGATAAAACATGTTTTTCAACTGAATTTTAACCTCTAAAATGGATGGGTTGAAGTTGAGTCCAATGTTAAAATGTTAAAAAACTTAAATAACCCAACTCACCTCCATCCGATCCACTTCCAGTTTTAATGCAGATGGAGCAAAGGCAGAGAAGCATATTAATCCCAGAATGTTGGCTGGCAAGTCAAACATTTTGGCAAGGTGGTGGCCTCTGGTTTAACCTCCTTTAGGCTTAGCACCAGCCATCTGAATTTCACACACCTCAGGACAGTTTAAAGGAGGTGATGACAATTTCAAGGAGAAGATGAGTGCCTTAACAGCACAACTTTGAGGCCAGGAGGAGTGGGAGTGCATCTACAATCCTCCAAATGTTCCATTGCATCACACCCCACTACCCCACCCAGCCACAAATGCTCCCTCCCTAGATAATGACTCTTAGAATTAGGTGCTGGGATAATTGAGATCAAATCCCCCAGGTTGGGAATTGAACCCTTATATGAGGAGATCACTGCCCTCTGGGATTCAGCATCAGTTCTCATCAGGATCAGGCCTCTTTAATCCCAATAATTGCCCCCATATCCCCATCTTTCAATCTCATTAGCAACTGGGATACACTTTTCCTACATCAGGATCCAATTCTGCCTGACTGGGAGCCAAACCTGTCGAGCAGACTAACTTCTGGGTGGAAAATGTGTCAAGTCGCACACTATGTTGTCAAAACTTCACACCATCTAGTAATTTTCATTGAAAACTCCAACCTTGCTCTTTCCCTCATTCATTGGCCTATGTAAGCTGCAGCTATCAATATCATCATGATTTGGAGATGCCGGTGTTGGACTGGGCTGTACAAAGTTAAAAGTCACACAACTCCAGGTTATAGTCTCACAGTTTTAGTTGGTAGCATTAGCTTTTGGAGCACTGCTCCTTCATCAATATAAGATTGTAAGACACAGACTTTATAACAAAAATTTACAGTGTGATGTAACTGAAATTATATATTGAAAAAGACATGGATTATTTGTTAAGTCTCTCATCTTTTAGAATGTCCATGTTGGTTTCAGTTCATTCACAAGTAAATTGCAAAACTTTTTTAAAAGTTACATTATTTAGTGAACTTTAACAATTGTCATGTGTCATGTTGGCCCAGATAATGTATTGAAGGTGTGAGCTTCCCTGTGTGAGACTGTCTGTGCCACAATGCTCAGACTAATTCTAATCTAAAAAATAGACCTACAGAATCCTACATGGATTCATGCAGTGTTTGAGCAAAGTAAAATGTAATTCTGCAAGTACAGATTCACCCCACAAACTTATATATGTATGTGTGCATGTGTGGGGGTGGGAGTGGTTATGGGTGTCTGAAAAAGTGTGTGTAGGAGTGTGAGTGTGAGTGTAAAGAGGTATAAGTCTGTGAGAGGGTGAGCGTGTGAGTGTAGGAGTGTATGTGTGAGCGTATGAGAGAGGGCCTGCGTGAGTGTGTGTGTGTGTGTAGGAGTATGTGTAAGAGTGTATGTACGAGTGTGTGTGTGTGTGTACATGAGTGTCTGTGTGTGTGTGTGTGTGTGTGTAGGAGTGTCTGTGTGTGTGCATCTGTCTGTCTGTGTGTATAGTGCAATATGGTCACCTGTAGTGTGACATGAACCCAAGGTCCCAGTTGAGGCCTTCCTCATGGGTACTGAACTTGGCTATCAGCCTCTGCTTGGCCACTTTTCATTGTTGCCTATCCCGAAGTCCGCCTTGGAGGATGGTCACCTGAAGGTCTGAGGTCAAATATCCTGGACTGTTGAAGAATTCTCCATCTGGGAGGGAACACTCCTGTCTGTTGATTGTTGTGCGGTGTCCATTCATTTTTAAAAAAGTTTTGCGATTTACAAATGAAAGAACAGAAACCAACATGGTCATTCCAAATAATCCAGGTCTTTTTCAATATATAATTTCAATTACATCACACTGTAAACATTTGCTATACAGTCTGTGTCTCACAATCTTATACTCCACAACCACCTGATGAAGGGGTAGCACTCCAAAAGCTAGTGCCTCCACTTAAACCTGTTGGACTATAACCTGGTGTTGTGTGATTTTTAGCTCTGTCAATATCAGAGACCCTCTTTCCATTGACAGGATCCAATTAACAACTGTGGCAATACAACTACACACCCATTGTGAGGCATAAAGACTTAGATTAGATTCCCTACAGTGTGGAAACAGGCCCTTTGGCCCAACAAGTCCACACCGGCCCTCTGAAGAGTAATCCACCCAGACTCATTTCCCTCTGATTAATCCACCTAACACTATGGGCAATTTAGCATGGCCAATCCACCTAACCTACTCATCTTTGGACTGTGGGAGGAAACCACAGTACCCGGAGGAAACCCTTACAGACACAGGGAGAACGTGCAAACTCCACATAGACAGTCACCTGAAGCTGGAATCAAACCTGGGTCCCTCGTACTGGGAGGCAGCAGTGCTAACCACTGAGCCACCATGCTGCTCCAATGATATAAGCAATGTCAGAATTGTGCCTGCATTTAGGCACAAATAAATAGAACTTTCTGACGTTCCCTTCATCTTTCACCTCTTTAGGCCTTCAGCTAAGAATGAGTGAGAAAATCTTTGGGAATAAGTGATGGAAGAACTGTTGGACTGATTAGAAGATTAATGTTTGACAGATAATTGCTGTATGGTATAGTTTGAATGATAGGCTCACTGAAGCAGAAGTACACGGCAAATTATTTCTTTCTATAAAATACTCAGTAAGTATACCACATTTGCACACAGAATCTTCCAATTCTTTCTCACACTTGTAAAGACCACAAATGGCTCAGGTTTGCCGTATGTTCAGACCTGGGCCGCCTATAACACTTTCAAATATATTAAGATATAACAGCTGTTAGGCATTTACAAATGTAGTTTGATAGTCAAGAAATCATAAATAAAATTTTCATAAAATGCTGAAGGACAGATAAATCATTGCCACTTTGATTAATGTTTTGTGGCCAAATCATAATTATGTCCTCAGTTTATGCCAAATTATTTATACAAATATTTGCATTCTTTTAAAGAAGTTACATTCCTGGAATGCAAGTGTCACATGAAGACTGGCAATTATTGACCATCCTTAATTTCTCTGAGAAGCTGATTGTCCAAGCACCGCTGTCCTTCTATAACATGTACATTTGAGCTACAGTTAGGTAGGAGTTCCAGGATTTTAATCCAGTGAGGATTGAATAACAGCCTTGCATGCCCAAAGTAGGATTTTATGTGATCAAAGGAAAATTGGAGGGGGTGATTTTCCCTTATATCTGTAATCTTGGTTGCTTTAATTAAGCACCATACTCTTTAGAACCCGTGGTGAGTCACTGCATTGCATTCCAGAGGCAGGTCATACTATTGTCATGGTCCACTGAAATTAGTGGAGATTTGGAAACTGAGCACTCAGGCTGCATGAGTGGCTGCTGATTCCCATCCAATTTATGCATGTCACTGTTTCTTCACTGTCAATGTTTATGAATCATAAATTTGCTTGCTTGCTTTATTCTATGTTTAAAGATAACATTGCTATCATTTGGTTAGATACTTATTAGTGCTCCTGGACTGTGGGTGTCTACACGTGCAATTTTAGATGCTCTTGTTTCCTTATCCTAGAGTAAGACCCTTCCACTAATTCTCTACTGTCACTCACTTTATTCAAGTTAAACATTTTAGCTGCTAAATACAGATCTCTAGTACAGGGTCTAAGACTTCTTTCTTCACTTGCTTCTCTCTAGTTTAATGTCTGCTTCCAATTCCCCCTGCTGATATTGGAGCATCATCATGATTTACATTTTCCTTATGCTATACCACCTAACAGCACTTTGGGTGTTGTAATGTTCTGTCCCCAGTCTCCAATTTGTGATATTTCCAGATGGAATAACTCAAACTGTCAAGCTCATGGTGGAAGCATCCTTCCTTATTCACATACCTCCTCAGTCGGTTGCAGTAAGAGCAATTTCCAAAAATCCCTGTTCATTGTGCATAACTTTCACATTGACCAACTGAATTTATATTTTAAAAGAAGACAATTTAACCAGGCTTTCTTGAATTAACAAGAAGAGTGAGTTTATTTATTGCTAAATGTGAGAAGAAATAGGAATACAACAGAAATGTGCACAAAGATGAGAAATAAGAGGTGCATCCAAAAAAAGAAAAGTTTTAAAAACAAAATACAGATTAATCTCTGAATTCTACATGAATGTTGTAGCCACTGCAGGAATGTTACTGGTAGTGCCTACTTGCGCAGCTGATCAGTCATTTTGAGATTCTTGACTTTGTACATTGATTAAAATACTTATGCCTTGGTTACTCTCAGCAGTGGCTCACTGGAGCTTTCAATGTTAATGAAGGACTTTTTTTCTTTGCCTGTGGTGCAGGGGTGTTAAATAGCTGTTCCCATAGATGGGACACTTACAGCACATGAGTCCAAATCTTAGGATTCAGGCTCCTTGGAGTACTACCCCCACCTCCACCCACCTATTGCGCTCTCAGCTGCCTTCTCCCCAGCCCCACCCTCCTCCCATTTATCTCTCTACCCCCGCGGCTCTCAGCCTGATTCCTGATGAAGGTCTCTGGCCCAAAACGTTGATTTTCCTCTCCTCAGATGCTGACTGACGTGCTGTGCTTTTCCAGCAACACACTCTCATCTCTGATCTCCAGCATTTGCAGACCTGTCTCCCATAATTGACCATATTGACTCTCACTTTAACCTCTGTTCCTGTTTCTTTTTGAAAAAGACGAATATGTCTCTTATCTAGAAATCCCGTTTTTTTTTGTATCATCATTTTCACAGTATATGATATTTCCAGGAAATTATAAATTCAGTTTGGAGTGTGCTTTCTCCCTGAGAAGCTTCTTTCGCAGCTTGTTAGGTGTCACATTCCAGAGATTCTCTCTCCAGGCACTCATTGAATTTCCATCTGCAGTCAAGCTTTAGCTGAATGAGTCTTATAAAAGGAAGTATGTAATTAAAATATGATATGTCCATGGGTGATTGGGGATTTGATCCATACTAATGAGAGTGTACCAACATCACGTGGACTACAATCAAAAGCTAAACTACTGAAATGCCATCACCTCCTCCTCTGTGGCTTGCAAAACATTTTGAAAGCAGGAATGTACAAGATGTAAGAACTGAACAATGAATCATAGAAGGCAAAAGTGAGGACTGCAGATGCTGGAAATCAGAGTATGGATTAGAGTGGTGCTGGAAAAGCACCGCAGGCCAGGCAGCATCCGAGGAGCAGGAAAATCGATGTTTCAGGCAAAAGCCCTTCATCAGGAATCATTTGCCCAAAACGTCAATTTTCCTGCTCCTCGGATGCTGTGCTTTTCCAGCATCACTCTAATCTAGACAATGAATCACAGAAGGCAGGGAAGACGTGGCTAAAAGATTTGGGTATTGTGTTGAAAAATAGATTCCATTTATATAAAAGCTTTACTGATCATAGGACAACAGAAAACATTTTACAGCCATGACAGAACTTTTGAAGCAGAATCATAGTTCTAATGTTGGAAATACGACTGTTTACAGAAACAGCAATTTGCTAATGACCTTCACAATCCATTCTTGTAAAATTGGCTGTTCTTCAATATTGTGTAAGGGATATTTCAGATCCACCTGAGAAGCACACAGGACAGTAAGTTAATGCCACCATGAAACATCAATCTTAACTTTTAATACTCAAACACTAGTATGAGATTTGAAGCCATAACCTTCATACTCAATGTGCTACCAAATCAAGTCATAACTGATGCATGGTTATTTATATAAATAGAAACTATAATTCTAAAAAAACATTGTTCTTCTGGACTTAGTGGTAGATATAGATATAATCTCTGAATTTAGTTCAAGGATCTACAGTTGAAATGTGGATATTTATTATAATAGTTATTTATCCACAGCAATAGTTATTTATCCTCAGCAAGTTCAGGACTTCACAATCCTGAACTTTGTAGTTCATCAACTTAAACACCAAATGAATAAAATTCTAATGTTGTTTGTCAGGAGTATAGCAGTTCAATATTAGGAATGTGAGCTAATGCTAGACTACTAACAAGAATGTCATTTTTTAATGCTTATCTTAATATCATGGGACTCTAAAATATATGTCCTTTTTAAAATTCATTTGTAGGATGTGAGTATCAATGGCTCACATCCTACAATTGACCTTGAGAAGGTAGTGGTGAGCTGCATTCTTGAACTGCTGCAGTTCATCTGCTGTGGGTTGATTCATAATGCCTTCAGGGAGAGAATTCCAGGATTTTGACCCAGCAACAATGAAGGAATGTTGTCATATTTCTGAGTCAGCACGGTGTGTGACTTGGAAGGGAAGTTGCAGGTGGTGGTGTTCCCATGTATTTGTTGCCCTTGTCCTTCTAGATGGAAGTATTTGTGAGTTTGGAAGGTGCTGTCTGAGGATCTTTGGCGAATTTCTGCAGTGCATCTTGTAGCCAGTACAGATTGCTGCTAATGAGTGTCAGTGGTGGAGGAAATGGATGCTTGTTGATGTAGTGCCAATCAAGACTTTGGGGAGTCAGGAGGTGGGTTACATGCCACAGTATTCCTGACTTGTAAGTAATAATTCACAGTAATTTGTAGTGCAAAATGTAGTTTATCAATGTAACAATGTAAATATTATGCCAAGCATTTTATGATACCAGAATAATTTACAACATTTCAGGGTCATTTGCTAGAAAAGTAAAATGTTAATTCCAGAATTGTCTTGTGCATTTATCCAGATCTTTATGTTGTTAGAATAAAGAGATATGTGTTTAAATAGAGGATCTACGGAAAAACAAAAATTGAGCAATAATTTACAATTAAGTAATTTTCAATAGTGAGTAATTAACTTGTGCAAGCTAGTAATATTCATCCCAGTAGATCGCGATTGAGTTTTATAATATGATGAAGTCCTTCTATAGAAAATGCAAGGGACATTAAGTTTTGTCAATTGAGGATTTAAATGCAATTTTTCAGTAATTATGTAGCAAAGCATACTTAAAATAAAGGCAGAGAGTTAGACCAATGCTCATTAATCTATCAAAATTTGAGAATGTTAAGATTTTGGACATGCTTTTCTCCTCCTTCTTCATTACATAAGTAAAGTGCTCCATGTTTCAGACAGAAGATTTAATCAAGATTCCTTTAGATACATGGAGCTGTATTTTACTTCTGAGATACCCCTTGCAGCCAAAAATGACTTCAGATGTGTGTGTATGTGTATGTGTGTGTGAAAGAGAGAGAGAGACATTGGGGTGGTTGTTAAATCTTCTTCAATATTTAATATTGCTGTCCTTGTTTTGAAGTCAACCACACCAGAAAATATACAAAACAGACAAAGGGACATTATATCAATCCCACCATTAGGTTAACGTGCACATGCACATTTGACACTGATCCTCAAGGTAAATTTGTTTTCTAAAAGAAGAAACAAAATAATTTTGCTTTTTTTATTGTTGTTGTTGTGAAATCCACCAGAGTATGTTATAGTAAAGGGGTTTGGAGAGATCTACTTACAGACCTTCCCCCAGCTCAATCCAGTACAAACGGCAGATCACAAATTCTGATCCGATGAGATTGTGTTTTATAGGGGGATTAGATCTGAACTAATACATTCTTTACAATCCAGTTTACCACAGAGGCCCTTTATCATCTGCATTGTTATACAGCCCTGGAAATAGTTCACTGATCCAGTCGATAAAATGTGGAGCTGGAAAGGCACAGCAGGTGAGATAGCATCAGAGGAGCAAGAAAGTTGATGTTTATCATCTGGACCCTACAGCAGGACTGGGGTAGGAGAAGGGAACTCAGAAATAAATGGTAAGGGGGGGGGGGGGGGGTTGCTGTGGGAAAGGTAGCTAAGTTGGTGATGCGTGGATGTAGCAATTGTAGGTGGGATGGTGATAGGTGGATGCAGATTGGGGGTTATTGTGATTGGTCAGTGGGAAAGGTGGAGCGGATAGGTGAGAAGAATGATGGACAGGCTCGAAGGCCGGGAGCAGACGGAGGGCTGGATATTTGGTGTTGTTGAGTGTAGGAAGTTTGGAAGCTGGTGAACTCTATGTTGAGGCCATTGGGATGTAAGCTCCCGTGGTTGAATATAAGGTGTTGTTCCTCCAGTTTGCGTGTGGCCTCATTTTGACAATGGAGGAGGCCAGGATGGACATGGAGCCAGGGAAGTGGGAGGAGGAATTGAAATGACTGGCAACCAGAAGGTGGTGGTGATTGGAGCATGCAGAGAGCAGATGCTCCATGAACCAATCCCTGAGTTTGCACTTGGTCTCTCCAATGTAGAATACACCACATCAGGAACAACAGATGCAATGGGCTGGTGAGAAGAAGTGCAGGTAAATCTCTGACAGATTTGGAACGATTGTTTGGGTCCTTGGATGATGGTGAGAGGGGAGGTGTGGGGGCAGGGGTTTCACTTCCTACAGTTGCAGGGAAAGGTACCGAGTGTGGAGGAGAGATTGTTGGGGAGTGTGAAACTGACAAATGATTCATGGAAATAACAGTCCCTACAGAAAGCAGATAGGGATGGGGAAGGAAATATCTTTTTGGTGGTGAGGTCTGACTGCAGGTGGTGAAAATGTCAGAGGATGATGCATCAAATTTGGAGATTGGTGGGGTAGTATGTGGGGACTGGAGGAATTCTATCCTTTTTGCAGTTGGTGGGAGGGGGTTTGAGAGCAGAGGTGCATAAAATGGAAGAGATGAAGTTGAGGGCATTATTTATCATGGAAGAGGGGAAATTGCAATCTTTGGAGTAGGAGGACAACTAGGATATCCTAGAGTGGAATCCCTTATCCAGGCATCAAATGCAGCAGATGCAGAGGAATTGGGAGTAAGGAATCAAATTTTGCAGAAGAGTGGGTGAGAAAAAGTGTAGTCGAGGTAGCAATGGGATTCTGTCATTTTGAAATGGATGTTGGTGCTAAAATCAGTTGCCGGAAATGGAGAGGGAGAGGTCCATGAAGGGGAGAGAGGTGTCAGAGATGGTTCAGGTGAATTTGAGGTCAGGGTGGAAGGTGTGGGTGAAGTTAATGCATTGGTCAAGCTTCCTAGTGGGAGCACAAGGCAGCATTGATATAATCATCAATGTAATGGAAGAAAAGGAGGGGAATAGTGCCCCTGTAGCTGTGGAAGAGGGACTGTACCACATATCCTATGAAGAGGCTGGCATAACATGGACCCATGCAGATGCTCACAACTACCCCTTTGGTTTGTAGGAATTGAGCAATCAAAGGAAACTTTCTTGAGGGTGAGGACCAATTCCACCAAGCGAATAAGTGTCGGTGGAGGGGAACATGTTTCTCGAGGTAGCTGGGCCTGTGGGAGAGGAAGCAATGGAAGGTTAGTTAGGCCCTGCTCATGGGGTATGCAGGTGGACAGAGACTGAATGGTCCATGGTGAAGATGAGACGTTCCTGTGTTCCAAGGTCAGCCTTGAAGACTGGCAATGCCACCTCTCTTCCAGGAATGCCTACCCTGAGGAAGTACTGCTCTTCTCTCTGACAGGATTTTCGTTTGTCTCTCTCCCCCTGTCCACCTTCACTGCTTTCCTTTTCTCTCTCAGTGTTCTCTTTATTGCTACCTTTGCTTCTGGAGCCATGACACACCTTCTCTCAGCCGAGTATAAATACCTCCGTATTTCTCCCTTTTTTTTTAGCTTTGACAAAGGGTCAGTTAGACTCGAAACGTCAGCTCTTTTCTCTCCTTACAGATGCTGCCAGACCGGCTGAGATTTTCCAGCATTTTCTCTTTCGGCGCCACAGTGGTGTTTTGTTGCTGTCCGCGGTGCTGAATTACAGTGCCAGCCCGTGCATAGTTCAGGTGGGCGATCTTCTGCTCTCCTGTGCAGTGCTCAGCTAACAACGGTCACTTAGAGGCATGTCACGATTTTGTAGTTGAACTAATCGTCGTATCCGGTTGGGTTGGAACGAATTTAACCTTCAGCAGGTCGGGGAATGCGCTTAATACCATTTCAGTAAAGGAAAATCTCGGTAAATAGATGAGGGAGAGAAATCGAGGGATGTGTTCATGGAGGTCGAAGGGCAGAGCCTCGTGTGGAGCATGAGCAACAGCATAGAACCATTGCGCTATGTGGCCTATAACTGTAAATAAGTTCTGTGTGACTCCATTGTACAAAGGCATTATATGGTTTCAATACATTGGTGAGATTCTGTGCATCCCGATAAACGTGTCTTTCTTGAATTGAGACCCAGAGTTGAATTCTGGAGCCCGTAGCCCTTTCGTCGAGTGTCCCTCCATCTCCCCTTTTACCCCGCCTTCTTAGAAAGTGCCCCTTTCAATGCCCATCTATTCCTCCTGCTGATCTATTTGGATACAACTTCAGTCCACTTATACTTAGCAGTTTTGCATTTCAGCACATTACGACTCTCCTCTCTCTTGTGTGTAGATATTTCCTAATCCTGGGCCCTTTGAAATGCTGAGTGTCAGTAACGTTTCCAGTTCGAGTGTAAGATCTGAACCTTAAGCAGCGTCCGTTCTCTCTACAGGTGCACATCTGACTTAGGTGTATCCTGAGCATCTTTCAGTCTCTTTCTTGGTGATGTATTTCTACTGCATGGCACCAAACCTCCATCGACATTTCTATAAAATTCACCATGAGTGATTATTTCTCCTGCACGCAGCAGCACGCACACACAAAGACAGTGTTCACTTTCACAGCACTAACACATGCATTGCATCAAGGGGAATCCACTTGATTTTAATTCAAAGTACATTCGTTCACTGAACAGGACAGTTTTCGCGTTCTGCCAATGAGTGATGATATATACTACGGGCAGAGGGGAAGCAGTTCACCCCAACTATAAGATCCGAATTCCATACGCAGAGCTCGACTGTAATTAGGACGCAGGACCTCAGCACTCCAGCGCGGCTGAAAGCCTGTGCAAATCGATGGAGTGGAATTTGCTGTCTCTCTCTCCGTGAGACTGGAAGATTTCTGATAAACAAAAAGCTGAATAAGTCCGCCGCTAATGCAACGTCTCTTGGACTGGAAATCCTCTGGGATACTCTGCGACCCATTTGTCCCGCCTGCTCTGATCTGTCTTGTTCCCTTCATGGGGTGCGGAGAAGTTGGGTCCAGTCTCGGGCTGAGGAAGCTTTCAGTGACTGTATCTCAAGGCTAAGAGTTTGCAGTGGCTGCCCCGAGAAGAGGTGACATGCAGTTGATACCAGCCCTGGTGATGTGTATTTTATCCCTGCCTTGTACAACAGGTAAGACACCCATCTCTCTATCGTTCAAGAGTCTGGACCGCAATTTACATTTTGAAAGCAAAAGACATGGGAAGATAGATGTTTTGAACATGATTTCTAATCGCTGCCAGTGAATAATTGAATGACGAGGCGATAGATCTGCGAGTATATGACACAGACTTGTCTCGTTGGACTCTCGTCTGAGCAGAAATCAGCCATAAAAATGGAGATTTCTGCCACAACCGATTTGCGAAATGATTTGCCTTAATCCACTCTCTCAATGATTCTACTCCACATGTAAACGGGCAGATCTGTACTTCTGTGTACAATCGTTTAATTTTAGAGTATATGCCTCAGAATTTTCGAAGTAAATTGGCCCTGGTAAAACTCAGATTTCCGTCACAGACGAGTGCAAAAGACGTTCTAAGTTGAATGAGAAACAATATGACAAAAGCTTCATTCTAAAAGAGAAAGACCATATATATATATATGAATCGGATTATGAAAAAAGCGAGGCAAACGCACAAGCTCTGGAGAAAAATTGTTTCCGTGCTCCACCATCTGGCTGATTCTTAATCTGATAATGTCAGGGGCATGTTCGCCTGGATCTTAGACTTTTTTCATATGTTTCTGTTCAAGAGAGAATGGTGGGTATGGGACAGATCTCGGAAGGATAGTGCTATTTGCAATCTCCAATTTCGATTCTACACCGCCAGACTTTTTTTGCCCTGTTTTAAAATATTGAAGCCTTGTAATTTGCCGAATTTCAGTGTAACCATTATACAAATTAGGTAACATTTAAAGAGAACTGAGCTAATAAATGAACCATCAAAGCGTAGAACAGCATTGGAAAATCCATTTGAAAGTAAATGGAGTCCCAGTTTGTAAATTTGCTAATTTGTTGCTAATTTAACTTATTAATATTATTTCCAAGTAAGGTAGCCTTTCATCGTTTGTCTTCATTTAATGCTCGTAACATATTTATACCATGGTAAAAACAAGGACTGCGGATGCTGGAAACCAGAGTCTAGATTAGAGTGGTGCTGGAAAAGCACAGCAGGTCAGGCAGCATCCGAGGAACAGGTAAATCGACGTTTCGGGCAAAAGCACTTCACCAGCAATAGAGGCAGGGTGACTGCGGTTTGAAGAAATATATGATTTCCAGCACCACTCTAAGCTAGACATATTTATACCATAGCTATTGTAGTTATACAGTAATTTGATAAATGTAGAGATGACAACAGTTTGGCAAAATAGTCTAAACATGAAAAACTGTCCAAAATAATGTTTGAAAATTATTTCTTATTTTTTTTCTTTGGATTGCCACACAGATGGCACGGTGTGACAGTAGTTAGCACAGCTGTCTCACAGCGCCAGAGGCACAGTTTCAATTTCAGCCTCAGGTGACTGCATTTGCACCTTCTCCCTATGTCTGCATGGGTTTCCTCCAGGTGCTCCAGTTTCCTCCCATAATCCAAAGATGTGCAGGTTGGTAGATTGGCTATGCCAAATTGTCCCCTAGTGTTCTGAAATGTGCAGGCTAGGTAGGTTAACAATGGTAAATGTGGGGTTGCGGTATAGGATGGGATGCTTTTCAGAAGATCCCTGTTGGGATCGTATGTTTTTTTCAGTTTTTAAAATGGAGTGAAACTTATTTCCTAAACATTGACCAAAGATACATAGATATGGCAGCACTCTTCCCCATGTTGTTGATAGTTAAACCTTGTCCTATTTTGTGCTGTTCCCCCAATGGTATTTGTTGTTGCATGGCTTGTTTGATTCAGTGTTTTACCGTGTCAGTCTGTGCAATCCCTACCAAAGCCTGTGACAGAGACATGAAAATATATAAACTGATAATACATTAACACAAGGTAGGCAATGACATTTGCTGTAAATTTGACTTAATATTTTTGAAAATATGGTTAATTAATATTTTGGAATTACTCTGTTGTTTTCAGATAGGAATAATTCTTTCCTTGCATGAAAAATAGAAAGAATAAAGAATACAGGATCAGAGCACAAGTCCTAAATTGGCAATGTCAGTGTTTTTATGCTCCTTATGATTTTACTTCTTATCCAACTTCATCCAACCCTTTCAACATAATCTTCCATTATTTTCTCCCCTATGCACCTGTCTAGCTTCCACTTAAGCAATTTGCTTCAAGCATTCCCTTCAAGCATTCCCATGTTAGTGAGTTTTTCTAACACAGACATGTCCATGTAATTATAATAATTTATGCTGCTTGATTTAGAATTAAGAAATAAAATATAATTGTAGCTGGAATTCTCAAATGTGAGGTTTTAATTAAACATATCAGACATGAGAAAAGAAAAATGAGCAGGGCCTGCATGTATACGTTGCCTTTCAGACCACAAATGTAGTGCTTTACAGCCAATTGTGTACTTTTCAAGAGTAGGTGCAATTACAATGTATTCAGCTTAAATGAATTTGGTATTGTGCCAATGGAACACTGGAATATTTCCTAAAATAATGAATTCAAATCCTTTAACTCTCTAAATGTTTAGTACAGTTAAGTTGTGCCAGTTTTTCAAGAGAGAATCAGAAGTTGTCCCCAAATTAGTTTTTTTTGGTAATTTTCTGTAAAATGAGAACTGTGAGAGCAGTGGGGAGTCTTTTTCTAAAGGATTATTCTGTATTAATTTCATTCTAATTATGCACTTGGATCCTTAGCTAATCAGAAAGATTAACTGAAATCAAGGGTAAAAGTAAATGCTTTATTAGATTGCAATTATGCAAATGATAAAGATGTTACAATGTTTCTGTCTTCTCCTGACATCCATAAATAGTAGTGTTTATTACCATATATAGATTCATGATGACAAACATCACATGTTCGATGACTGAGTGGTGTATAGATTTTGAAGGCTTGAACACTGAGGATATGGCTTTCATCATCTATTACGCTAACCTTGGACAAATGTCACTTCAAGAATGCTGGATGACAATGAAAGACACCTTACTTGCTGACTAAGTACTTCTGTGCTAACTGCAGTGCATATGATACTGAGTGGTTTCAGTTCAGTACACTTATAGTCCATATCTATATCCTTATAGTTACCACTATTCGTTACGATCATAAATAATGTAAGTAGCACTTATTTCATACAATAAAAATATTTAAATATCATAAAATAATATTTAATTCCTTTAGGGATGAAGAAAAACTGTTACCAGTGACAGAAAGGTTTATAATTGAAGGACAAAGACATAAGATAATTGGCAAAAGCAGTGATATGAAGGAAAAATTATTACATATTGTATTACTAGAATACATTGGCTCAGAAGGTGTTTAAAGCAGGCTCAATGATAATTTCAAAAGGGAATTAAATAACAACTTGATGGGGATTAATATTGTTGGGCTATGGGGAAGCAACAATCAAATGAAACTAATTTAATACTCACTATTTTTTCATGGGATGGACCTGCACTTTTTTCCAGCCCCAATTATCCTTGAACTGAATGGTTTAATAGGACATTTTAGAGGGCAGTTTAGAGTGATCATATTGCTATGGGTCTGGAGTCACATGAAGGTCTGATTCAGTAAGTAAGGTAGATTTCCTCTCTTAAAGTCAACAGTGAACCAGATAGATTTTTACAGCAAGTAATGATGGTTACCATGGTCACTCTTCCTGAGACTAGCTTTATAGACTAGATTTGTTCATTGAATTTGAATTGCACCAGCCACTATGTTGGGATTTGAATGCATGTCCACAAAAAAAGTAGCCTGCGCCTCCAGATGTCTAGTCCAATGACACTAGCATCACACCACCCTTTTCAAACAGCTTACTCAAGCACAATGTACTGAATGGCATCCTTCTGTGATGCATCAATCCTTAATTCCATTACCACTGCTCCAAACTTCAAATCCTCACTGGTGATTATTGGCATATTGATAGGTGGTAGTCAGAACCATGTCACCTATTATCAATAACCTTTTTCCCTTTGCAACAGTAAATTTTGCTTGAAATGAAGTTGTTATTATTTGTTAATTAAATAAAACTGGCTGATTTGTTTCTGATACTGAATTAATTAAATCTGATACTTATGTATTTGGTAATATCCACCACCTTTTTTAAATTCAAAATTTGCTATGTGCAATGGAGTACTGGGTTTAGAAAAGGAATATTTAGGTGGTTTCTTTTTGCCAGTGCAGAAATGTTGGGCTGAAGGTCTATCTACTGTGCTGTAGACCTCTGTGACTCTATGACTTCTTGATCTCTCCAACCTCAATTGTACATCAACAAATACATTAAATATTGTAAAAATGCCTTAGGATTTGAATAGCAAGAATTGATTACTATAGTGATTT
The DNA here is from genome assembly GCF_037043375.1 of Chiloscyllium plagiosum. Lineage (NCBI taxonomy): Eukaryota > Metazoa > Chordata > Chondrichthyes > Orectolobiformes > Hemiscylliidae > Chiloscyllium > Chiloscyllium plagiosum. Next base: position 43,907,502 of record NW_028270140.1, read on the forward strand.
ATGGGTAACTTGTGATGTCATCAAAGATTATTGCCTGCAGTTGATAAACTAATGTCAAAGTATAAGCCAAAGAATTTAACTCAGTATTAGAAACAACCAAATAATACAGCCTGCAAGTAGAATCTTACTGTGGCATTAGAAGACTTGCCTGCTACCCAAATAGCTGATGAGAGAACCACACTGCCATTTCTTGGGAAAGCCCAATGAAATACAACCCAACATGGCAGTTGGGTTGGCCCTTCCTTTGGAATCAAGATTCAGGAGCTGAGGTGTCACTTACTGAGAGCCGATAGCCAAGTAAAAGTGGGCAGATCTTGTGCACAGCAGTGTCACTGGAGAGGCTGTCACTGCTGCCAGAAGGGCAGGTTTCAGATTTCCATGCTTGCAGAGTGACACGGAACACAAGTAAGTAATGTTAAGGGGTGAGGTAAGTGGGGCATTCACAGAATGGGGTCATGTGAAGACGAGGGGCAGCAAGGATAGGAAATTGATATTGAGTGGGCCCTTCCTTGCCAGAAGTTCAGTTTCTCAATTAGACACTGAATGTCCTGGATTGGGGGACTTCCATTCCCCTAGACCCCACCTCTCAAGTTGTCAAGCTTAATTTCAGCTGCTGTGCAAGTCAAATTGCAATATAGCCTCTGTGCAGCTGGGTTAATATGACAGTAGAAGGGGTCCTTTAAGTAACCAGTTAATTGACCACTTAAGACAGAGTATCCCAAGATGTATTTGGGAGCCGAAGTGTCATCATGCCAAAACGTTGGGGTTGAAGACTCCAGAGCAGCATATGGTGATTTTCCAAAATTCATTGGACTCTTGGGCAGTTTCAGCAGATTGGAAAACAGCAAATGTGATGCCACTGTTCAAAAAGGATGGTAAGCAAAAGATGGGGCATTATAGACCCATTAGCTTAACATCTGTAGTGGGGAAGATGCTTGAGCCTATTATCAAGGAAGAAATAGCAAGGCATCTAGATTGAAATTGTTTGATTGGGTAGATTCAGTATGACTTCATGAAGGGCAGGTCATGGAATCAAAGAGATGTACAGCATGGCAACAGACCGTTCGGTTCACCCCATCCATGCTGAACAGCTATCCCAATCCAATCTAGTCCCACCTGCCAGCACCCGGTCCATATCCCTCCAAACCCTTCCTATTCATATACACATCCAAATGACTTTTAAATGTTGCAATTGTACCAGCATCCACCACTTCCTGTGGCAGCTCATTCCATACACGTACCACCCTCTGTGTGAAAATGTTGCCCCTTAGGTCCCTTTTATATCTTTCCCCTCTCACCCTTAACCTATGCCCTCTATTTCTGGACTCCTCCAACCCAGGGAAAAGACTTTATCTGTTTACCCTATCCATGCCCCTCATAATTTTGTAAACCTCTGTAAGGTTACCCCTCAACCTCTGACGCTCCAGGGAAAACAGCTCCAGCCTGTTCAGCTTCTCCCTATAGCTCAAATCCTCCAACCCTGGTAACGTTCTTGTAAATCTTTTCTGAATCCTTTCAAGTTTCACAACATCTTTCTGATAGGAAGGAGACCAGAATTGCATGCAATATTCCAACAGTGGCCTAACCAATGTCCTGTACAGCCGCAACATGACCTCCCAACTCCTGTTCTCAATACTCTGACCGATAAAGGAAAGCATACCAAATGCCTTCTTCACTATCCTATCTACCTGCAACTCAATTTTCAAGGAGCTATGAACCTGCACTCAAAGGTAATTTTGTTCAGCAATATTCTGAGGACCTTACCATTAATTGTATAAGTTCTGCTAAGATTTGCTTTCCCAAAATGCAGTACCTTGCATTTATCTGAATTAAACTCCATCTGCCACTTCTCAGCCATTAGCCCATCTGATCAAGATTCTGTTGTAATCTGAGGTAACCTTCTTTGCTGTCCACTACACCTCCAATTCTGCAAACTTACTAACTCTACCTCTTATGCTCATATCTAAATCACTTACATAAGTGACGAAAAGTAGAGGACCCAGCACCAATCCTTGAGGTACTCCACTGGTCACAGGCCTCCAGTCTGAAAAACAGCCCTCTACCACCACCCTCTGTCCTCTACCTTTGAGCCAGTTCTGTATCCAATTGGCTAGTTCTCCCTGTATTCCATGGGATCTAACCTTGCTAACCAGTGTCCCATGGGGAACCTTGTCGAACGCCTTACTGAAGACAAATAGATCACATCTACCGTGCTCTGCCATCATCAATCCTCTTTGTTACTTCTTCAAAAAACTCAATCAAGTTTGTGAGACATGAATTCCCACGCACAAAGCCATGTTGACTATCCCTAATCAGTCTTTGCCTTTCCAAATACATGTACATCCTGTCCCTCAGGTTTCCCTCCAATAACTTGCCCACCCACTGACGTCAGGCTCACTGGTCTATAGTTCCCTGGCTTGTCCTTACCACCCTTCTTAAACAGTGGCACCATGTTAGCCAACCTCCAGTCTTCCTTAAGGTCATGCTTAACTAATTTACTGGAATTCAATGAAGAGATTATGAGCAAGGTGGACAATGGAGACCCAATAGATGTGGTGTAGCTAGATTTCCAAAAGGCCTTTGACAAGGTGCTGTACAAGAGGTTGCTGCATAAGATAAAGATGCATGGCAGTACAGGTAAAGTATTAGCATGGATAGAGGATTGGTTGACGAACAGGAAGCAAAGAGTGGGGATAAATGAGTGCTATTCTGGTTGTCAATCAGTAACTAGTAGTGTGCCTCAGAGATCATTATTGGGACAGCAATTATTCACAATTTACATAGATGATTTAGACTTAGGGACCATGTGTAGTGTGTCAAAGTTTGCAGCTGACACTAAGGCGAGTAGCAGAGCAAAGTGCTGTGAAACTTTACAGAGGAACAAAGATACTTTAAGTGAGTGGGCAAAAGTCTGGCAAGTGGAATACAGTGCTAATAAAAGTGAAGTCATCCATGTTGGTAGGAGTAACACTAAAAAGGACTATAACATGAATGGTAAAATGTTGCAGTATCCACTATTCAGACAGACCTGGGTATCCTTATGCATAAATCACAGGAGATTGTTCTGTAGGTTCAACAGGCAATTAGAAAGACAAATGGAACTTTTTCCTTCATTGCTAAAAGGATTGAGTATAAAAGCAGGGAGGTTACGTTGCCAGTGTAAATGGAGCTGGTGAGGCCACCCCTGGAGTGTGCAGTTTTAGTCTCCTTACTTGAGAAATGGTGTACTACCACTGGAGGGGGTGCAGAGGAGGTTCACTAGGTTGATTCCAGAGTTAAGGGAGTTGTCTTATGAGCAGAAACTGAGTAGTCTGGGATTATGTTTATTGGAATTTAGAAGAATGAGGGAGGATCTTACAGAAACATATAAAATTACGAAGGGAATAGATAAGATAGACATAGAGAGCATGTTTCTGCTGGCTGGTGAAACTAGGACAAGGGGGCAAAACCTCAAAATTAGGGGGAGCAGATTTAGCACTGAATTGAGAAGGAACTTCTTCACTCAGAGGGTTGTGAATCTGTAGAAATTTCTGTCCAGTGAAGTAGTCAATGTTTTTAAAGCTAAGATAGTATTTTTTTGAACAACAAAGGAATTAAGGGTTCTGGTGAGAGGGCGGCTAAGTGAAACTGAGGCGGAAAGATCAGCCATGATCTTATTGAAAGGCAGAGCAGACTCGAAGGACCAGATGGCCTACTCCTGCTCTTAGCTCTTATGTTCTTATGTTGTAAAGTTCTGACCAGGTTCGGACAGTCGAGCTTGTACAGATACCTGGGTTCCAGATTCCCCAAACAACTCACATGGTCTTAATCATCATGCAACTCTTCCAAAGTCAACATTGACTTCATTCTAATCAGAACTCAATTCTGATGGTGGTCAAATAGTCAGAGTTCAGGTACAAACACCATCCTACTTATTTACATGCCTTCTGGCCTCCAAACTCACCATCAGTGACATCCACTATTTATGATGCTAGCCTTATCACAACTTATAGTCATTAACACTTCATTTTTTTGTGTCATGAGCATTTTTAAAAATAAAATTACAAGAAAACAAATTTACATACTTATAGATAGTCAAGAGAGAATATAAATCTATATAAGCTCAGATGGTGCTTCTAAATAATATAATGCTAGAAATTAGCACCAACTGCTTTGAAAATAAAGAGTCCGACTGGTCAGATTTCCTTAGTTTTGTATCAAAATCAGATAATAGTTGGAATTGATCATTTTGATTACGTGACAAACTTGGTCAATATTTTAATAAGAAACAGTTAAGTTGGCTACAATAGAGAAATCCTGGTTGTAAATCCTACTGCCTTTTCAAGAATGTGATGTTCTTAGACTTAGTTCTTTAACAAATTTCAAGTAATATCATTCCTACTTCTCCAAGACTGTATCCACCTAATATAGTAGGATTTCAGAGAAGTGATTTCCTCAGCTTGATAATGAACTGGCTGGCTGAGCCCTTTCCTTTAGTACTCTCCTGTCAACACTAACTGGAAAGAACATGCAGATTTCTTCAGCTTGGCAACTAAGGTCATCTCCTGTGACTCTGTACCCCAGTCCCCGTTCCTTCCTCCTCAATCTCTGATTAATTCCCTAGCTGTTTCACAATCATCTTCCCATCCTCCCTCCAATGGTCTCACTCCCCTCCACACCTGTCCAACTGGTCCAGATTCAAATTCCCCCATTTGAAAGATTTTTTATAAACTGTTATGAGGCAGTTTTCCGCAGATACATTAAGTATGAAAAGAGAATCTCAGGTGAATAGGGTGCTGTTGTGGTTAAAGTACCAATTCACCCAAAGTTTAGTGCAAAATATCTTCTCAGTAAAGACATTGAACTCTGCTGTAGGAATGGCTGACAGAGGATCAGATATGATGGATTGCCAGCTAAATTGGTTACTAGTGCTCATTAAGAAGACTGCATTGTATCTTGAAAACTAGCACTTAATCTAAACCTGTCTCCTAGTTGCTTCTAGCAGAGTGACAATAAGCAATGTCATTGAGAGGATTTTAAACACAACTTCATTTTATTATCTTTTACTGTTTACTTGGTGCTGAAGACTTGAAGAGAACTTGTGAAAGCCATCATTGAAGATTTTCTAAGACATTTTACAAAGCTTTCACACATACTTGAGAAATATTTGTTCTGCAAATTCTCTGAGGACTTCAGTTAAATAGAGTGAGTGCTGTACTCCTCTATCTTATTCACTCTTTACAGGAGTACCAGAACATTGTGACTTCTTGTTCATGAACATCTTGCTAAGGGGCATTTCTGTTCTGATAGTAGAATGGAAAGAGAGCATGAAGTCAAGCAGATCTGCACCAACTTCTACTCGGTAGTAGGATGTGAGAAATAGGAGGGAAAGACGGATTCCTTCTTCCTTAGGAGTAAAGTCATCTTCTGTACTTGTTCGAGGAGAAAGTGAGGTCTGCAGATGCTGGAGATCAAAGTTGAAACTTTATTGCTGGAACAGCACAGCAGGTCAGGCAGCATTCAGGGAACAGGAGATTCGACGTTTCGGGCACAGGCCCTTCTTCAGGAATGAGCAGAGAGTGTTCAGCAGGAGAAGATAAAAGGTAGGGAGGAGGGACTTGGAGGAGGGGAGTTGGAAATGTGATAGGTGGAAAGAGGTCAAGGTGAGGGTGATAGGTCGGAGTAGGGTGGAGGCGGAGAGGTCAAGAAGAAGACTGCAGGTCAGGAAGGCGGTGCCGGGCTGGAAGGATCCGGCTGAGACAAGGTGGGGGGAGGGGGGATGAAGAAACTGGTGAAGTCCAAGTTCATCCCCTGCGGTTGGAGGGTTCCCAGTCGGAAGATAAGACGCTCCTCCTCCGACCGTCGGGTTGTTGTGGTTTGGCGGTGGATGAGTCCAATGACCTGCATATCCTCGGTGGAGTGGGAGGGGGAGTTGAAATGCTGTGCCACAGGTTGGTTGGGTTGGTTCGTCCGGGTGGCCCAGAGGTGCTCTCTGAATCGCTCCGCAAGTAGGCGGCCTGTCTCCCCAATATAGAGGAGGCCACACCGGCTGCAGCGGATGCAGTAGATGATGTGGGTGGAGGTGCAGGTGAATCTGTGGCGGATATGGAAGTTTCCCTTGGGGCCTTGGAGAGAAGTGAGGGGGGAGGTGTGGGCGCAAGTGTTGCACCTCCTGCGGTTGCAAGGGAAGGTGCCGGGAGTGGTGGTTGGGTCGGTGGGGGGTGTGGATCTGACAAGGGAGTCGCGGAGGGAGTGGTATATAATTAGGACCAAATTACTTGCTAAAAGCAGACTTTCAAACAGACATGTCTCATCATATAGCATAACACAACCATGCAGCTCCTGTTTCCAATTTTTCATCAGAAATGATCTCCTAAGTAAAAGCAAGTTATTATTTGTGATGAACTGTGATGAATTGAATTGAATTGAATTTACTTTATTGTCACGTGTACCGAGGCACAGTGAAAAGCTTTGTCTTGCAAGCAATACAGGCAGATCACATATTCAAGTAGCATAGATAGTAAATAAAAGGTAAACAGCTGCAAAAACAAAAACACAGATACAGGCGAATGATAAGAGTTTGTGAGCCCATTCAGTATTCTAACAACAGTAAGCTTGAAACTATTACAAAACCAGTTGGTGCGTGTGTTCAGGATTCTGTATCTTCTCCCCGATGGTAGAGGTTGTAGAAAAACATTGCCAGGTTGGGATGGATCTTTGAGAATGCTGGCAGCCTTTACTTGACAGCGGGCCTGGTAGATGGATTCTATAGATAGGAGGTTGGCCTTTGTGATTGTCCAGGCTGAGTTCACCACTCTCTGTAACCGTCTCCGGTACAGTTGAATGGTACTCGATAGCGCAGCTATAAAAATTGGCAAGGATTTTCGCCGTCATGCCAAATTTCCTCAGCTGCCTGAGGAAGAAGAGTCATTGTTGGGCCTTTGTAACCTGTACATCTACTGCTCCAAGAGTCCAAGAAAGCTTGTTGTGGGTGACCACTCCCAGGAGCTTGACACTTTCCACTCGTTCCCCCTCTGTGCTATTAATGTGTAGGGGAACATGAGTAATATCCTGCCGGACGTCAATAAGGAGTTCCTTGGTTTTGCTGGCATTGAGAGCTAGGTTGTTCTCAGTGCAGCATTTTTCCAGGTCTTCCACCTCCCAACTGTATTCTGTTTCATGACTGTCTGAGATTTGACCAACTATGGTGGTGTCATCAGCAAACTTGCAAATGGCATTAGTCTGTTATTTTGCGACGCAGTCATGGGTATACAGTGAGTACAGTAGGGGGGGCTCCAGTATGCACCCCTGGGGGGCTCCAGTATTGAGTGTTAGTGAGGATGAAATATTGTCCCAACCTTCACTGATTGTGGCCTGTGGGTCAGGAAACTGAGGATCCAGTTGCAGAGAGGGGGTCTTAGTCCAAGATCAATAAGTTTAGAATCAGTCTGAAGGGGATAATGGTGTTGAAGGCTGAACTGTAGTCAATGAATAGGATTCTTATGGTGGCTGTTCTTGGTGTCAAGGTGTTCTAGGAAGGAGTGAAAAGCAAATGATATGGCATCTGACATGGATCTGTTGGTCTGATAGGCAAACTGGAGTGGGTCAAGAGTAATGGGGAAGCTGGAGCTGATTAATGCCATGACCAGCCTTTCAAAGCACTTCATGACCACAAAGTTAGGGCCACTGGGTGGTGGTCATTGAGACATGCTGCATGAGCCTTTTTAGACACAGGGATGATGTTGGCCCTCTTGAAACAGGCAGGGACAGTGGCCTGCTGCAGGGAGAGATTGAAGATGTCCGATGAAATAGTTAGGGATGAAATAGAAAAAGATCTAAAAGTTGTTTAGACTTTATTTCCAAACTTTCTTGAGTTTTCTATCATAGTATTCAACTCTTGCATGAACATTTTGTGATTATGATCTCTTTTGACCTATCTGGGTATTGATTGCATTTATTCTTAATTCTTCATATAAGGAACCTTCTGACTTTTGCCTTTTGCCAGTTTGAATCAGGGTTCAACTTTAAATAATCTGGATTACCTTTTGCCAAATTGTTTACCATTTTCTATAGCTCCACGGGATTCAAATTTAACGACTTTATTTTACAATGCTGGAAAACACAGGTATTGTTATATTTCTCAGTTAAATGCTCAGCACAGTGGCTTAAATCTGCAATGCTTCTCTACTTTGAATCTTTTACTTGGATTGCCAAAACTGGATACAGTGCTCATGGAGCAATCTAATCAGGACTAGACAAATTTAATATAAGCTCCAGTTGTTTATGCTTCCATGTACGTAGGTATTCTGCCTATAAGGATTTTCTTATACATCCATGGGATCTGAGCATTGTTGGCAAGACCAGTATTTATGCTCCATCCCTATTTAGCCCTAGCTGAATGGCTTGCAGCGGACAATTAAGAAATAACATTGCTGTTAGTCTGAAGTCATGACCAAGGAAGGGAGTGAAGATGCTCCTATCTTAAGGACGCATTGGAGGTGGTTCAGAGGACATCTTCTGAGGCAAAGTTGGACTGGGCTTCACTCCACTGGAGTTTAGAAAAGTCAGGAATAACTTGATTGAATTGCATAAGATCCTGAGTCTTAGCAAGTTGGACATGAAAGGCAGTCTTCTTTTGGTGAGTCCAGGATTAGGGGGCATAATTTAAAAATTAGCGGCTGCTCTTTTAGGATAACAACAAGGTCAATTTCTTTCTCAAAGACTAGTGTGACTGAGAACTGTCTCTCTCAGAAGGCATTAGAAACAGAATCATTGAACATTTTTAAGATACATACAGGTTGATTCTTGGTAGACAAGGGAATCAAAGTAACTGGGATTGATGGAAATGCAGAATTAAAAATGCAAATATAACAGCCATGATCTTACTGAAAGGTGGTGTAGGCTTGAGAAGCCAAATGTCCTACTTCTGTTCCTAATTCATATGTTCCTACTTTAAGACACTGGCGAAGCAAATAGGATTTTACAACAACCACATGGCCAGCACTCGGAAATTTAAGTTGTTAAAAAATGTATTTGTAAATTCCCCAACTGCTGCAGTGGAATTTGAACTCCTGGTCTCTGATTTACTCAGCCTGTAACATAACGTCTATGTCACCATCATCTATGATGAGGTGAAATGATTGAAAATATTAAACAGCAAGTGGCCAAAATTCCAAACGCCACAATCCTGCTTATAATGTAAGTACATTTGAGTACATTGTACCTTTAAGCCATTAAACTCACATATCTTTTGCTGTTTTGATTTCAGCTTAAATCAATAATGAGTTAATTTTGTTTACTTTTTAGTCAATGCCAGACTCAAATTAAACACCACTTCTAATGAGGTATGATTTGGAGATGCCGGTATTGGACTGGGGTGTACAAAGTTAAAAATCACACAACACCAGGTTATAGTCCAACAAGTTTAATTGGAAGCACACTAGCTTTCGGAGCGACGCTCCTTCATCAGGTGATTGTGGAGGGCTCGATCGTAACACAGAATTTATAGCAAAACTTTGCAGTATGATGTAACTGAAATTATACATTGAAGAATTGATTGTCTGGTAAGTCTTTCATCTTCATGTGTGATTTTTAACTCTAATGAGGTAAGTTGACTGTTGCACTGATTTGGAATCGATCAATCAATGCGAACAACTCATTATTTGGCCCAAGTTTTAAAAAGCCATTGATATCCAGTCCATGAGACCATGTCACCCTATTGCTAGTACTCCCAAATAACATATGAGCCTTACTGATGAGAAAATAAATTTCAACAGAACTGTCCTATCTTGACTTCAATTGTCAGATAAATCGATAAATGTGGCATGGATTAAAAATAAGGGCTGGGATATTTCAATTCTGTGTGATTCAGCCCATCATTTTCTATTATTCACTCTAGTAATCAGAGATTCAGAATACAGAAGTGCAAATCAGTGCCAATATTGTAGAGTAGCTGGAATGGAGAGCACTGGTGCTGGCCCACATTTCATCCATTCTATTCCCCCAAATTTTCACTCCTTTTCTGAAAATGCTGATGGTTTAGTGGAGGTGAATGGAAGAGACATATTTTGTACAGAGGCTTACTGGCTCGTGGTGTAAGGTTGCCCTGAACAGAATGTTTTACGTGGTATGGCAAATCTTATGTTATCGCCTATAAGTTAAGAAACTTGGTATGGATGTAATGGTATTGATGAAACCAACAGATGTTTATTGTATCTAACTACTGTGTGCAAATATTATGTTCCACAGACACATAAGTGTCTGGGCTAACAGTAAACTATACTTCAAGTGATCCAAGCTAAGAGACCTTTATATCTTCATGTCACATTCTATAATGCAATGATGCGATCATGAGCTTGTGTCTTAAAGATATTCTAGCAGAACGACTGTGAGACATAAAGTAATTGCCCACTTTGGCCAAATATTCCATTTACATGCTGTGCCTTTTTTTTGCTGAGTTGATGATTCCACAGATATTGGGTGGCTTTTTTTACCGCTAGTTTTTTGGTGTCTGCCAATGATATTATTCTTTTTATTTACTCTTTCAAGGAATGCTGCATCATTGGCAAGACCAGAATTAATTGCCCATCCATAATGGAAGTTAATGGCTTGCTGGGTCATCTTAGAGAACAATGAAGAGTTTAGGACATTCCCACAGGTTTGGAGTCACAAGTAGACCAGACTGGGCAAAGAAGTTGAATTTCATAATGGACAATTGTGAGCCAGTTGGATATTTGATAATTGTTGTCCTGGTCACCATTACCGAAACTAGCGTTAACTTCCAGATTTATTAAGTGAATTTAAATTCCACCAGCTGCCTTAGTTAGATTGGGCCCCATGCATCAAGAGTAACGCCTGGATCTCCATATTACTAGTCCAGTAACATTACCCCTACACCATCAAATGTGACATCAAAGTGCCCACATAAAATTGAAAAATGCCCTCATCCAATACTGTTTATTGCTTTTCTGATTCACATAGTTTAGCTATTCACTGGATAATTCCAATGAATTACTTCACCTACTAGAATCAGAGGACAGAGACTAATCTTTCTATTCACAAGTTAGTTTTACTAGCGACCACCCGATCAGCGAATAAAAAGGAGGCAGGTTGTACTGGAGCGGCCATTTTTGAGAGCGGCTGTGGTCGGAGTGCTGCTGGTAGGTCTAACTGTGGGCTTCGGTGAATACTGAGCTTTGTTAAGGAGGGTGACCAGCAAGAAGATAAAACTTTATTTTTCTTCTGAAGTCCACTAATTGTTAAAGAGCAGAGATGGCAGTGAGTGGAGTGGTATGCTCCTCTTGTCAGACATTGGAGAGCAGGGAGCAATCAAGTCATCCTGGCGACTATGTTTGCAGGATGTATGTCCAGTTGCAGCTCCTCTCAGACTGCATGAATTGGTTGGCAGTTGGACACACCTGAGGAGCAGAGAGTGTAGTGCTGGAAAAGCACAGCAGGTCAGGCAGCATCCAAGAAGCAGGAGAATCAATGTTTCAGGTAAAAGCCCTTTATCAGAAATGAAGCAGTGAGCCGAGAGATAAATGGGAGGAAGGTGGCTGGGGGAAGGTAGCTGAGAGTGTGGTAGGTGGATGGAGGTAGGGGTAAAGGTGAAAGGTCAGAGAGGAGGGTGGAGCGAATAGGTGAGAGGGGAGCTCAGCAGGTAGGGCAGGTCATGAGGGCGGAGCCGAGTTGGAAAGTTGGAACTGGGATAAGGTGGGGGGAGAGCAAATGAGGAAACTGGTGAAATCCACATTAATGCCGTGTGGTTGGGGGGTCCCGAGGTGGAAGATGAGGCGTTCTTCCTCCACGCGTCGGGTGGCTAAAGAGTTGCGATGGAGGTGGCCCAGGACCTGCATGTCCTTGGCAGAGTGGAAGGGGGAGTTGAAGTGTTCAGCGGTGGGTTGGATGGTGCAGGTGACTCAGAGATATTCTCTGAAATGCTCTGCAAATATGCGTCCTGTCTCCCCAGTGTAGAGGAGGCTCCATCGGGAGCAACGGATACAGTAAATGACGTGTGGAAGTGCAGGTAAAACTCTGATGGATGTGGAAGGTTCTTTTGGGGCCTTGGACGGAGGTGAGGGGGAGGTGTAGGCGCAGATTTTGTAATTCCTGTAATGGCAGGGGAAGGTGCCAGGAGGGGACAGGCCATGGACCTGACATGGGACTTGTGGAGGGAATGGTCTTTACGGAAGGGGACAGGCCATGGACCTGACATGGGACTTGTGGAGGGAACGGTCTTTACGGAAAGCGGATGGGGTGAGGGGTGGGGAGGGAAATATATCTCTGGTGGTGGGGTTCGTTTATAGGTGGCCGAAATGGCGAAGGATGATACGGTGTATGCGGAAGTTGGTGGGGCAGAAGGTGAGGACCGGGGTGGGGGAGGGGTGGGGGGGGGGAGGGAGGGGGGGATGGGTTCTGTCCTTGCAGAGGTTAGAGAGATGGGGTTTGAGGGCGGGGAGTGCAGGAAGTGGATGAGATGCGTTGAAGGGCTTCATCAACCATGTGGGAGGGGATATTGCGGTCTTTAAAGAAGAGGGCCATCAGCGGTACTGGCAGTCATTGCAGCAGACATGAGCGAGATTGCGGATTGGTGTGTTTGCTCCCTGATGCCAGGGTCAAGGACATCTCAAAGCAGTTGTAGTAAATTCTCAAAGGGAACCGTGAACAGCCAGAGATTGTCGTACACATTGGTACCAAAAACATAGGTGTAAAAAGGGATGAGGTTCTGCAGAGTGAATAAAGGGAGTTAGGCAGGAGGTTCAAAAACAGGACCCTCAAGGGTAGCAATCTCTCAATTACTTCTGCTGCGATGTACTTGTGAGAGTAGGAATAGGAGGATAGGGCAGATGAATATGTGGCTGAGGAGCTGGTGCAAGGGGCAAGGATTCAGATTTTTGGATCATTGGGATCTCTCCTGGTGCATAGGTGACCTTTAAAAGAAGGACGGTTTGCACATGAACTCGAAGTGGAGCAATATCCTGGCAGGAGATTTGCTAGAGCTACTCAGGAGGCTTTAAACCAGCCTGGCAAGGACCCTAAGCAGGAGTGAGACAAAGCAGAAGGTTGAAGCTAGTACAGAACTCAAAGACAACAAGTTTAACAGACAAGGCAGGCAAAGGGACAGCAGGAAATGAGGGAAGACTGATTAATTAAACTGCATTTATTTTAATGCAAGAGGACTGACAAGTAAAACAGATGAACTCAGGGCATGAATGGGAACATAGTACTGGGAGATCAAAGCTATTACAGAAACACAGCTGAGGGAGGGACAGGACTAGCTGTTCAATATTCCAGGGTACATATGCTACAGGAAGGATAGAAGAGGAGGCAAGAGAGGAGGGGCAGTGGCATTTTTGATTCGTGAAAATATCACAACGCTACTCAGCAAGGGTATTTCTGAGGGATCATCGTGAGGCTTTTTGGGTGGAACTGAGAAATAAGAAGGGGTGATCACTTTGATGGTCAGTGAGAAACTGAGGAGGAAGTATGTAGATAGTTAGCAGATAACTGTAAGAATAATAGGATTGTAATAAAAGGGGATTTTAATTTTTCAAACTTAGACGGGCTTGTCATAGTGTTAAGGGCTTGGAAGGGGAGGAATTTGTTAAGTGTGTTCAAGGTAAAAAATCTCAATCAATCAAGTTAAAGTTCTAAATTGTGGCAAGGCCAATTTTGAATTAGATAGGAAGTTTCAAAAATTGACTCGGGAGGCTGTTTTCAGGTAAAGGGATATCTAGCAAATGGGAGGTCTTCAAAGTGAGATAACAATAGTTCAGGGCTGGCAAGTTCCTGTTAGTGTGAAAGGCAAGCCTAGCAGGAGTAGGGAATTCTGGAAGACGAGATATATTGAGCTTTGTCAAGAAAAAGAAGTAGGCATATATCAGGTATGGACAGCTGGGATCAAGTGAATCCCCAGAGGAGTATAAGGGAGTGTAGGATTACTTAAGAGGGACGAAGAGGGGACATGAGATAGCTTTGGCAAATAGGGTAAAGGAGAATACAGAGATTCTACAAAGAGCAAAACAGTAACTAGGGAGTGAATTAAGTCCTTTAAAGATCAACGAGGTTGTCTAAGTGTGGAGCCATAGGAGATGGATCAGATTCTAAACAATATTTCTCATCAGTATTTACCACGGAGAAAGACATGGAAGCTAGGGAACTCAGGGAAATAAGACGTGATATCTTGAAAGGAGTGTACATTACAAAAGAGAAGGTACTGGAGCTCTTAAGATGCATAATGGCACCTAACTCCCCAAGAGCTGATCAAGTGTATTCCCAGGACACTGGGGAAGCTAGGGAGAAATTTGCAGGGCCTCAAGCAGAGATAATTGACTTGTCAGCCCTGGATGTGATGCCAGTAAACTGGAGGGTGGCTAATGTTATGCCATCAATCCAGAAAGGCTGCAAGGAAAATTTAGGGAACTACGGACCGGTGAGCTTAACTTCGTGGTGGGTAATTTGTGTGAGGGGATCCTGAGAGACTAAATCTACATGAATTTGGAAAGGTGAGGAGTGATTAGGGATAGTCAGCTTTGTGCCTATGAAATCACAAATTTCATTAAGTGTTTTGAAGAGTTAACCAAGAAGATAGATGTGGGCAGTACAGCTGATGTTGTCTACATGGATGGTAGCAAGGCCTTCGACAAAATACTGCATCATAGACTGATTAATAAGGCTAGAACTCAAGGGATCCAGGGAGACTTAGCCAATTGGATACAAAGCTGACTTGACGGTATAAGACAGAGGATGGTTGTGGAGGGTTGTTTTGCAGACTTGGAGGCCTGTGACCAGCAGTGTGCTGCAAAGATTAGCACTGAGTCACTCTTGTTTGTCATTTATTTAAATGATTTGGATGAGAATATAGGAGGTATGGTTAGTAAGCTTGTAGATTACCTCAAAATTGGTGATAGAATGGAGAGTGAGAAAGGTTATCTTGGCCATTGAGCTGAGGGATGGCAGAGCTGAGGAATTCTGATAATGCAAGGTTTACGAAAAAATTTGAGGATTCTAGGATACAAGTGGGAAAGGAGGATTAAATATGGTAATGGTTTCAAAGAATACTTCCCTTGTGTGACATTTAGTTTAATGAGAAATAGCTTCAGTTTTGACTAACATGATAATAACCTTATTTCAGTTCTAAGGGGTAATTTTACCACATCTAAATGTCAACAAGGAGCCTTACCATATTGGAATAAAGCTTGATAAAATTATTTATGTTGTTATAGATGCTGTCCTAATCTTCAATAGTTGTATTTTGTCCCAACCATTATCCATATTTTAAAATACACTTTAAATGAATTAAAAGTCAAATTGTTCTGCACTTTCAATTTACTAGAATCTTAATCTGAATCTTTTACACTTTAAGGTAACATTTCAGATGTTGTCATTATTTCTCACACAAATTGTTAAGAAGAAATTTTGAGAAATAGTAATATTGACACTTAAGTGAGAATGAAAGGCAAAGTTATTTTTGGAACTAATAGTAGAAGAATCAAATACCACAAACACTGAAATTCACCCTGGTCTGCCTGCCATCGGAAGGATATTGTGAAATTTGAGTTGGTTCAGTAAAGATTTACAAAAATGTTGCCAGGCTTGGAGGGATTGAACTACAAGGAGAGGCTGAATATGCTGGGGTTGTTTTCTCTGGTGCTTCGAAGGCTGAGGGATGACCTTATACAGATTTATAAAATTATAAGGGGCATCTTTGGGTAAATAGAAAAGGTCTTTTCCCCAGGGTGGCAGAGTTCAAAACTACCGAACAAAGGTTTAACATGAGAGGGCAAAGATTTAAAAGGGACCTAAGGGGCAACTTGTTCTTGCAGAGTGTGGTGTGTGTGTGAACGGAGCTGCCAGAGAAAGTAGTGAAGGCTGGTACAAACACAACATTCAAGAGGCATCTGGATGAGTATATAAATAGGAAGGGTTTAGAAGGATATGGGCCAAATGTTGGCAAATGGGACTAGATTTATTTAGGATAACTAGTTGGCATCGACAAGTCTGTTTCTGTGCCGTATATCTCTATGACTCTTTGCTTTGATCATTCAAAACAATTTACTGTGAATCTCCACAGCTCAGACAACATGACATAAATCTTTATTTTTCCAATGATTACAACTAGAAACATGTTATGGAAGTTAATTTTGTTTTGAAAGTGTCAGGCAAAAGACTGAATATCTACAGGGTCATCCTTGGAAGAGAGATAGAGAGCATTGAAAATGGTTACTACGCACACCTTTGTCTCAATAATATGCTTGATGCTATTCGACTGGAGCATTTTTGTTCTACCCCACTCTGTTCCCAGAAATCTAATGGTCAGGATAAAGGGTACCGAGACCTAGCAATCTTGCAGTTGCATTTTTATCAGATCTTCATGTATGTGTGGTTTCATTGTGTAAATGTCTATTCCTTTTTGGTGAATGTCTCATTTATTCAATGATGTTATTCAATTTATTAGTTTGACACTTAATTCTTTCTTTAACATTCTGTATTCCAGCTGTCAGAACAATTAAATTGTTGGCAGAGATAGAGGACACCCTGCTAAAAACCTTGTTTCGAGGATACCAGAAATGGGTGAGACCAGTTAGAAACATCAGCGATACAATAAAAGTAAAGTTTGGACTGGAAATCTCCCAACTGGTGGATGTGGTAAGTCAGTCTATGAAGTGGCATTTTCAGAGAAATGACATTTTCTGATTTTAACTGAAACTCCAAAGACTATTTTTAAACGAATGTTTGCATTACATTGACTTTAGTGAGAAAACTTTGCTCCAGGTCATGTATGAGTGATAAGTTGCAATAATTCTGAATTTGTAACAGCAAACTGTTGATTAATGCATGGCTTTATCAATGTAATTTTCTCACAATGTTTGAAAGACTATGGATAGTAAAATAAAAGGTAAAAATCATCATAGTTCCAGAGGACCATGTAATACAGAACATACACATGAGGTTCAATTTTGCAATCTAGGGAAACGACACGTCCATGATACAAGTGTATCGAGGTTAGATTATGGATGAATCTGTTATTTGCAATTTTCTGGTTGACCACATATAGACAACATGCATAGAGAAACAGACCCACAGATAAAAAAAAATGCTGGTGGAGGGAAGCTGGATTGCTGTGGAAACATGTTTTTTCTCACATGCAAGCTTTAGATAGTGATGGGGGAGTCTCTAATGTTCTTTCCATCATGTGGCTGACCAGGAATGTCTTCTGCCCCTAATACCTGCAAATTGTGCATGTTGGAAGGATTTGATATTTAATGCACAAACATATGCAGTAAGTTCTATGGTGCATCTTAAACCCAGAACCTCTGGGTTCTGGTACTGAAAACAGGACCTATTCATGTTTAATTATATGTCAAAGTCTAGTCATTTTAAAGGATGATGTTGGCATTTCACTTGAATGATTCATTAGAATCCCTACAGCATAGAAACAGACCCTTCGGCCCAATAAGTCCACACCGATCCTCCGAAGAGTAACCCACCTAGCCTACATTTACGTCTGACTAATGCACCTAACCTACACATTCCTGAACATTATGGGCAATTTGGCATGACCAATTCACCTGACCTGCACATCTTTGAATTGTGGGAGGAAACTGAAGCACCTGGAGGAAACCACATAGACACTGAGAGAATGTGCAAACTCCACACAGACAGTCACCCAAAGTGGGAATTGAACCCAGATCCCTGGCGCTGTAAGGCAGCAGTGCTGACCACCATGCCACCATGCTGTGGCACTTAGACAAGGACTCTTATTCTCTCAGGATCACCAATAGTTGTCAGAAAGCAGCGGTCCAAGAATGACATAGACATTGCAGCAAAGGATGGTGGTTACACTTCAGGGCAGAAAGCCAGCCTTCTGAAAAGCTCAGAGTCTAAAACTATATATAAGACAATGATAGGGCAACCCAACATGGTCCTGGGTGTCCAGAGGGCACAAATAATATTTGGAAGAGGCTTCCAGATGTGCAGTGGAATACAAAGACAAGTAAACTCCCTTTTACATACTTGCTGCCCTTTTCATCTGGATGCATGCACCAAACAAGATTTAATTTCTGGTGTGAGTTTCCCTAATTCTCTTTACTAATCTGTTTAAGGGCCATCAATAGAAGACCACATGAGTATTGGGCCCTGAAATCAGAATAAGCTAATGCCATGTAATGTAATTACTGCAATGTATTTCTGAAATGATACTGGAAACAAGGCTGAGACTGGAGACATAGTGCCACCATCCAGGTGTATGCTTTTAGTGACATATTCCCCATTACCCTTGTCTTTCTTTTCTGCTGGGGTTACTCTTTCTAAGCAGTTGTAATGCCTTAAGTTCTTAGCTCTCTTTAAGGCAATGTCTTGAGGATGCATTGTGACTGTGTGGCCTTTCCTCCTCTGATAGAGTCTTTTAGTGTGAACATCTAGGATACCATGGCATTGTGCTGCCTGACACCTCACAGCATGTTACATCAAACACTCCTCTTGCCCAAGCAATAGTCCAACTACTATGTCCTGGAACAGGCATCTAGTTAGTTTGGTAACTTACAGTGTTGTATTTTGGAATGAGCTGAGATGGCAACACTGAGGATATCCACCAAGTGGCCATTGCATGTCAGTGTTAAGCCCTGAAGTTATAAACAGCTCTCATGGGTCCACGGGCTCCGTTTTTGACAGTTTGCATACTTCGACTCCTGCTGGTTAGTAAATTGTTTTCTGAAGCTAAATCAAAATCCTGGAACTCCCTCCTTAACCAAATTGTAGGCGTACCTACAATACATGGACTTCAGCGGTTCAAGAAGACAGCTCACCATGACCTTCTCATAAGCACCTTGGGGTTGGACGCTCAATGCTCATCAAATCTGTAATGCCCACATCCCATTAACAAATAAAAAAAATCAGAGCCAAATCCTTCAGTTAGCATTTCCTTATCACTGGGAAAACAATGGAAGAATTGTCCCCTCTAATAGATGGCATTAGTAGCTAGTATTTGATAAGAATAATCATCAGATATGCTTTTTGGTATCCTTCTACTTGTCATGGGTGGAGATATTGACCACTACCGGGACCTCCCAGGTTTCCTGGTGCCAGCTCTATCTTTAAAACCCAGCCACACATTTGGGCAAGAGCTATCCATTCATAACTGCCCTGCATGGTTCCTGACAGTTGTCCCAGGCATTTTGAGCAGAGGCAAATTGGACCCTGCTTAATCAGCAGAGACATAGAGAAGAGGAAGCATATCTGTTAACTTCCCATACAGCATGCTCTGGGATACATTGATGGTCGGTCAATGTCCATTATTGGATTCAAGTTGCATGACTGATATAATTATCACAGTTCAGTGTCTACCTTACAAAATTTGTTTCATAGCTATAAGGAGTTATAGATGTTTCAATGTTTACTATTTTAATGACTGTGCACTTGAATGAAATGTTTTTGTTTTCAGGCATAACTCAGTTGAAAGAGTGTAAAATAACTATGGTGCTTCCAAATAAACCTGTTGGACTATAACCTGGTATCCAACATCGGCACCTCCAAGTCAATTGTTTATTAATGAGAGTATTTAGTCAATAGAGAGAAGTTTGCAATGCACTTTCAATACTTTAATCAAACTTTGTGTTATCTCTCCATGAGTTCATGGTGAAAAATAGTTGAGTTGACATGGTGGGTGTAAAAATAAAGGCAATGGCATGTGTAGGCATGAGTTACCACTAAGATGGTATAGGGTTAATTGTGAGCCATGGGTCTGGGACAGTTACAGCATGTGAAGAGCCAGGGGGAAGGCAAAAGAGTAAAGGTTGAGATGGAGAACATGAAGGAATAAGCTAGATGGCTGGGAGGCATAGGTTGACATGGAGGAACATAAAAGTCCATTGTGGGATGACAGAATGGCATAAGTTGACATAGAGGGTATGATTTGACATGGAAGGCACCTGGGGAGTGTGTGGACATGTAAGGAATGAGGGCTAGAGGAATGTTTTTGCTTTTCTTCCTTATTCAGCTTCAACACAGCGCCAGAGCATTCCAGTAAGTTTTCTCTGCAGTGTGCCTCTCCACCTGGCAGCCACTACTTTCATTCCAGTGTAATCGAGTTCACCTCTCAAAGACCCCTGCATCCTGGAACAAAAAGTCCCTCCTCCTGGGCTATGTCTTGCTTGCTCACGTTTGCAAAGTCAGGATATATCTTGACTCTGTAGTCAGAAGCAAAAATTCAGGCCATTGAATCTCAGTGTCTTCATGACCCAAGGTAGAGTGGAATGATGAGTCAGCTGGTGAGTCGTATTTCTTTTTCTCTTTATTCTTGTATGAGTCGTGGGCATCATTGACAAGGCCAGCACATGTTGCCAGCCCTCATCCCCTTGGATTGATTGATTCTCTCGGCCATTTCAGAGCCTAATTAAGGATCCATCACACTATTCTGGGTCTGGAGTCACATGTAAGTCAAATCAGTTAAGGACAGCAGATTTCTTTC
This sequence comes from Chiloscyllium plagiosum, assembly GCF_037043375.1. NCBI lineage: Eukaryota > Metazoa > Chordata > Chondrichthyes > Orectolobiformes > Hemiscylliidae > Chiloscyllium > Chiloscyllium plagiosum. The sequence goes on from NW_028270140.1 coordinate 43,927,948, forward strand.
CCTGATGGACATTAATGAAACAAATGGACTTTTACAACAATCAGCAAAGATTACTTAGTCCCTGTTAGATTGGCTTTTAATTTCTGTTTCTTTACATTTATTTCAAATTTTGTCATCAGAACCCATGTTTTCAGAACATTTGCATGGCCCTTGGCATTACCAGTCCAGTGACTTTAACACTATGCTATTGCCTCCCCAATTCTTATTCTGTTGACAGTTCATCTTTAACAAAGGGACTTGAGAACTGCAAATGGCTAGCTGTGATTGTCCACATTCTAATCAGGTAATTGATTGCTGGAGTTGATACGAAGAAATTCACACAATTTGCTCACCATCTTAACTGTTGTGTCCATTGTTTAAGAAAATATTGTCTAAAATGTATTCATACCTCTACCAGGTAAGACACAACTTTAAATCTTTTGCTCAAGTAATACTTTACCTTCTAAAAGTAGTGACTGATTTTGTGCTACATCCACCAGTGTGTCTTTTGTTACAGGATGAAAAGAATCAACTGATGGCCACGAATGTTTGGTTAAAACAGGTAAGAAGATCATTTCCTGGCTTTCATGAGCATTGTGTTAACATGGTAACTAATGAGGAATTAGGTATGATTCACTGACACAGTTCATTCCTATTGTTAGTGTGCAGAATTAAGAACTTCTGTTACACTGCAATTGTACAATAATAATCCTTGCACTCAGCCATTTCTTTGTAGTCTTTGGTGGATTTATTTCATTGTGTGCCTCCTCATCTGTGCTTGCAGGCTAGTTGGCCATGGAAGTTAGCAAAGCTTATAATTAATGCCATTCAATGAAAGGAATTCATTGCAATCAAAGCTATTACAGGATCCAAATCTCAAGTGAAATGCCTCCATGGTGATTAAAAGACCAGTAGATTTAATGGAATTAATATTCCTATAGCTTTCCCCATTCTCACAGGGAAATAGTTGACCTTTGTTTTGCAGGTATTCCTAATATATTTGAAATCATAAACCCAAAATCAAGGATAACTCTGTGGTCAAAATATCCATTTATAATAGCTTTCTACACTATTTTATGGTATCACAGCTCATCAAAGCAATTAAAGGTAAACAATTATATTTAAATTGCTCATGGAAAGATGTTATGCAATTCCAAAACCCAGCAGAGTAAAATGCTGTACAAAAAAGATAGCATGGGCTGATTTATATCTTATCATATTGTGTGGATTGTGCTGAACTATCCCTCAAACTTCCCTTCGAACTTAAAATGATTATTTTTATTAAAGAAAAGTGAACAACTCTGCTCTACCTGCTGGTAGATAGCAGATATCTGCTATTGGAAAAGAATCAACTAATGGCTACGAATGTTTGATTAAAACAAATAAGATCATTTCATAACCTCCATGCATATCATGTTAACATGATGATTTACAGGCAGTTAGATATGATTCACTGACACAGTTAATTCCAATTGTTATTCTGTGGAATTACTTCAGCATATTTGTCTATCAAATGGCATAATGAATATGGTTTTATGTATATTTAAAAGATAATTAATCATGTAATTAATCAATCATGCCACCCGTGGGCGGCACGGTGGCACAGTGGTTAGCACTGCTGCCTCACAGCGCTGGAGACCAGGGTTCAATTCCCGCCTCAGGTGACTGACTGTGTGGAGTTTGCACGTTCTCTCCGTGTCTGCGTGGGTTTCTTCCAGGTGCTCCGGTTTCCTCCCATAGTCCAAAGATGTGCAGGTCAGGTGAATTGGCCATGCTAAATTGCCCGTAGTGTTAGGTAAGGGGTAAATGTAGGGGTACGGGTATGGGTGGGTTGCGCTTCGGCGGGTCGGTATGGACTTGTTGGGCCGAAGGGCCTGTTTCCACACTGTAATGTAATCTAGTAATCTAATCTAATGTATTAATGTGAGTACCTTCCCTATTGTAGGAGTGGAATGACTACAAACTGAGCTGGAACCCAGATGATTATGGCGGCATCCACACCATTCGAGTTCCATCTGAATCAATCTGGCTGCCTGACATAGTGTTATATGGAAAGTAAGTCTTCTTGCTTTTACAGTTCCCTAACGTCCAAAAAAGAAAACTTGATTCAATCTATTCTGATAATGTTTGCAATACCAGCTGGGAGGAGACTCATGCAGAGAATGAACACTAGCATAGACCAGTTGGGTTGTTTCTATACCGTTTTGATACCAATCAACCACCTGGTACACATTCTAGGTTTAGACAACATTATAGGTGAATCTTTTCTATCTGTTCAATCCAAAGTGCTGTGAAGTGGTATTAATGTCAATCTAAATTAGCAATCTCACTCAAGGGAAGTGGTGTCAGAGTTGTAATGCTGCTGGTTAGTAATCCAGAAAACTAGACTACTTTTCTGAGTACATGGGCTCAAACACCACCATGGCAAATGGTGAAATAATAAAAATTTGGAATGAAAGGCTACCCTAATGGCAAGTACTATTGATTGTTGTAAAAGCCCATCTGGTTCACTAATGTTCTTTAGGGTAGAAAATCTGCCATTCGACCTAGCCTGGCCTGCACATGACTCCAGATTCACAACAACTTGATTGAGTCTTCACTGCCCACTGGGCAATTAAATCACAGAATTATAGGATCCTGACAGTACAGAAAAAGGCCATTTGACCCATTGTTTCTGCACTGACCCTCTGAAGAGGATTCTACCCAGTCTACCCCCATAAACCCACACGTACCATGGCGAAAGTGAGGACTGCAGGTGCTGGAGGGTGTGGTGCTGGAAAAGCATAGCAGGTCAGGCAGCATTCGAGGACCAGGAAAATCGATGTTTCGGGCAAAAACCTGATGAAGGGCTTTTGCCCGAAATGTCGATTTTCCTGCTCCTCGGATGCTGCCTGATCCACATGTACCATGGCTAATCCACCCAGCCTATACATCCCTGTACATTGTGGGGCAACTTAGCATGGAGAATCCACCTAATTTGCAGATCTTTGGATAATTAAAGATGGGCAATAAATGCTAGCCTAGCCAGCAACACCCAGGTCCTGTGAACAAATAAAAACAAACTTATAAGCTACAAGAATGTTGCTGAAATTATGGAAATGTAAACACTACTGTTGTTAAAGTACATTGCATCATTGAGCTAGAATAGAGGGAGCATTCATCCTTGAATATTGAACCCAACCTGGGAATGCTGAAAGGTGACATTGCATGTGGAAACACTTCAACAGCAACCTCTTGCCACAATGTACAAAGAAAACCAAATTCCATTTAAAAATATCCCATTAATCTATCAAAGGTGGACACATATTCAAATGTAATCTATTCATCATTGTGGAAGTGAATTCTCCATACATCAACACACCAGAATCTATTTGATTGCTCAAACTAATTGCAAAAATAGGATGCGCTGCAAGGGTCGGTGCTGGGTCCACTGTTGTCCATCATTCATATAAATGATTTGGATGAGAATATAGGAGGCATGTTTACTAAGTTTGCAGATGACACCAAAATTGGTCATATAGCATCAGTGAAGCAGGTTATCTAAGAGTGTGATAGGGTCTTGATCAACTGGGTCAGTGTGGAATAGCAAATGAAGTTTAAATTAGATAAATGTCAGGTGTTGCATTTTAGTAAGATAAACCTGGGCAGGAGTTAAACAGTTCATGGTAGTTAGGGCCCTAGGAAATGTAGTCAAATCGACCTTGGGGTACATGTAACATAGTTACCTTGGGGTGGCGAAGAAAGCGTTTGACACACTTGTCTTCATCTGTCAGAGCACTGAGCACAGAAGTTGGATATCATGTTATAACTATACAAGACATTAGTAAGGCCACATTTGTACTACTGTGTACAATTCTGGTTGCCCTGCTATAGAAAGGATGTTATTAAACTGGAAAGTGTGCAAAGAAAATATTTCTAAGGATGTTTCCAAGACTGGAACTTTGAGTTGTAGGGAGAGGCTGAATAGGCTGCGGCTTTATCCCTGGGGATAGGAGCCTTATAAAACCTGATAGAGGTTTATAAAATCATGAGGGGCATGGATAAGGCAAAAGATCAAGGTCTTTTCCCCAGGGTAGTTTCCCCAAAACTAGAGGGCACAGGTTCAAGGTGAGAGGGAAAGGATTTAAAAGGGACCCGAGCGGCCATGTTTTCATGCAGAGGGTGGCCAAACATAGGAAAATGGGACTAGTTCAGTTTAGGAAACCTATTTGGCATGGATGAGTTGGACCAAAGAGTCTGTTCCCATGCTATATGACTCGAAGACTCTATGACTCTATGTTGGTCATGGCTCACTTTTAGCATCTTGCGTTTCTAATTCAAAGATTTACAAGTTCATGTTCCTCTTCAAAGGTCTATAATCGTGCATTGACAGAGTGCATTGTTGCAATTGCCATCTTCAGGATGAGTTGTTAAACTGAGGTCCTGTCTGAGGTCCATAAAATATTCTAAGGCACTGTTTCAAGAAGAGCTCTTGGCCAGATGTTAATCCCTCAAACAATATCACTAAAACAGATCACTCAGTTATTCAGTCCAGTGCAGTCTGCTGCATTGCCCATAGTTCAATCGATGACTACTCCAAAAATAGTTGAGGATGCCTTAAAGTCATGAAAGGATGTGTAAGCATAAATTATTTGTTTAATGTTTTAGGAATTGAGATCTGTATGAAATATTTCGATCATTATTTAATGAAGCTGTTTTATATGCTAACATTATCATTACTAAGATCATACACTGCTACTTTTGATTTTTTTTCAGTATTATGAGTCTCAGATTGATCATTGAGTTGAAGTGACTGACAAGCAACAGTAAATTTCATTAAAACTATATTTAAAGCTGCTGCTTCTTAAATATTGAACAAGATTCTGCATAGCCAGTAAATCCTCTGTGGTCTCACACAAGGAAAGTCAATTGATTTGCTGTTTGAAACAACTTGGAGGATTTTGTAGAGATACAGGATTTATTGAAAAGTTAAAGCAGTTTAGATTTCCTATTTTTACTTGTGCAGGGCTGAACCTGTTGTGTAGAGTCACACATTGTTTCCTTTAATGCCTAGATGCCCATTAAGAAAACAGTAAGTTCCCTAAGTAATGGCAATATTATAAATCCCAATTCAAATTTAGAGAACATGGAATTAACAATCATTTGGCCACTTTAAGTTCTCAATATTTGAACTTCTGGTTCAAAAATTCCAGTGGCTGCAGCATTGCCAATGAATAAACAGTAGAGTCATTTTCTGGTGGAAAAGAGAGGCATTAGGATCGAAAGGCAGGGCCAACCCAAAATAGATTTGTTGACGAGTGAGCGATGGGGTTAAGGTGGGAATTGTGGAGGGGAAATATGTATCACCCTGACAACAGAGGGAGAGAACCAGGTGAGGTCAAATGGTGGTGGGAAATGGTAGATCAGATTGGCAGCATCAGCCCACACCATGTATATTGTAGGTTAATTGGTTGAACTCTCTTAATTCTTTGACATAATCTTTGATAATCGGATAACCAAGGTTAAACATTTTACTAAACTTAAAAGACAACAGGCTTTACAGATAGAAACATTGGGCAGACACTTAGAGTGGTCCCAATGACATGGGCTATGACAAGAACTGTGGTAGAATTGTGAGAGAAGCTCAGTAAGGCATATCTTGAGGTTGGGAGTGACTTCCTGCATACTTAAAGTAAGCTCGAGGATCCAAGATGACATTCTTGCTAGGCAGTGGTGAATTACCTATTAAGCGGGTTTATTGCTTATTAAAAAACCTATTAACTGCATAATCTCACCTCATTAACACGTGGCTTCCTGTCCTACAAACCCTCTGCAAGCAAAATAAATGCCAAGAATTCTCAATGTAAAGAATTCTCTCTGAGTGACTTCAGCTCACCACTGGCTGTAAGGAACCTCCATGTTATTCGCTATGTAACAACATTCCAAGGCACAATTGATGGGCAACAGTGGCACACAACTCTCCCCACTGAGGTTGGCATCTGATAGTTGCCAAATTCTCACAGCTTCTATTGCACCCTTCCAATCCACTGCAGGACAGTTAAGCAGCATAAACTTGTGTTGCAGAGCACAACAACTGGCATTGACAGGCTGCTGCAAGGACACTTTGCATGCAATGTCAGGCATTCAGCTCATGCAATGAACCAAGCTGCAACATAGGGCTGCTCACTTGTTCTGTTCGCATGCACTCTTGTTCCACCTACCTGCATGCCGACAGTATCCATGCCATGCCTGTTGTTGCTTCAGCTAGAGACTAGAAGTTTTCAGAACTGCTGTATTGATGAGCTCTTTAGCGCAGACACAGAGGCAGGTTGTTTGCCAGTAAGGATATGTCCTAGGGTAGAATGTCTTGCTGCAGAGGGAGAAAGTGAGCCCTGTAGGTGCTGGAGATCAGAGTCGAAAAGTGTGGTGCTGGAAAAACACAGCAGGACAGGCAGCATCTGAGGAGCAGGAGAATTGACATTTCAGGCATTAGCCCTTCATCAGGAATGCACAGCATACTGAGAGGTCAACCTAACATCTACAACACGTGCCAGCTGCCTAGATGGAAAACACTTTGCATGTTCATTCAATCACCTGGTCATGTAAAGGTAGGGAAGGGCGGGGTGAATGTTACAAGTAGTTACAAGTACAATCAGTATTGGACCCAGTCCAGTGGTTTGGCCAGGGTCATTTGGATGAGGCATGGTCAGGGTCTATGATTACAGTTCAGGGAGTGGGGAATGGTCATTCTTGTTGGGACATCACAAAGGAATAATGTATTAACTGTCAGGAAGCTACAAAGTCAATGGTCAATGGTCATGTCTGGGAATAAGTTGTCAAAGTCAGTTAGATATCTAAGGCAATATTGTATTGGATGTCCATGCATTGATGGTTGAGAAAGGTGAAAGGGGGACTTACATGAGCAAGGGAAGTACTCAATGTTAAAAATGATTGGGGCGATCAAGTCTCAAGGCGGGGTGGAGACTATTAGCAGTGGCACCATCATGGCCTCTACAAGGGGAATGTTGAGGACCTGAGTGGGCATGTGGGGTGAGGTAATGTTGGGGCTCAGGGCAATGACAGAGAGCTGGAGATGAAATTCAATGTGCTGGCTCTCCACATGGGGGACTGAGTGGAAATGGACTGATGGGTCACTGCAATCTAAAAGAAAAGAAATTGGTTCTGGGAGGAGGGGACAGAGTATCTGGCAACAATTCAGACCATGCTGCTGCTGTGTTCCCTGCCATCACTTGCTGTTCACTTGATGTTCAATGTAACTGGAAATGGCTGAGACAATGCCCAGGTAAAAACAATGGCTGCAGATGCTGGAAACCAGATTCTGGATTAGTGGTGCTGGAAAAACACAGCAGTTCAGGCAGCATCTGCCTGAACTGCTGTGCTTTTCCAGCACCACTAATCCAGAATGAGACAATGCCCAGCCTGGATGGGGTAATTGCCACATTGATAGACCAAAGTGTGGGATCCTTATCTGCTGGACATCAGGCCATTGAAGAAGCAAATGCATGAAAATGAGCTTGCAAACTGCAGCTGTATTCAAATTACAATGTTTCATCATCCGCTTGCAATGTATACAGAGGGAGCATGTTTAAGGTTCAAATGTTGGTCAAAGATGGTATGCATCATGCATTGGTCCTTTTAAATTGTCCATTAGTGTCTGAATGAATGCACAAAGTAATGGCAATAACTTTAGAAGAGGAAAATGCTGATCAAAACAAATCCATAATGTGTGAAATATTCAAGGGTGTTGTCGGAGGTGGCGATGGTTGCTTCATTATCGCTCACATATTACAATGGACCCCACTGTATGCAAGATATGTTTCATGGTTGATGTGGGTCTGGGATAGAAAGGAGGTCAGACCATAGCATACCTCTCCTTTTTGATGAAATGTTGGCCACTCAGCTGGCACAACACCTTCACAAATTTCCTACATATGTTAAACTTGAAGCTGAATGAATGATGAAGGCACAGCCCTTATTATCAGGGAGCTGCGTGTCTAACTGTATGGAAGAGTGTATGCAAGTCTTAGCTACAGAATATTCACCACTGATGGTTATCAGAGCTGGTTTGCTCCTTACATTCCCACCATGATCATTGCTAGTGAGTCATGTGTCCAAGCTGCTGTTGGCATGTTAGTCACTGTGGCTGCCTACCCTAGAAGATGAAGTTGGACACTAGATGACCAGGGCCGATGACATGTCCAGAAGTAGCTGCAGGATGTCATGGTGGAAGAGAAAGTTAAAAATCACATAACATCAGGTTATAGTCCATCAGGTATCTGATGAAGAAGCAGCACTCCACAGGTGAGTACTTCCAAATGAACCTGTTGCTCTATAACCTGGTATTGTGTGATTTTTAACTTTGTACACCTCAGTACAACACTGGCTTCTCCACATCAAGGTGGAAGAGGATCTCCAAGATCAGGTAGAGATCACAGTTACAGAACCCTTCAGGTCATATCAGATCTGCATGCCCTCCGCTATACTACCGAGAGTGCTGCGTCATCCAGGTATGCTGTATTCTGCACAACTGGAGAAGGCAACGAGGAGATGTGCTGGATATTGAGGGACTGGAGGGAATGGGAGCAGTCTTCTGAGCAGGAGGATGAGGACAATGGGAAGGAGGAAGTTCTCTTTGTACGTGACAGAATTCATTTATTTTGAGTGCTACAATTCAGCCAGGACCTGACTGACACCCTCTACCAGTAGATAAGAGCTGGCTGCAGAAGACCATCTTGGAATGTAAAATATTCATTGGTCATAATGCCAGCATTTGTTTTGCATTGTGAGGGTGAACTGCAGCCTCAATTGGTTTTGTTTTTTTTTGCTGTCTGCAAATAAAAGGTCATGTTTGCAATTGTCCAGTTACTTGCCTCTATGTGATGTGCCCTCCTGGAGATTGACAAAGCATGTGTCTGAGGTGTGCGCTGGGACAGAGTAACACTGACTTACAGAGATGTTTAGATTGAATGTAGCTAGGAGAGGTAAACTGTTTAGCATGGCGTATACACAGTAACAAAGTTGAGAGAATGGAGTTATAAGTATGAGAGACTGTCAGCCTTGCTAATTATGTACCTTGAATAACACAGCTTTCTGACTATTGTGTGGTGAGGGGCAGTGCCACATTGTCAAAGCTTTTCCAGGCACACAGTGGTCTTTTAAATTTGATACAGATGCCAGGGATGTAGGACTTTAAACAATATCTGCTGAGTGATGAGCTCTTCTGTGGATGGCAAGTCGTAAAATGGGGTTAAATATGGACTAGGGGGTTACCACAGGGTCAAGGCAGGTAGTTAATGAGGAAATTTGATAAGATATGGCGAAAGATTTTGTGAGAGATAAACCTAGTGTGAGGATTGACCTGTTGGGAAGTTGACCTGTTGTCTTAACTAATTAAGTCAGTTATCAGACACTTGCCATCCGCATGGGCACTTTACTGTGACAGAGAGACCACTAGGTAAACTCTGACAGTTTCCCTACACATTCTAAATGTGAGGGGGTGGGGGCACAAGGAAGTCTTTCCTTCTTTTATGGCTGCTCAGTAACCCGTGGAGGGCCACACAGAGAATAATGGTCACCATCATTCTATACCTGCATCATTGGCAAGTTCCCTCCCTCAGGCCTCCCTGGGGTGCCCTCTTCGTCTTGGCTATCTCAGTCAGTGGGATGCTGAACAGCTACTCAGTGATGACAAATAACCCAGAGGCCACTGCAAGGAATGTTGTCTGACAGGGCTGGCAACTCTTGGCGGGGGTGGGGTGAGCAGTGAAGCAGTGAGGGCTAGCTAGCTTGATAGGATTGTCCCCAGCTGGTAATCTGCCAGCCACAATGTCCTGTTGCTCCCCTCCCCCACATGGGTCAGGCCCTGCTTTCAGTCCCCGTCTACTTTGCTTTTTCAAGAAGCATTGTCTCTGAAAATCTCTAGGAAGCTAGTCCATGAGTATTTTACATTCCATGATGGTTTTCCGCAACCAGCTCTCATCTGCTGGGACCAATCAGGTTCTATTTAGCTGTTGTGCCCACTTTGCCCAAAAATGGAAGCATGCAGCTGTAGGTGACAGCAAGAGCTGTGACACATTGTCAGTTAGTTTAATAATAAAGACACCAACATGGAGCTATCTCGAGACTCGAGAAAACAGTGAGAATGGGGAGGTGATGACATAATGGTAATGTCATTGCACCAGTAATCCAGATCTCCAGGCTAATGTTCTGGAACATATATTTGAATACAACCAGGCAAATTATGAAATTTGAAATCAATAAAATCTGGAAATGGAAACTAACCTACTTGAAAACATGAAACCAGTTAAATCCCATCTAGTTCACTAATGTCCATTATTAAAGAAAAGCTGGCATTCTTAACTGTTCTGGCCTACACATGACTGCAGACCCATCATAATGTGTTTGATTCTTAACTGCCCTCTTAAATAGCACCAGCAAGACATTCAGTGTTGGCCTACTAGTCATAGCTACATCCCATACAAGAATCACCTGGCAAGTTGAATATATCAGAGCAGAATTTTAGGAAATGGAAAAATTTCTGGTATGACTCTATGACCCATTGGTCAGATTTTTCCCCTCACTCTCCTGCTTGACAGTCTTTCCTGCTGCAACTCTTTAGACACTTGACATGCTCATGGTGCAGTGAGGTCATGGAGACATCTGGACTTAGTGAGTGATATAACCAAATGTATACACCTCCTTCATGGATGAGTTTAAAGGATTGAGAAAGAAACATGAGAATATACAAGGAAAGATATGAAGTAAAATAAGGACAGTAGGAAAAATTGAGGTGGAGTGAAAGTGTGGATTAAGAGAGAAAAAAAAGAGAAAAGAATAAGTAATGAATATTTTTAAATTTTGATTTTTAGAAAATTGACACTCAGCTGTTTTTTCTTTTGGTTGCATTCTACGTTTCTACTGCCATTCATCCCAGTTCTGTCACTAAGTTGCAACACTAAAGAGGCAGGAATGAATGTAATGCCTTAGGCACACAGGGAAAATTTTGGAAGTTTTCCACTTTCCATTGTATAGAAATTTCAAAGTGCTCTTCAGCAGATATTGAGTATACATGATGCAAAGGAATGTACTTTTTATCCATTTCCAAAAATATTTGATTAGCAAATGTTTGTGCCGTTTAGTCACGAGCCAAGAAAATAATTGCTGCATCGAAAGCTGCTGCGCTCAGTTCCGGTCTCCAGATTACAAAAAGGATCTTCAGACACCATGGAGACACTGCAAAAAAAAAATTACAATGATGATACCAGAACTGAGAGGTTACATGTAAATTAAATATATAAGTAGCGATTTGATAGGGTAAATGTGAAAAGGATGTTTCCACTTGTTGGAAAGTCCAAAACGCGATGGCGTAATTATGAGGAGAAATATATCTTGAATAGAATTTAAGAAAAAGTTATTTGCTAAAGCTTGGTTAGAATTTGGAATACTCTACAACGTGAAATAGTTGATGTGAAAAGCATTGCTGCATATAAAGGGACACTTGATACAGTAAGTACATGATGGAGAACAAGATAGACTGTTAAAGGTAAAGGAGGTAGGAAGTGGGGTATTTAAAACACTGAGTTGTGTGTAATGGTCTTTTTAGTGCTGTGGGTGGAGTATTGGGCCAAACATTCCAACAGATCATCATAGGCTGAAACTTTTATCACTGGGTGTGTCGGAAGTTGAGGCGTGACGTTATAGAGGTTGATAAATCATGAGGGGTATAAATAATATGAATCACAGGTGTCTTTTCCGTCGAGTGGGGGATTTCAAGACTGGGAGCATATTTTTAAGGTGCAAGGAGAAAGATTTAAAAGAAGATATGAGAGGCAGTTTGTTTTACACAGAGAGTGGTTTATGTGTAGAATGAACTTCTAGATGAAGTGGTGGATGTAGGTATAGTTTAAACGTTTAAAATATAGGAATAAGAAATGTTTGAAGGTATATGGGCCAAACGCAAGCAGGTGGGATTAGTTTTGTGATTATGGCCGACATGGACTGGCTGGACCTGTTTCTATGCTGTGTGATCCTCTGACTCTATCAAAGGTCCAGGTGTATGACTGATGTATGTTGGACCCCTATGAATGTTCTGACATGCAGAGCTATGTGAGAGTTGCCTGGAAAGTTTTCAAAATCTGATGGATAATTCCCCTCCTCTTTGAGACCCTCCAGAGCTACAGTCAGAGAACAGATCAACTCTGCTGTGCTTACCTAGATCATTACTCAGGAAATGAGAGAAAGCTTTAATCTGAATCTAACATCTGCTTGACAACACAACTGACCCCATTCCTCAGTCAACTTCACCCAGCTCCTACTTTCCCCTGACTTGACCACTCTCCTGAGCACTGACAAAATTCTGATATGAATAGCCCACCCAAGGCAAGCTGACCTAACTTCTCTCTCAACCACCTGACTACTCTCACATTATGGCCCACGTCCTAAACTGCCTCACCCCACTTGCCACCCAATTTCTCATTAATCTATTTTACTCACTTGCACCTCCCTTTGCCCACCTCAGCCATTTATTTACTCACTCACTTACCCATCCACTCACTCATTCACAAAATTTCTAAAGCTAATCGTGTTCACTTACCTTGCTGCAGTTAGTACCATAAAAAGAACTCCAATCTGCTCCTACATGTTTTCTCAAGGGATGCTGCACTGCACATTTTGTTGCAAGTTGGCATCAGATGACCCTGGTAGACACTGGAGTAGTATTGATTCCAGTCATTTTACAAGTACAGTAGTAATCTGCATAGGCAATGTCTCCAGTATGGGCCTCACACTTTAGAAAGAATCCCAATGAGAGGATAAAGATTTGCAAAAATCACAGTAACTCCACTGCTGCTAACAGATTTACTCATGGGCATTTCGCCCTGCAACTGACCCATGAGGGACTGCTCCTAACACAAGCAGCAGGTAGAATTTTTCTGCATCCTACAGAAACAACGACATGAAATTAAGTTTTGTGAAGTTACCTATTTACAGCATTGTCAAATGGTTGGTTGTTGTTAATTGATGTGTCAATGCGTCAGTGGGACAAAAATGAAGCTGCACTGGAGAGATTGGAATAAAACACTGATGGGAAAAGTTGTAGCCAAACAATACTATTAACTACCCTCTTTACCTGTCCTGCTACTTTCAATGATTTGTATACACATAGACCTAAGTCCCTCTGCTCCTGTACCCACTTTTAGAATTGTACCCTATAATTTATATTGTATTTCAAAGTTCATCTGACCAAAATGTATCACTTCACCTTTTTCTCCACTGAACTCCATCTGCCACCTATCTGCCCATTGCAATGTCCATTTGGAGTTTCACACTATCCCACTCGCAGTTTACAATGATTCCAAGCTTTGTCATTTGCAAACTTTTGAAATTGCCCTTTGCACAGCAAGCTCCAGCTCATTAATATACATCGGGAAAAGCAAGGATCCCGATAGCAATCACTGCGGAACTCCACCACAAACTTTCCTCCAGCTTGAAACATAATCATTGACTATTATTCTCAGTTTCCTACCACTCAGCCAATTTTGTTCCCACATTGCTACTATTCCTTTTGTTGGAGAAATTTGCCAGCAGCTTGAAGTGAAATTGACAGTTTATTGCAAGCGATATCACTAGAAGGATCGAATCCTGCCGACTACGCCAAACTGTTGGAGAAATTTGCCCAATGGGTTACAGATCACAAAACAAAGCTTGAAGTGTAATTGACAAACAGTGTATTGCAAACGATATCACTGGAAGAGAAACAGACTAGGCTGACATAGAACTGACAATCTGTACAGGTAGATCAGATTTCTCTTCCCAGAGCTGAGGATAAGACCAGTTTTACAATAATGCTGCACAATGAGACTGATTAAGAAATGAGAAACTACAATGTATCTGGAAATGGAATAATCTAGTTGCAAGGATGCTAATTGGAAAGCAGTTATCGGATGAATGTCCTGTTCCTTCACACAATGCAACATCCTGACAGTCTTGATGGTTCCATTTCTCTTCACAGGTAGGTGTTAATGTCTCCTCTGAAGTGTTCAGGTGCTTTCATTGCCCTGTTTCTGGAGCATGTCCTTGCTGGTGCTTTTCTGTCTGACCTGCTCTTTGTGTGGCTTTGGTATTGCTGGGTTGTGAAACTGCCCCTGGGGCTTTGAGATATTTGTGGTGCTTTGTCATTGTTAGTGAGAGCTTAGAGTGTATTGTCTTGTCTGCATGCTGTCTCAATTAGCTTGTGAGCCTGCTTGGGAATTCTGGGTGTTTTTGATATGGTTTGGCCAATTTTGCTTTTGTGGGCCTATCATGGGCTAGCAGATCTTTTCCCACACCTTTACTCTATCAACAGCCTGGCCGTCAAAAGACTCCACCAAATTTAAACTGGCAAGTACGTAATAGCTGGGATTAACTTTATAATCTTTCTTGAACAAGACTATAACATTTGCAATTCTCCAGTCTTCTAGCACTTCCCTCAAGTCTGGGGACTGGAAGTCTATGGCCAGTGCCCACAAAATCACCATCCTCACTTCCTTCAAAATCCTTGCATGCATCTAATCTGGTCCTGATATCTTGTTGGCTTTAATTGCCATTAGTGTATCCAAGACTTCTTCCTTATTAAATTTGAATCCTTGTAGTGATGGAGATTCCTCCTCTGTCACTATGTCCTGGGAGGTATCATTATCTTTTGTAAAGACAGACGTAAAGTAAAATGTTTTCTTTAAAGTAAGCAAGAATTGATTGCTTTTGAATGGATTGAAAGCCTTTGCGGCAGTTTTGAAGGAGACCTGACTGAATTCAGAACAAATTGTACTTTGTCTCTGAGAGATGAACATAGAAAAGTTCAAGGCAAACACAGTTACCCTAGTGTAAAAGTTTAGATTGTAAACTGTTATGACACAGCAGTAAACCCCTCTGTTAATTAAACTAAACACCCAGAAAAACTCACCTCGTCTCGTAATCTTTTAAAATATGATTGACAGAGAACTCCCAAATTTTACTATTTAAAGAAAAAATATCAATTTATTCTTCAACTCTGAAAGTGAACATTAAACATCAACTATTCACAAATCTAAGTCCCCATTTCTCTCAACTATTTATTTTAAAGAAAACATTATACTTTACACCTGTCTTTACAAAAGAAGATGCGGCTGCCCGGGCCAATTTCTTGGTTCTGTCTTGATGGCAGTTGTTCTATCTGATTGTCAAAATGCCTGCCTTTTTTATATCCCCAACATTGGATTGTTTCATTGGTTCAATGTTGGCAAAACAATACAGTCAAACTTGATTGGGTTTTAGTATCCTGGGGCATAATTTAAACTGATTGATTAAATTCAAATTGTTGTCAATACAGCAATCAACTCAGGTATATATTTTATAGCCAAATGTTACATATTTTTAATTTTCCTCGGTTGTGCCTGACCTGCTGTACATTTCAACTGTCACACGTTTTGACTCTATATATTAGATAGCTTGGTTTATTTTATTTTTGTGTAATAAACCTCTAAATAACCATCATGTTTAATTTAAATAAAAACGGTGTCAAGCCAGGTTTCATTCTTGAATTGACTTGCCCAGTCATAACATCAGCTATGATCCTAACAGTATCTTTATTGCCTATCAGTGCAGATGGAAGGTTTGAAGTATCCGTGATGACTAAGGCAATTGTGAAGTACAATGGGACAGTGAGATGGACACCTCCTGCAAGTTACAAAAGCTCCTGTACAATAGATGTCACATTTTTTCCATTCGACAAACAAAACTGCTCAATGAAATTTGGATCCTGGACCTATGATGGAAACATGGTTGACCTCATATTGGTGGATGAAGATGTGGACCGAAAGGATTTCTTTGACAATGGAGAATGGGAAATCTTAAATGCTACAGGAATGAAAGGAATGAGGAGGGCTGGATATCATTCATATCCATTTATCACATATTCCTTTGTATTGAGACGCTTGCCTCTATTCTATACATTGTTCCTGATTATCCCCTGCCTTGGTCTATCTCTTTTAACTGTACTGGTTTTCTATTCACCATCAGATGAAGGGGAGAAGCTATCTCTATCCACCTCAGTTCTGGTTTCACTAACTGTCTTCCTTTTGCTTATTGAAGAAATAATTCCTTCTTCCTCAACAGTCATCCCATTGATTGGCGAGTACTTGCTCTTTATTATGATCTTTGTCACGCTCTCAATCATTGTCACTGTCTTTGTGATAAATGTCCATCACCGATCCTCAACCACCTACCACCCCAT
Source organism: Chiloscyllium plagiosum (assembly GCF_037043375.1). Classification (NCBI taxonomy): domain Eukaryota; kingdom Metazoa; phylum Chordata; class Chondrichthyes; order Orectolobiformes; family Hemiscylliidae; genus Chiloscyllium; species Chiloscyllium plagiosum. Next base: position 43,944,173 of record NW_028270140.1, read on the forward strand.
GGCCCCGTGGGTGAAAAAACTCTTTCTTCAAACTCTTCCCAAACTATTATGTATGCGAGGCCACACTGATCGCTATCACTGTTCGAAAAGTGAGAATCTGAAGGTGAAGCAAAAAACATTTGATAAACATCAGCACGACAAGGTGAAGAATGATGAAAATGCAGCAATGATCGCAATCTTAGAAAAGGCTGCTGAATCAGTGAGATACATCTCAAGCCACATAAAGAAAGAGCATTCTATTCGTGAGGTAAGGGCACTAGGATAGTAACAAGCCAACAATGTGCATTTCAGAGCTTTCCAAAACAAAATAATATTTAAAGATGTGCACATTGTAGCTTCATTGCTGTATATAATAATTCTGGAGTCTAGGATATAATAACGATAAAGATTTTAAAAATTTAACTGATGTGTTCACTCTTCTTTCACCAAAGGTAATTCTGTCGCATTCTAGAATTTTAAAGGAATTCCTCATTTCTTTTTAATTTCACAGAAATGGAGTATTTGGATTTTCAAAAGGCATTTAGCAAGGTACCAAATAAAAGGTTTTTGTACTAGACAGGAACTCGTGGTTAATGTAATAGGGTGGGTTTAAAATTGATTAGCACACAAAAGATTGAGAGTTGGGATTAACGTTTCTTCTTCAGGTTGGAATGACATAAATGGTGGGGTGCTACAAGGATCTACAAGGATTCATTACAATCTATAATAACGATATGGAGGAAGGTCCAGAGTGTAAATTGTCCAAATTGCTGATAATACAAAAATAGGTGGGAGAGCATGTTGGGATGAGGACATAAGAATATAGATAGGTTGAGTGTGCTGGTAAAAGCTGGGCAGATGGATTTTAATGTAGAAAACTGCAAGGTAATGAACTTTGGTAGGAAAAATCAAAAGGCAGATTACTATGTAACTGGCGAGAAACTGTAGCACAGAGGGAGATGGGTGTTCTTTTCAAGTTTCACAAAACATTAGTATGCAGGTCCAGCAAGTAATTAAAAATGCAGAAGTGTTTTAGTTTTTATTGTCTGTAGTTTGTAGTTTATAAAAAGGAACTCTTGTTATAATAATGCAGTCTTGATAAGGCTGCACCTAACGTTCCATGTACAGTTTTGGACCCTGTATTTAAAAAAGGATATACTGGTATTGGAGGCTGTTCAAAAGAGATTCACTAGGCTGGTTCCTGTGATGAAAGGTTAACTTATCAAGAATGACTAAACAGCTTAGGGCTGATCTTATTGAAACTTACAGAATTGTGAGGGGACTTGACAGTGTGGATGTTGAGAAGATGCTTCCACAAATGGGGATGTCCTTATCTACAGGACATATTTACAGAATAAGAAACATAAGTAATAGCAAGAGGAGCAGGAGTAGGCCCTTCGGAGCCTTACACTTGCTCCACCGTTCAGTTTGATCATGGGTGATCTGATATTCCTCACCTCCACTTTCCTGTGATTTTCCAATAACCTTTGTTTCTAATACTGATCAAGAACCAATCTATGTCAACCTTAAATATACACAAGGACTCTGCCCCCACAGCTGTCTATGGCAAGGAGTTTGAAAGACTCACAACTCTATGAGAGAAGAAATTCCTCCACATCCCAGTATTAAATTGGCACCCCTTTATTTTGAGGTCTGCCCTCTGGTTCTAGTCCCTCTCACATGGGGAAAAATCCTCTCAGCATTCACCCTATCAAGCCCCTTAAGAATCCCATATGTTCCATAAGATCTTCTCTCATTCTTCTAAACTCCAGTAAGTAGAATTTCAACCTTTTTAGCCTTTGTTTATGAGACAATCCTCCATAACAGGATCATCCTAGTGAATCTTCTCTGAACTGCCTCCAATGAAATAATATATTTTCTTAAAAAGAGGACCAAAACTACTTAAAGTACCTCAAATGTGGTCTCACCCACACCATGTACAGTTGCAGTAAGGCTTCCCTATTCTTATATCCCGGGGAATACTCATTAAAAACTGAGATGGGAGGAAATCATTTCTCCCAGGTCTTCATGAATTGTTTACTTTAAGAGACTTGGGCAGACGAGATAATTGAACATGTTGAAAGAGGAGGTAGATAGATTTTTGAAATATCAGTGAGTTGACAGTTACTTTGAGTTGGCATGATAATAGATTCATGGCTTGGTACAGATCAGCCATGATCTTGTTGAATGGCCAGGCAGGTTTGAAGGGCTGAATGGCCTACTCCTGCTCCTGTTCCTTATGTACCTATGTTCTTAATACTCCTTCACCAATGTTTGTCTAGCAGGTGATTGGTTAGAGATGAGCTTGCAAGGCTTAAAACAGTGGTTCCCAACCTTTTCAGTAACATGGCACACTTAAATGTGACAAACAGTTCAGTTGTGCACTCACTTATATTACATCACGTCAATGTTGCCCTTTGGCCATGTGCTTTTAGAATGTTCACATTTTAGAATCCAAAGACCAAAACTGTGCTTTCAATTTGATTATATTTCAACTTTCATGAATTTTATGAGTTGTAATTTTGGTTGGATAAAGCATTTTCAAGGTGAAATAATATTTGTTTTATATTGTTTTTTATTACCTTTGTACAAACGTTCATGACAACTCTCATGGCTTATAATGCATTTTTCTATAACTTTGCATTGCCGACTTTGCATTGCCACTCTTCACCACGACAGCCCTTTACCATATAGACGATACTCTTACAATGCATCTCTCCCATGTAACATTTTCTGCTTTTGGTTGTCATACATTTCAGCATTTTGAACTTTGATTCTGTTGGTGTAATCTGCAGTTCACACTTTGTTGTAACTTGTACTTCACAGAACTTAACTAAAGGTGCCCTAATTGTTAAAAGATTAAATGTGAGAATCCTATTTGAAAGAGTTTGTGGAGAGTTCAATGATTAAGTCATCTTGGCAACAAAAGACTGCATGGTTCGGAAAAGACATCAATGTTTTTCAAAGTGTGTGCATTGTCCAAGAGTTCATCAATGCTGACCTTCCAAGCATTACCTTCCAAACTAATATCCTTTGAAACGCTCAATTCATCAACTATCAAGCTATATACAGGGAAACATCAATTTTCCACAAACACAGGCGGGGAGTATTTCACTTGGTTAATCGAATGCCAGATAACATAGTTTAACCAGGCATCAGGACCTTGCGATTTTGCTGAATAATCCAATATTTGGATAATCGAATGCCAGATAATCGAGGTTCCTCATATCCATTTATATGTTAGACCTTCTCCCTATGTATCACACAATCATGCCATCAATATAATTTTCTTTCCATTTTTCTACCTGTAAATCTCAGGTAAACTCATAACTACTCACATTGCATTATTAAACATTCTTTCTTTCTTCACAGGTTGTGGAAGACTGGAAATTTGTAGCTCAGGTCCTGGATCGGATTTTCTTGTGGCTGTTTTTGCTGGCAGCCATTCTAGGATCAGTATTGATGTTTGCTCCAGCACTTCAAATGTGGGCAAGCATTGTGATAACGCCCAGTGCAAACTATCACACTTAGCCTGAGGTTTGCAAGATTGACAATTTGGATCTGTTTAGCTAAGATGCCATTTGCTATTAGATGTAACTACATTTTATAGAAGGAAAGGGATTTAATAATCAATCATTTGGGAGTCGCAGAAAAACGCTTTTATTCATACATGATAAAAGTTCCATTAAGTTGTATCAGGTTTCTCTGTGCTATTTGCCAATATGTGTAAAAACAGTGCAAAAGGTTGATGCATTTCAAAGATAATTTATATCCAGAAAAAAATTCATTTCTATGATCTTCCATGCTCTTCTTCTTAAGTCTATTTTCAACTACTTAGAAAGGATTATTCCCAGTCAGTGATTAAAAAATTGTTTTGTTTTGATCAGCCCATTTTCAGCTGTATTTGTCAAACAGAAGCAATTTGACATGATAGATCATATAAAAGCATCAACTTTGATGCAGTTCTTTCTGAAATATATTGTGTTCTAAGCAAATAAAAACCAAAAGAACTGCAGATGTTGTAAATTAGAGACAAAAATAGAAATTGCTAGAAAAGCTCAGTAGGTCTGTCAGCATCTATGGAGAGAAACAGAGTTAACGTTTTGGGTCAACTGGAAACATAAACTTAAATTCTCTCCACAGACACTGACATACCTGCTGAGCTTTTCCAACAATTTCTACTTTTGTGTTCTTAGCCACTATTTAAATCCATTTATTTAAGGCAGATTTTATGTACAGTGATGTGCAAACTATGCTGAGCAGAAAATTAAGCAAGACAAACCTCTCTGAAAATCACCACAATTTACACTCCAAAGTCCAAATTATGACCACAGTGTAACCACTCAACCAATTGTATATGCGTCACAATAAAATCTCATTCTAAATACTTTGCTTGATTAGTAAAATGTAAAAGTATCAGAATGTGCTGAATTTTGGCATATTCTAACAACGTTTGTTTCATATCACAACTGTTTATCAGTCAGCCGTGGTCACTTTGAATTTTGAAGATTTATTTTATTGTGAATTATGAAAGAATATCCAGCATGATTATTGGAGCTACATCACTTCTTGATAACTAGAAAACTGCTTATTCAGCATTTGAGATACATGCTTATGTTCACTATATAAAGTGTTTGAATATATTTCTGGCTTAAAAGGAAGAAAAAGATTTGAAGTACAAAGAAATTATATTAAGTGTCTTTGAGACATTATCCATGATTGTTCAATGTGCCAGCAATATAATGGATCAAGGAGCCATTATGCCTCAACATGATCACAATTAAACTGTGATAATGGTTCAAGATTAAAGTGGTGCTGGAAATGCACAGCAGGTTAGGCAGCATCCAAGGAGCAAGAAAATCGACGTTTCGGGCAAAAGCCCTTAATCAGCAATAGAGGCAGGGTGCCTTCGGGGTGGAGAGATAAATGGGTGGGGGCTGGGGCTGGGGAGAAGATAGCTAAGAGTTCAGTAGGTGGATGGAGGTGGGGATGAAAGTGATAGGTCGGAGAGGAGGGTGGAGCGGATAGGTGGGAAGGAAGATTGCCAGGTAGGACAGGTCATGAGGATGGTGCTGAGCTGTAAGTTTGGAACTGGGGTAAGGGGAAGTGAGGAAACTGGTGAAGTCCACATTGATGCCCTAGGGTTGAAGTGGGAAGATTTGAAGGAGAATTTGTTAAGGGTGAGGACTAGTTCAGCCAAACGAATGATACTGGGAAGGATAGTGGGTTACTTTGTTAAAAAAGAAGAATCAAATCCATTCACATTCCTGATGTCTCAAAGGCAATATTCATTATGGAATTAGTCTGTTTAATAAATTGAGAAGTGGATGTAGCCCTTGACAATCACAACATTATTCCTCATGTTTCTCAACTTTCACAGAATTATGAATTGAGAAACATAAGGTCTATTAACATTGACTTCACCACTCTTGCATTACTAACAATATGTTATAGTGATCCAGCTACAAACAATTAGTTGGAATCCAAGTCAGAATTTCACTGTCTCCACGTGCATGTTGAAATATTATGAACTTTATTCTTCACAGCTTTCTTGACCTATGAACACCCTCTCAACCTGCAGCCTCCACTATTTGGTATAGCATACTTCTGCAAAATAAAGTGATTTCATGTTATGAACATACTCTAGTCTATTTCTTACTTCTACCACACAATATAACAATAATATTTAACATTTTTTATTTTGAAACTGAGATCTTCAGTAGTTTATTACCAAATTTGATTCCACTCACACTTCCTGTGTTAGTATAGTTATAAAAGATGAAATGACCAATGCCTTAGCTGTACAAATCCTTGCTTCACTGACTTTAACACTTCTCAGAGTCCTAAAACACTGAAAGGCCCCACCAATCTCACAGCCCTAATACACTGACAAACCTCACCAATCTCACAGCCCTAACACACTGAAAAAACCCACAACTTCCCACAGCCCTAATGCACTGAAAAACCACACCAATCACACAACCCCTTATGCACTGAAAAACCCCGCCACTTCCCACTGTCCCAATGCATTGAAAATGCCCACCACTTCCCACAGCCCTAATGCACTGAAAAACCCCACCACTTCCCACAGTCCCAATGCATTGAAAAAGCCCACCACTTCCCACAGCCTTAATGCACTGAAAAACCACACCAATCACACAACCCCTAATGCACTGAAAAAACCCACCACTTCCCACAGCCTTAATGCACTGAAAAACCACACCAATCACACAACCCCTAATGCACTGAAAAAACCCACCACTTCCAACAGACCCTATGCACTGAAAAACCACACCAATCACACAATCCTTAATGCACTGAAAAATCCCACCATTTCCCACAGACCCAATGCACTGAAAAACCCCACACTTCCCACACTTCCTAATGAACTGGAAAGGACCACCAACCTCCCAGCGCTAACACATTGAAAAAACCCACCAATCTTACAGCGTTAATGCATTGAAAAAACCCACCACATCCCACAGCCCTAATGCACTGAAAAAAACCCATCCCTTCCCACAGCCTAAATGCACTGAAAAACTCGACCAATCTCAGAGCTCTAATGCACTGAAAAAGCCCACCAATCTCCCAGCGCTAACACATTGAAAAAACCCACCACTTCCCGCAGCTCTAATACACTGAAAAAGCCCACCACTTCCCACAGACCCAATGCACTGAAAAGGACCACCAACCTCCCAGCGCTAACACATTGAAAAAACCCACCAATCTTACAGCGTTAATGCATTGAAAAAACCCACCACATCCCACAGCCCTAATGCATTGAAAAAAACCCATCCCTTCCCACAGCCTAAATGCACTGAAAAACCCAACCAATCTCACAGCTCTAATGCACTGAAAAAGCCCACCAACCTCCCAGCGCTAACACATTGAAAAAACCAACCACTTCCCACAGACCCAATGCATTGAAAAAACCCACCACTTCCCACAGACCCAATGCACTGAAAAAACCCACCACTTCCCACAGACCCAATGCATTGAAAAACTCGACCAATCTCACAGCTCTAATGCACTGAAAAACTCCACCACTCTCACACCCCTAATGCACCGAAAAAAGTCACCAATTTCATGGCCTTAATACACTGAAAAAACCCACCAATCTCACGTCCCTAATACACTGAAAATATCCACCAATCTCACATCCCTAATGCACTGAAAAAACCCACCACATCCCACAGCCCTAATACAGGAAAAAACCCACCAATCTCACAACGCTAATTCACTGAAAAAACCCACCAATCTCACGTCCCTAATACACTGAAAATATCCACCAATCTCACATCCCTAATGCACTGAAAAAACCCACCACATCCCACAGCCCTAATACATGAAAAAACCCACCAATCTCACATCCCTAATGCACTGAAAAAACCCACCACATCCCACAGCCCTAATACATGAAAAAACCCCACCAATCTCACAACCCTAATGCACTGAAAATATCCACCAATCTCACAGCCCTAATGCACTGAAAAAACCCACCAATCTCACAGCCCGGTCACACTGAAAAAACCCACCACATCCCACAGCCCTAATACACTGAAAAAACCCACCAATCTCACAGTCCCAATACACTGAAAATATCCACCAATCTCACAGCCCTGACACACTGAAAAAACCCACCACATCCCAAAGCCCTAATGCACTTAAAGAAACCCACCACCTCCCACAGACCTAATGCATTGATAAAATCCCACCACTTCCCACAGCCCTAATGGACTGAAAAACCCCACCAATCTCACAGCCCTAATGCACTGAAACACCCCCACCAATCTCACAGCCCGAACGCACTGAAAATAATCCCACCAATCTCACAGCCCTAACACACTGAAAAAAACCCACCAATCTCACAGCCCTAATGCACTGAAAAAAACCCACCAATCTCACAGCCCAAACACACTGAAAAAAACCCACCAATCACACACCCCTAATGCACTGAAAAAAACCCCATCAATCTCTCAGCCCTAACACGCTGAAAAAACCCACCACATCCCAAAGCCCTAATGCACTCAGAAAACCTACCACTTCCCACAGACCCAATGCATTGAAAAAAACCACCACTTCCCACAGACCCAGTGCATTGAAAAAACCCACCCCTTCCCACAGACCCAATGTATTGGCAAAACCCACCACTTTCCATGGCACTAATGCACTGAAAAAACCTCACCCCTTCCCACAGCCCTAATGCACTGAAAATCCCCACCCCTTCCCAGAGCCCTAATGCACTGAAAACCCCAATCTCACACCCCTAATGCACTGAAAAAAACCCTACCAATCTCACAGCTCTAGCACACTGAAAAAACCCACCACATCCTACAGCCCTAATGCACTGAAAAAAACACAACACTTCCCACAGACCCAATATATTGAAATACCCGACCAATCTCACAGCTCTAATGTACTGAAAAACCCCACCAATCTCACAGCCCTAATGCACTGAAACAACCTACCAATCTCACAGCCCTAATGCACTGAGAAAACCCACCAATCTCACAGCCCTAACACACTGAAAAAATCCCACCAATCTCACACCCCGAATGCAATGAAAAAAACCCACCAATCATGGAAGATATAGGCTGTAGGGAAATAGATGGTGACATCTTGCAAAATGTCCAGATTACAGAGAAGGAAGTGCTGGATGTCTTGAAATGGTTAAAGGTGGATAAATCCCCAGGACCTGATCAGGTGTACCCAAGAACTCTGTGAGAAGCGAGAGAAGTGATTGCTGGGCCTCTTGCTGAGATATTTGTATCATCGATAGTCACAAGTGAAGTGCTGGAAGACTGGAGGTTGTCAAACGGGCCACTGTTTAAAAAGGGCAGTAAAGACAAGGCAGGGAACTATAGACCAGTGAGCCTGACCTCGGTAGTGGGCAAGTTGTTGGAGGGAATCCTGAGGGACAGGATGTACATGTATTTGGAAAGGCAAGGACTGATTCGGGATAGTCAACATGGCTTTGTGCATGGGAAATAATGTCTCACAAACTTGATTGAGTTTTTTGAAGAAGTAATAAAGAAAATTGATGAGGGCAGAGCGTAGATGTGATCTATATGGACTTCAGTAAGGCGTTCGACAAGGTTCCCTATGGGAGACTGATTAGCAAGGTTCGATCTCATGGAATACAGGGAGAACTAGCCATTTGGATACAGAATTGGCTCAAAGGTAGAAGACAGAGGGTGGTGGTGGAGGGTTGTTTTTCAGACTGGAGGCCTGTGACTAGTGAAGTGCCACAAGGATCGGTGCTGGGCCCTCTACTTTTTGTCATTTACATAAATGATTTGGATGTGAGCATAAGAGGTACAGTTAGAAGTTTGCAGATGACACCAAAATTGGAGGTGTAGTGGAGAGCGAAGAGGGTTACCTCAGATGACAACAGGATCTGGACCAGATGGGCCAATGGGCTGAGAAGTGGCAGATGGAGTTTAATTCAGATAAATGTGAGGTGCTGCATTTTGGGAAAGCAAATCTTAGCAGGACTTATACACTTAATGGTAAGGTCCTAGGGAGTGTTGCTGAACAAAGAGACCTTGGAGTGCAGGTTCATAGCTCCTTGAAAGTGGAGTTGCAGGTAGATAGGATAGTGAAGAAGGCATTTGGTATGCTTTCCTTTATTGGTCAGAGTATTGAGTACAGGAGTTGGGAGGTCATGTTGCGGCTGTACAGGATATCGGTTAGGCCACTGTTAGAATATTACATGCAATTCTGGTCTCCTTTCTATCGGAAAGATGTTGTGAAACTTGAAAGGGTTCAGAAAAGATGTACAAGGATGTTGCCAAGAGTTGGAAGATCTGAGCTATAGGAAGAGGCTGAACAGGCTGGGGCTGTTTCCCTGGAGCGTCGGAGGCTGAGGAGTGACCTTATAGAGGTTTACAAAATTATGAGGGGCATGGATAGGATAAATAGACAAAGTCTTTTCTCTGGGGTTGGGGAGTCCAGAACTCGAGTGCATAGGTTTTAGGGTGAGAGGGGAAAGATGTAAAAGAGACCTAAGGGGCAACCTTTCCATGCAGAGGATGGTACGTGTATGGAATGAGCTGCCAGAGGATGTGATGGAGGCTCGTACAATTGCAACATTTAAGAGGCATTTGGATGGGTACAAGAATAGGAAGGGTTTGGAGAGATATGGGCCAGGTGCTGACAGGTGGGACTAGAATGGGTTGGGATATCTGATGAGCATGGACGAGTTGGACCGAAGCGTCTGTTTCCATGCTGTACATCTCTATGACTCTATGACTATGACTCCCAGCTCTAACACACTGAAAAACCCCACCATTGTCACAGCACGAATGCACTGAAAAAACCCACCAATCTCATAGCCCTAACACACTAAAAAAACCCACCACATTCCACAATCCTAATGCACTGAAAAAACCCCACCAATCTCACAGTCCAAACACACAGAAAAAATCCCACCAATCTCGCAGCCCTAACACACTGAAAAAAACCCACCAATCTCACACCCCTAATGCACTGAAAAAACCCACCAATCTCACAGCCCTCATGCACTGAAAAAACACAACAATGTCACAATCTTAACATGCTGAGAAACTCCACTAATCTTACAGCCCTAATGCACTTTTAAAAATCCACCAATCTCACAGTCCTAATACACTGAAAAAACCTACCAATCTCACAGCTCTAATGCACTGAAAAAACCCACCAATCTCACAATCCTAATACACTGAAAAACCCCACTAATCTCACAGCCCTTATTTATTGAAAACCTACTAATCTCAAAGCCTCCTGTTGCTTCGTGGGAGCTCAAAACTTTGGCTGTTTGAAATTTCTAACTTCTCAATCTCTTTCTCAGTGGTCAAATCTACTTCACTCTCTCAACATGAAAATGGCCTTAATGTTGCGTAAGAGAATTTACACAGAATTTCATTTTTTTCTGAAAAAAGACATTGATTATTGTTTGCTCAGAAGCAAAAGGTATATAATAGATATGAGTTATCCTGTGGTCATAAAAGGTGTGCAAATGCAAATTCTCCATTTGTATTTTCTGTCACCTTTCTAATTTTGTTTTTGTAATTTCATGTGTTGCTTTCCGACATCAGAACTTTTTATGGAAAGAGCTCATATTTAAGCCAGTATTAAGTAAAGTAGTGCAGATGTTGGAGATCTGAAATAAGAACAGGAAGTGCTGAAGAAACTTTATAGGTCTGACTGTACCTGCAAAGGGAGAAATGGAGTTGACGCTTCAAGATCAATATGGATTCATGAAGAAGAGTTGTTTTGGATTTAAAAATTTTAACTGTTTGTCTCTGCACATATGTTGCCAGACTTGCTGAGTTTCTGCAGCATTTTCTGCTTATACAGAAAACTTTTTTTATTCACCGGCACCTATGACGCAAAAAATGTACTGGTTGACCAAATATTCTGGTTGATCAAGTGGTTCGCATAATCAATGTAAAAATACACACTAAGTGATAGAAACGTAATGCAGGGGATATACACATACTTTGTTTGCAGCATAAATTATTTAAATAACAACCTTAAATAAAACCATGGGCAGCACAGTGATCAGTGGTTAGCATTGCTGCCTCACAGCGTCAGGGACTGGGTTCGATTCTAGCCTTGGGTGACTGTCTGTGTGAAGTTTGCACATTCTCCCTGTGTCTGTGTGGGTTTCCTCCAAGGGCTCCAGTTTCCTCCCACAATTCAAAGATGTGCAGGTCAGGTGAATCGGCCATACTAAATTGCCTATAGTATAGGTTATTAGTCAAGGGCAAATGTACGGGAATGGGCCTGAGTGGGTACTCTATGGAGGGTTGGTGTGGACTTGTTGGGCTGAAGGGCCTGATTCCACACTGCAGGGATTCTAGTTCGAAAAACTTACTGGTGAGAACCTTCTCACTCACACCCCCAACTGACGACTCGGATATTGTGGAGGTCACGATGAAAGAGAAAGCCTCTGATTTTTGGGGAATTTTTTTGCTGGTATATCAAAATTGCTCGTTCATTCAATGCCAGTTAAAACAATGTTTGCTGTATTCGAGCTACTGTCCATTGTATTGCTGTGGTATTGTTCTAATCAATATATATGTAAAATATATAGTTAATATATCTGAGGTACATCTTTGAAAAATGAAAGAAAATAATATGCCACTGGCTCCAGCTTTCCATCAATAATCAAGACCTTGCTGCATTTAATTTTGAAGTACTTTGCGATGAATCAAAATGTCCCTGTGCTAAAGCATTTTTAACATCCTTTAGTGCTTTTATATATTTTATTCCACAATTATGAATGTGTGATGGTCTAGTGGTATTATCTTGAACTATTAATCCAAAAACTCAGTTAATGTTCTGGGGACTGGGTTCAAATCCCATCACAGCAGATGTGGAATTTGAATTCAATACATATCTGAAATTACGAATCTAATGATGACCATGTAAAATCACCACAATCCCAGAGGACCACTGGCCTGCTCTCTCTCATTATAAAGAGATAACTGGTGGTGGATTTAATCTGAGGGTTACCATGCTTCAGATGAGGGGTGAGGTTGAGAAAACATGGTAACCTCAGCCTTTGTGGGAACTGAAACCATGCTGTTAGCATCACTCTTCATTGCCATCTGGTCATTTGGGCTGACTGAAACCACTGCCAGTTGGTGGGAAAAACCCATTAGGTCACTAATCTCCTGTAGAGAAAGAAATTTTCCATCTTCACCTATCTAGTCTACATGTGACTCCAGATCCACAGCAATGTGGTTGACACTCATCTGCTCTCTGATATGGCCTACTAAACTATTCAGTTGTATCAATTGCAACAATGTCTTAAAGAAATGAAATTGGATAGATCACCCAGCATCAAATGATCAATGGCAGAAACAGCTCTGTCACCCCTTTAAAATCCTTCTTATGAATATCTGGGAGCAATATCTCATAGATTTGTCAAGCAACACTCTGACATAGACATTTCACAGAATCATACATTACAGATAAAGTCCCAGACATCTCCATCACCATCCTTGGAGATGTCCTGTTCCACCAGCAGGAGAGACCCAACAGAAATAGTGGCACAGTGGTATACAGTCATGAGAGAGTTGCCCTGGGAGTACTCAACATTGACTCCAGACTTCATGAAGTTTCATGGCACCAGATTAAACAGGGCAAGGAAAGTTCTTGCTGATTACCACGCATTGTCCTTCCTCGGCTGATGAATCAATTCTCTTCCATGTTGAACAATACTTGGAGAAGCACCGCAACTGGCAAGAGCACAGAATGTAATCTGAGTGTGAGATTTCAAAAGTGGCTTGGCAGCAGCACCACTTATCGAGCTGGTCAGATACTAAAGGATACAGCTGCTGTGCTGCATCTGCAGCAGGTTGTAAAGGAATCAACAAGAGGGAGAAAAACATTCTTGATCACTTCCTCACCAGTCTGCTGGCTGCAGGTGCATCTGTCTATAGCAATGCCAGTAAGAATGGTCAGCACACAGTCGTTGTGGAGACAAAGTCTTGCCTTCACATTGAGGATAACCAAGTGGAGAACAAATCTTGCCTTCACATTGATGTGTGGCACTATCACCATGTGAAGTGGGACAGATTTCAAACAGATCTACGAGCTGAAGACTGGGTTTCCATGAGGGACTGTCAACAGCAGCAGAACCTTACTCCAACACAATCTGCAACTTCATGGCCCCATATATCCCCCACTCAACCATTACTGTCAAACTGCAGATCAGCTCTAGTTCAATTCAGAGTACAGGAGTGTATGCCAGGAGCAGCACCAGACATACTTAAAAAAGAGGTGTCAACCTGGTGAAGCAACCACATAGTACTACTTGCCCGCCAAACAGCATATGCAGCAAGTGATAGAGCTATGCGATTCCACAACCAATGGATTAGAATTAAGCTGTGCAGTCCTGCTACATCCAGTCATAAATGGTGGAGGATAATTAACCAACTCACTAGGTTGTAGAAAGGAAGGCCTTTTGTTGACACTTTGCCCTGCTTCCAATGAATGCTTAAGTGTTCAATTACTGACCACTTAAGGGAACTCTTTCTGCCCCATATGCAATTTATTTCTCGGTCAGTCTGTCGTTATGGAGCTTTCATGACTAATTAAAATATGCAGACTACATGAGAACTGGAGGGAGCAGCGGATGAAACTCCTTCTTTGCAATAATTTATACCTGATTAAGTGCATGGATTAGGTGTGGGTATTGTCAAGAGCCACTCCCTTGTCTTTGGTGGAATTGGAGATGAGCAAAATAGGCACATGAAAGGGCAAAATTTTAGATATAAGCTTCCAATTAAACTCTCACATGGAATACTACCAGGATGTGTTTCATGACACACTCATAAGGATGAGTGTCATATTTGTTAAAGTTACTGCAGCCAGTTATTGAAGGAGGAGACCAGAAGTCAATATTTCCGCGGTTTTATAAGTGTTTACAAATCAAAACCTTACAAGTGGAGAGCTCCAGACTTCACAACTCATCAGAAGTGTCAATAAGTTTCTCTTAATATGTGCATAAGTAATTATTCAATTAGCATCTCAATCTGTATACATTTAACCTTAATTGATATAATGTGACACATGGCATAATTCTTTTGACAACAAGAATTTGCGTACCCATAAGCCACAAAGTGTAGCAGCATCATATTGAAGACCCAATGATCTGATGGAAAGTCAGATAATCTGAAACAGTGGACAGATTTGAACACCTCACAGCCTTGCACCACCAAGGTGAGGTTTGAAGGAAATGTCCTTAAGCAAGTAAGAGGATATGGAGTGGAAATGTTACTGTCTTCTTGGCCCTGACCCAATTACATGGGATTGGAAGCCTATTGGAGGGCAATTAATTCCCAATTAAGAACATCATCAAAGCACTACTGATCTTCAATGGTGGGCAGCACATTTGCAATATTGGGAGCCTGAAAAACAACACTCTGTCAAATTTGCTTGGAGGCTGCTACAGAGGGGAATAGAGGAGAGGATGACTTTTTCAAAGATGTTCAGTGCCAGAGTGTGGCATTGAAAGGGAATCTAGCTGATGGCTACAAACTCTGTCTTTTCTTTCAAAACACTTTCCTTCTTTCCCCACATTCATTCCCGCTTATTCTAACCAACCAGCCAGCCCTCTTCCCGTAATCCTCATCCTGTGCTCATGTACCTGTGGCTTGGGTGTCTCGCTGATCCTGGGTTTCTGGTATATGCACTGCTGGCAGCTGCCTGAGTAGCATTTAATGTAGTGGGCCTCCTCAAACAGTGGCAAGACACAAATCTTGTCAGCTGGTCAGGAGGTGTAACTCCCTTCCCGATACCCGGATTAAATCCCCAATAAGTCTATTTGTCTCTCCTCTGTGGAAGTATTTCCGCATCTTCTGGTTTGATTGGTCGTGGATTTTTCTTGAATCCAATGCATACATACCAGCACATAACACATAGAACAGCACTTAGCAAGCCAGAGATCGTAGTGCAGAAAGCAAGAATACTGAAGTATTGAAGGTGGCTGCATATCCCCACTGAAATAATTTAGAAAATATTTACACAAGATCTGCTCATAGATAAGAGGTTACCAATCATAATAATAAGAGCCATTTTTATTAAGGCCTGATAATGAGAGAATTAAAAATGGGCTCAATCGATCAAGGTTAGGAGCCACATGAGTCACTAAAGAGTCCTGAGCAGCTGGGAGCTGCAATTTGCTGACACCTGCCATAGTTAGTTGCATAAGTGTTCTACTTTAAATCCTGCAGAGGATGGGTACAGAAATATTGTACTTAATGCTCTAGACTTAACTAATAAGAAACATGCCTTGTAATAGGAATAAGCAGCTTTACACCTTTGTTGTCTGCAGGCTGAGAAGATTTTACATTAAACCCTAGAATATTATTTCAATCAATATTACTATTACTGTAGTAATTATTATTACTAATATGTTATTAATATATGAACAATAATAATGGTCTCCATTCCATTTTTTATTGAGGATTTGTCCAAAAGTACTTAGTATTGCCAAGATAACATTAAATTTTCTAGTTTGGAATATTTATTCAGACCTCATGTGAATAATCATACAATCCCTCCAACATTTATACTCAGAACCCAAAATAACTGTTTTAAAAATACATATAGCATCTGTACCCATCGAGAATATATAACCAAATAAAATTAGCTGCCCTGAATCCTTCCTCGTGTACCAGTTGCCAACTGTCACCACACAACACCAGCGTCCTAGCATATTGTACATATTTTTACTCTAAGATTAGTTCAAAACAGGTTCAAAAATTAACATTTTACCAAGGACTGATGTTGTATGCAAAAATAAAATCTGTTCAGGTTGCTTCTTAAACTGATGCCTGTCAGCATTCCTCTCTTCTTAGTAATTTTTAAATTAACAAAGTAAGGCTCAAAAACAGCAAGTCTACACTTTAGATGATCATGCTAATCAGAAAAATCTTTCAGAAGTGCAATTTGGCACTGTGAGGAGAAAATCTTAGTGACCTGTTTAATATCTGCTGCTTGTGGCGATATGTATGTGGTGGGAACCTGCATAAGTCCCAGCTTGGATTTCTTAACTATATTGTTGACAGAAAGCATATATTTCAAAATACAAAACATTTCATTTTCACGTCCACACCAATTTGACATCCAAAGTTTATCTATTCATGCCAGAGACCTGACTACAATACCAATACCGTCAGTCCAGAGTCATATTGCATTACAGAAACAAATTCAGTTGATAGTGCTCCTACCAGAGGTAGGATTCCAAATTATCTCTACAGACATAGTGTCAATCTCTTTATTCTGAAATTGATTCTGATTCTGAAATAAAGTATCAACATTTGTCACCATATTTTTAAAAACATATTTGCTCTCCGGAAGTGGATGATACCACATTTCTGACAACCCAAATTAAATATTGAAAATATTGGATACTCATGTTTATTTTGTTTCTAGATTTTTAATGGGTACCTGTAAATCCTGCACAATCAGACAAGTACACCATGACAATCTGTGATATGCTGCAACTAGGAAGATCTATAAATTGATTCACTCCATCTGATGTAAAGAAAAGGCTGAGGATACTGACCACAACAAAGGTTTTGGTGCTGACAACATCCCAGCTTTGGCACTAAAGAATTTTGCTCCAGCATTAGACATACCCCCAAAAAGGTTGTTTCCAGTTGCAGTTCCCAACAATGTGAAAAATTGCCAGGTTTGTCCCATCCCTAAAAGAAAGCACCAATCCAAATGTCGACAACTCTCATTCTATCAGTCTGTTCTCAGATATAAACAATGTGATTGAAGGAGTCATCAACAGAGCTATCAAGCGGAGAGTCATTTGGACTCAAAATGTTAGTTTACTCTTTCTCCATGGATGCTGCCTGACCCACTGTGATCTCCGACATTTGTTGTTTTCATAACTCATCAAAAGCCTGCTCATTAATGCTCAGTTCAGGCTCCCCCAATTTCATGCTTGGTGTAAACATGGACAAAAGAGCCCAACTCCAGAGGTGAGGTGAGATTGACTGTCTTTGAAGTTAAGACAACAATTGACTTAATATGACATCCAATAGGCCTAATAAATTTGATGGCAGTGTATCTGAGCCTTGTGTTTAAAACATTTTAATGGGATGAGATGAGTGAACTTGATCGGTACACAACTTGATCTGAACAAAATTAAGTAAATGTAAATGTCACAAATATTGCTGAACATTGTGCAAACATTGGTGAACACCCCCATTTCTGACCTTGCATTGCAGGAAAGATCATCGATGAAGCAGCTGAAGGTGGTTAGGCCTAGGACATTACCATGAGAAGCTCCTGCGGAAATGTCCTGGAGTTGAGATCCTTGACCTCCAAAGACCACAACCCATTCTCCTTTGTGCCAGGAGAGTTTGTCCCTGAAACCCATTGTTGCCAGTTTTGCTAGGGCTCCTTAATGCCACATTTGATCAATTGTGGCTTTATACCAAAGGTTGTCGCTCTCACCTGACCTCTGGAATTTGGCTTTTTTGTCCATATTTGAACCAAGCCTGTGATGAGGTTAAGAGCTGAGTGGCCCTGGCATATCCCAAACTGAGCGTCACTAACCTGATTATTACTGAGCAGGTGCTGCTTGAAAACACTGCTGATTATACCTTCTATCACTTTACTGATGATTAAAGTAGACTGATGGAATGGTAATTGGCTGTGTATGATTTGTCCTGCTTTTTGTGTACTGGACATACCTGGACAATTTTCCACATGGTCGAATAGATGCCAGTGTTGTAACTGCACTGGAAGAGCTTGGCTAGAGGAACATAAGTTTTCAGTACTATTGCCAGAATTTTGTCGGGGCTCATAACCTTTGCAGCATCCAGTGTCTTTAACCATTTCTTGTTCCCACATGGAGTGAATTGTATTGGCTGAAGACTGGTATCTGTGATGCAGGGGAACCAATGGAAGAGGCTGAGATGGGTCATCCAATTGGCACTTCTGGCTGAAGGTTACAGTGAAGGTTTATGCCTTGTCTTTTGCATTGATGTGCTGGGTTCTTCCATTATTGAGGATGTGTATATTTGTGGAGCCTCCACCTCTAGTCAGTTGTTTAAATGTCCACCATCATTCATGACTGGATGTGGCAGAACTGCAAATATGATCCTTGGTTGTGGAATCACTTAACTCTGCCTTTCACTTACTACATAAGCTATTTGGCATGAAAATCATCCTGTTTGGTTGCTTCACTAGTTTGACACCTCATTCTTAAGACAAAAGTGAGGACTGCAGATGCTGCAAATCAGAGTCTAGAGAAGAGTGGCAGTGGAAAAACACAGCAGGTCAGGCAGCATCCAAGGAGCAGGAAAATCGATGCTTCGGACAAAAGCCCTTCATCAGGACAGGATGAAGGGCTTTTGCCTGAAGCATTGATTTTCCTGCTCCTCAGATGCTGCCTGACCTGCTGTGTTTTTCCAGTGTCACTCTAATCTGGACCTCATTCTTAAGTATGTCTTTTACTGTTCCTGGCTTGCACCCCTCCGCTCTCCACTGAACTTGAGTTGATCCCCTGGTTTGATGGTAATGGTTGAATGTGGGATATGCCATAGCATGAGATTGCTGATTGTGCTGAGGTAAAATTGAGTTGCTGTTGATGTTCAACAGTGCGTCATGATGTCCAGTTGCTGTTCACCCATTTGCTAATCCACACTGTTCAAACAATAGCTCAATTTTAAAATTCCCTTCCTTATCACTTTTTCCATGGCCAGACATTTCCTTATCGCTACAATCTAACCAGCTCGACAAACCTTCAAGTTAATTAGATTCCTCTAATTCAAACTTCATGTGGGTTTCCAATTTTTATTGTTTCACCTTTGGCAGTCGTTTGTTCAGCTACCTAGACCCTAAACTTTGAAATTCCCTAATTGGACCTTGTTATCTTCACACCTAGCTGACCTCCTTTCAGATGCTCCTTAAAATCTATCTCTTTCATAAAACCTTTTGCCATCTGTATTATGATTTAATCTCAAATGTTGCTTTACAACACTGCTACGAGCTTCTTGGGACCTTTCATTACGTTACTAGCTAAAGAAATATAAATTGTTGTTGACTGGAAATCTAGTGAAGCTACAGCAGGTAAAAGGATGACTGTTTATGCTGAAAGGACTGAAGTATCTTTGTCTTTGGTGTTGATGGCGCCGGGATATGACACAAATATAAGGAGTACATTGGAGTGGTTCTTCTATTTCTGGAATTACCTAATAATTAACAATTTCAAAAACAAAGTATATCTACATTATATCCTACAAGCTTTAGTTATATGTAACTTTATGCAAAATTTTAGAATTTTATCAAAGAAGTTGAATTGTTAACCGGTAGCACTTCTGCTTATGCACACGGTTCTGAGGACATGCAATTCTGCTTCTGAAGTTTGCATTATCAACTTGGCTGATCCCTCTTGTCTCTCAATCAAATTTTTTGAATGTGATTGAAGCTGCTGTCAACACATTCCTGTTGTCTGTCTTGTGGGTAGATAGGCTTCAGAGAGTCAGGAGAAATACCTTAAGGTAGGGATAAAAGATACCACACACCCCATTTCTAAAATACAAAGAACATATTTTCACATCTGCTTTATTATTAAGTCTCATTTTATCTTGAAGTGAAGGTGTCCAGTGAGCAATATGGAAGTAATCATCCATTAAACACCCAGCCGATGTTCCTCTTATCTCTCTTAATTCGATATTGGCCATTTTGCACTATCATCCAAAGTTAAAAGCTTTGTAACATATCTAAGTAACAAACTGGTTACATTTTATGTCACATTGCTAGTGTAATAGCTTTGCCTATTTTCTGATCATTGTAAGTTTTAGATCAACTTCTAAATTCATTACATTGAACTGGGGTACCAGTCTGACATGATTCTCAGCTGCAGTGAGAGACTGACTATAACTATACAATGAGTCTTGAGTCACAACAGGGAAATTGCAATGTGACAAAGCAAACCTTCAGCAGAGCTGCCCTGTACAAAATAGCCATTCTGTGTTCTTTCTGATATCATTAATATCCACGGCAGAGGCCTATGTTTCCTGCATTGTGTCTCATAAAACCCTTAATGCCTTACTTACAAAAATAGATCTGTAATTATTTGCGCACTATGACAAAGGGAGACTTTCCCTCCCAGTTTATATTTGATCATTATGTAACAATGCCTGTACCAAATAAATTGAATTATTTTCTAGAAGGAAGCAAATGAACAAGGGTTTTTCATTTTTTTTTGTTTTCCTGTTCTTAAAATGTTCAGCAGTTTGAGGCAATTACATGTTTAAATTATCATATATAGGAAAACATTGATGGGAACCTGCATGTCATCAGAGGAAAGGATAATTAAGTGAATAATGATTGGTTTGGTATATACTTACGTAAACATACAGTAACAGAACACTATTGCCATCCATATCACTCAGTAAGATCACAGCGATTGCCATCAATTTGTCCTGAGTATATGTTCTATCATTGTAATATAATGCATCAGCAATCTTAAGCATGATTAACTGCTAACAGGTGCAATCATTTCAATGCGAATTTTCTCAAACTGTCAAGAGGCAGTAGGTGGCAGTACAGTACCAGTGAGCCTGTCAAAGTGATCCACACACTCTACTAAAGTGGCAATCAAGATCTACAATAGCAAGGACATCTTTATAGATCTTAATGCAGTGGAGCCACTTGGAACTTTATTGGGGTGATCACCCTTCATGAAAAACATTCAAATTAGATTTTATTCTCTCTCTTCAGGAAAAGCGAGACCTGTTGCTACATTCCCATTCCACTACCATATCCCCAAATTGATCCTTAGGCAGTCACAGCATCTTTTTGAACCAGGTAGAAGTCTCAGTGTTGTATGAAAATTGAAGTCCTGTGGTGTAGAATGTAGTATTTTAACTGTCTGCAAAATGGAAGATTTGCTTTGCGGATATGCAGCAATTAAACTGGGTGGAACAACAAAGGCCCCTTCACCACAAAAGTATAATTTACTTATCAGGACCCATGAGGATCAAGGATGCCCATGAGTGAAATAATATGGGTCACTGCTAACGTGAACCTCTCATCCTACATTCCCAGCACTGGGTGAATGCAACTGTACCTCCCACTTCTCCCCCACTCACAAAGTCAATCTTTTCCTAGAGAGTTCAATTTCCTGGTTATCTTATGCTGCACTCTGGAGCCAACAGACTCTCCCGTTCATTAGGAAATGGCAAATACCTCGGTCTTCAAATTAGACAACAACTTATTACCAGCACTCTCAGTGGTACAGAAACCTCATTATATTAGAGAACAGGATTTAGACTCATTGAGTCGAAAAGATGTGTAGCATGGAAACAAACCCTTCAGTCCAACACATGCATGTCGACCAGATATCCTAACTTAGTCCAATCCCATTTGCAAGCACTTGGCCCACATCTCTCTAAACCCTTTCAATTCATAAACCCGTCCAGATGCCTTTTCCATGATATAATTCGACCAATTCCTCTGGCAGCTCATTCTATACATGCACCTCTCATCTGTGTGAAAAAGTTGTCCCTTAGGTCTGTTTTAAATTTTTCCTCTCTCACACTAGACCTATGGCCTCTAGTTGTGGACTATCTCATCGCAGGAAAATACCTTATCTATTTACCCTATCCATGCCTCTCATGATTTTATAAACCTCTGTAATGCCCCTCAACCTCCAACACTCCAGGAAAAACAGCCACAGCCTATTCAGCCTCTCATATCTCAAATCCTTCAACTCTGGCAACATTCTTGTAAATCTTTTTTGAACCCTTTCAAGTGTCACAATATCCTTCCAATAGGAGGGAGACAAGAATTGCACACAATACTCCAAAGTGGCCTAACCAATGTCCTGTACAGCTGCAACATGACCTCCCAACTCCTATACTCGATGCTCTGACCAATAAAGGAAAGCATACCAAATGCCTTCTTTACTATCCTATCTACCTGTGACTCCACTTTCAAGGAACTATGAACCTGCACTCCAAGGTCTCTTTGTTCAGCAACACTTCCCAGAACCATTGAATGTATAAGTCCTGCCTTGATTTGACTTTCCTAAATGCAGCACCTCATATTAATCTAAATTAAATTCCATCTGCCACTTGTCAGCCCATCAGAGCATCTGATCAAGATCCTGTTGTACTCTGAGGTAACCTTCTTCGCTGCTCAGAATTCTTGGATAATACAACCATTAGTCCCTACTGCAGGATGGTAGCCACTCCTGGAATGGTAAGAAAAGGAAGGTTAAATGTAGTTGGGGAAATGGGGTAAGGGAGAAGTCAGATTCAGCTGCGTATGGGTAGTAAAATATCCAAAATGAGACATTGGACTAGGATCCTGATACAATCTTCCTCACTTCTGAACTTCAACTGGCCACATTTACTCATGAAGAGAGACAACATGCTGACTTGGAACTATATCATCATTTCTTCACTTGCACCTCATCAAAATCCTCAAACTTCAATATACCTCCTTGTCAACAGCTCTGTGAATGTACTGATACCATTTACCCTCCAGGGGTTCAAGAATGGAAGTCATCACTACCTTTGCAAAGGCCATTAGAGATGGATGACAAACAGTGGGTTTTGCCAGTGATGTCCATATCCTATGAATGCATTTTTAAAAATGTGATTACTTTTATGGTGTTGAGACACCAAGAAATTAAGGTAGGGTAATTCTCTAAAAGTAGAGTAATAAAAAATGAAAATGCTAAATATATTTGAATAGAAAAAGATAATTTCACTATGATGAAAAGTGAATTTGCTAAGTACACTTAACAGCGAAAGTCAGGTGGGAGAATGGTACAGAAGTGCTTCAGTATGATTGGACAAGCTGAATGGGTAGGCAAGTTCATGGCAGATGCAATAAAACGCAGATATATGTGAGGTTATCCACTTTGATAACAAAAACAGGAATCATAGAATCCCTACAATATGGAAACAAGCCATTCATCCCACCGGGTCCACACTGCCCCTCCAAACAGCATCCCACCCCAACCCTCCCCTCTACCCTATTCCTGTAACCTTGCAATTCGCATGGCTAATCCACCTCGTCTGCAGATCTCTCGATAATATGGGCAATTCAGCATGGTCAATCCACTTAACATGCATATCTTTGGACTGTGGGAGGAAGCCAGAGCACTTGGAAGAAACCCCTGCTGACACAAGGAGAATGTGCAACTCCACACAGACAGTCACCCAAGAATGGAATCGAACTTAGTCTCTGGCTCTGTGAGGCAACAGTGCTAACCACTGAACCACCATGCTAGAAAAAAGGTAAAAACATGGACTGCAGATGCTGGAAACCAGATTCTAGATGAGAGTGGTGCTGGGAAAGCACAGCAGTTCAGGCAGCATCCAAGGAGCAGGAAAATCGACGTTTCAGGCAAAAGCCCTTCAGCAGGAATAGAAGAGCTATTCCGATGAAGGGCTTTTGCCTGAAAGGCAGATTATTATCTTGAAGAGTAATAAATTGAGAGAGAGAGGAATATGCATCAATACCTGCATGTATACCTTCCACCAACTGTTGAAGGTTTACATGCTGGTGATACTGATAATAAAGAAGGCAAATGGTAGGTGGCATTCAAAGTGAGAGGATTTGACTACAGGAGAAGGAATGTTTTATTGCTATTGTAAAGGGCAATGGTGAGACCACATTTCAGACAGAGTGTTCACTTGATAGAGGGAGTGCAGTAAAGGTTTACCAGACAAATTCCTGAGATGGTATAAAGGAGAAGTTTTACCAGTTAAGACTATATTCATTAGAGTTCAGAAAATGAGGAGGAACTTCATTGACATCTACAACATTCTAACAGGGACTAGACAGGGTAGATGCAGAAGCATGTTCCCATTAGCCGGGGAATCCAGAAATAGGATCAGTGTCTAACGGTATGCGAAAAGCCATTTCGAATGAGATGAGGAAAACTTTCTTCACCTAGAGACTGGTGGCCCTGTGAAATTTGTTACCACCGTAAGCAGTCAAGATCAAAAAAGTGCATGATTTCAATAAGGAGTTGAACTTGGTTAAGGGGACTAAAGGATTTGGAGGAAAGGAGGGACAGGTTATTGAGTTGAATGATCAACCAAGATCATAATGGATGACAGAATGGGATTAAAGGGCTAAATGGCCCACTTCTGCTCCTTTTTCCTATGTTTCTATACAATTTATGGTCTTTCCTTTTATATAGGTTTTTTAAAATTTTAACTCCTATAGTCCTTTATGTCTAGGTGACTTACAAGTTCAATTTGGACAGAATATGACTTCCACAGATCGTCTCCTCATGATACAGCCTGTACCTCTGCCTTGGAGCTGCTAATTTCTCCTGCTCCTGCACATTTTTTGTCAGATTGAAAATGTATTTGGAGTTGTTCTTTGAAGTATTCTTCTGAGGTGAGTGTTGCTGTGAATGTTGTGGAGTTTCCTGTCATTAGCAATTCACAGCATCTGTTTGCCTTGAATTCTTCTGGGTCCCAAGTATGTATTTTGCCTGTTCATTTTCTTGAAGGCCTGCAGATTAACTTCTTTTTGTTGGCATCATAGTGCTGGCCAGAATTGCACAGTAAGCTGTTGCACAGCCCACCATTGTCACCATACATTAGAGGTCATTGGTCTGGGCCAGTACACATTGGAATACCTATCCTCTCTGAGTCTCCACACAGGAGGTACATCAATGCAAACCACTGAGAAAACATGGCACCAATGTTGGAGGTAAACCCCTCCAAACCCTCTCAAAAAGGCACACATTGCTACTAAAAATGTTGATAAGAGGAAATATATATCCCATTGCATTTCCATGGTTCCCATTTCCAGGATGACCCCAGAACTTAGAATCTACGTTCAGCTGTGCAGAGCTTGGCGTGTCCTACATCCTCCAATAGAGACTCTCCTTTCCTGTTGAACCCTGTCTCCAGACCTGTTCCTGCTTACATTGGATATGCAGTTCAATCTGGGACAACTTATCTCTCTCCAATGCAGTATTCATTAAGATGTGGCTATCTGAGCTAGTAGAGTGGGTGCATGAGACATATGATGGTGAATTCTCTCAGTGGAATTCTTCTGAGGAATCTTTATACTTGTCTCTCATCAGTTGCTTAACAGCCTTGAAAATCCTGTAGGAGTTGAAAGCTTTAAGTTTGGGCTGACATTGAGAAAGGGAACTCACTTGAGTACATGTTGGGGCAGTTCAGATAGTGATGGCATTAGTCCAACACAAATAATAATTAAATGCTCAGTGATACCTAATGCTGCCGCCATGTCTCTGGACTTTTCCCTTTTCTCCATCATTGATATTTGATGTATGCTAACCTGCAGGACAGCCTTTTCTAAGACACTCAGAGTGACTATGAGGCTGCAGATACACCCCTTATCCTTTGCATCTTCACAGATTTGTGTGCTGTCTCCCCCTACAATTAGGGAAAGCTGAGAGTTTTGAATGTGAGAAATGGGATGTGTGGAGAGAGATGGACTGTGGAATGAGACTGTTTCTGATGGGTGACTGTGCAAGCTGGCTGTACAAAGACAATAGGCTGAATGCTAGGGCTGGAAACTAAACTGGATGTTTGAGGATGTGTCTGTACAGAAAGGAATCTGTGGAACTGCATAGTGTATCACTTAGAGAAGTGCTGAATGCAGAAATGGAGGCAAAGTCAGAAAGGGATGGATGTCATCTGTAAATGGAATGGCACTCTCCTTTCCTGACCTTGTGAGGGCAGTAAACCTTTTCCAACACCGTATCCAGGTCCTGAGAATCATTCTACTGTTGCAGAGAGTCCCACAGCTTCCAGCCACCTTTATTTGTTTGGAAGGCTTTCCTCTATTTCCATTCCATAAGAAAGTGTCAGCACCAACTCTAAGAAGAATCAAAGAACCAGGGATCCATCTTTTCATGTCTTCCATTCATGGGTCAGTCAGAGTGCAACAACAGATAGAACAGAATCACGGACAGAACAAATAGGTTTCCATCCATTACAATTCATTACTAAGCACTGGTCCGTATTGTTTAGATTCTGCTCAGATGGTTAAGCCCTACTTGAAGATATTTTGATAGCTGGCACTTCAGTCTAGGACTGAGGAAGTGCTGTATTGATATAGAAGCTAACCTTCGGATCAGACTTTACAATCTAAGCTCTTCCTGATTGCACAAGAGATTCTAGACACTATTTGAACAACAGCCAAGATTGCTAAACATCCCTCAACCTAGGATTGACAATCTAGTCATCGATTTCTGAATTTGTGGGAACAGGCTGTCATAGAGTCATAGGTTCATACAGTTCAGAAACATAATCTCAAACTAAACTAATCCCATTTGCCTGCTCCTGGCCCATATCCCTCCAAACCTTTCTTATTCATGTACTTATCTCAATGTCTTTTAAATGTTGTAATTGTACCTGCATGCACCACTTCTGCTGGAAGTTCATTCCACACATGAACCACTCGCTGTGTAAAACATTTGCCATTCATGTATTTTAAAATTTCTCTCTTCTCACCTTAAAAATTTGCCCTCTAGTCTTGAAACCCCCTATTAACTCTATCCACACACCTCATTATCTTCATAGAAGAATCATAGAATGCCTATAGTGTGGAACAGGCCATTTGGCCCAACAAGTCCACACTGACGCTTTGAAGAGTAACCCATCCCCCTGTATTTATCCCTACCTAATGCATCCAATCTACACATCCCTGGATACTATGGGCAATTTAGTATGTTCAATTGTCCTAACCTGCACACCTTTGGATTGTGGGAAGATATTGATGAAGACATGGGGAGAATGTGTAAACTCCACAGTTGCCCGAGCTGGAATTGAGCGCAGGTCCCTTGTGCTGTGAGGCAGCAGGACCAACCACTAAGCCACCGTGTCCCCTGATCTTATAAATTTCTATAATGTCACCTGTGAACCTCCTGTGCTCCAGTGAAAGATGTCCTAGCCTACCCAGCCTTTCCTTTTAACTCAATCCTTCCAAAAAACTTCCATATCCAGGTAAAGATCTTGTGAATCCTCTCCAATTTAATAATATCCATCCTATAACCGGATGGCCAGAACTCCTTAAACCAGTTGATTTGTAGCCTATATTCCAACAATGGCTGCACTTTAAAAATGCTTGATTCGATGTAAAACACATGGCAAATGCTCATTGCTAAGAATAAAGGGAAAAAAATAAATTATACCTTATTTTGAGGGCTGACATGATCAAAAAATATAATAGCATGTAAGTAATGCACATAACCTCACATGCATTAATATGCACAATTATAAAACTTCATTGAGGGGAGAGGAAAATTGCCAGTAAATCATTTGTAAAGGAGTGGAAACAATTAAAAGGAAATACCACAAGCAGAGAGGAAACATTGTGATTTCTTGCTGAGAGCTTTAAAGGTATCTCAAACATGCAACAACTTCTGCCACGGCTGAAAAGTTAAGATGCTGAATGCCAGATTGAAAATAAAGGATTATCTTGTTCCATGGACTAAGCTAAAAAATTGGTGGCCTCCTTTTTTGGTTGATGAAGTTCAGTTGGTGTTGCATCAAATGCTTGTAACAAAGATTTTTATCGGTGGGGTATTCTCATTTTCAGTCGAAGTGTTTTGACGTGAGATTCATGGAGCCCAGTCCAGCATGGCTCACAGTGACTTTTCTCACACAATCATCAGCTCATTACCCTATGAATTATACTTTGGTACTTTTCTCATGGAATTGTGTAGCAAGAAAGATATAACTACCTGTCACTGCTGGGATATTGTAGCACTAGTATCGCCAGTGTCAATTTTAGAACCCACATGCCCATCACTTCAGACATTTCAAGCCAGAAAGGTTTACATCACAATGAAGTATTGGGGAATCAACGGTTAAATGCCTGCAGTTTAAAACTCTATCTTGCAATAATAATTTGTCTTACAAGTTTAAAATGGAAGTCACAGTGACCATGAAAATGAATTAAGGAATGTAAGACTCTTGGCATAACCTTGTAGTTCTGCTTTCCCAGGCAATGTCAATGAATAGAATACTGATAAATGTTTAGCTTTATCTGCTTTCATGCAAGACAGTGGCACCAGATGTAGAAACATTTAATATCAATAGCTCTGTTTTTGATCAGTGAGAACAAGACTAAAATGTATTAATCATCTAATTTTATTTATGAGAACTTAATTAAGGGTAGAAAATTATATTTTGGGAAATGAAACATATAAAATTGGTACGTATAGAAGGGCTATAAAATATTATGCCTTTTTGCTAAAAATCTGAGCTCTCTCATTAGTCCACCCAAGGATATCTTGATTGACACTCTGGATTACAGACCATCGATCTCTCACCGGCTTAATTGAAATAAAATAAGTTTTAATATTGAAATTTTTGTGTCAACAGGAGGGTAACATCACAATAGGATACTCAACTATTATGGCACAGCAGTGAAAGCTCACTTTATAGACAAAGATCTTGAGGTGCTGGTAAATGGAATGATGGAGTGGAGGGCCATTATTTTTACTACCAACTGCTGCAGGGAGCTGTGCTACCTGGTACAGCCAGTCTGGACAGAGATAGCAGCTTGGCTCAGTGCTAAGCCCCAGATTAAAACATTAAATGCCACAGAGTTAAATGCCACTCCCCAGTCACAGGGCCGCCACTCACTGTCAGTCTTGCACTGTACACATATCTCACCAAGACTCATGGATTACTCACTTTATTGCATGTATCGTATCTGTCCAATAACTATTATCTACCAAACTATTAATGTTTTTTGTCCACAGTGCTTACTAAACACTCAATGTGGATACCTCCCTATCTCTCCATCACCACTAACTGTTCTTTATCCACCTCCAGCTCACTCAATTCCTCCTATTGTCTCATTGTAGTAAAATTTGGCCCACCCCCTGGTCTCCATGCTACCTCAACTAAACTCATTATAATCTCCTTGACCTGCAGGACTGACTTTGGTCCCATCCCTGGACCACAAGGACATGTGTAAGGATAACACCTTTTTATTTTTCTTTACTTTGTTTGAGAACTAAAATGGAAAGACGACTGTTTTAGAACTAAAGACCATGTTAGGAATTGAAGTCAATTTCATGGAACCCTTTGACCAAATCATCTGACGACATTTCTGCCACCTCCAAACAGACCCCACCACCAGGGATATATTTCCCTCCCCACCCCTTTCCACCTTCTGCAAAGACTGTTCCCTCTATGACTACTTGGTCAGGTCCACACCCCCCAACAACCCACCCTCCCATCCTGATACCTTCCCTTGCCACCGCAGGAATTGCAAAACCTGCGCCCACACCTCCTCCCTCACCTCCATCCAAGGTCCTAAATGAGCCTTCCACATCCATCAACGTTTTACCTGCACATCCACCAATATCATTTATTGTATCCATTGCTCCCGATGCGGTCTCCTCTACATTGGGGAGACTGGACGCCTCCTAGCAGAGCGCTTTAGGAAACATCTCTAGGACACCCGCACCAATCAACCTCACCGCCCTGTGGCCCAATATTTCAACTCCTCCTCCCACTCTGCCGAGGACATGGAGGTCCTGGGCCTCCTTCACCGCCACTCCCTCACCACCTGACGCCTGGAGGAAGAATGCCTCATCTTTCGCCTTGGAACACTTTAACCCCAGGGCATCAATGTGGACTTCACCAGTTTCCTCATTTCCCCTTCCCCCATCTCACTCCAGTTCCAAACTTCCAGCTCAGCACTGTCCCCATGACTTGTCCTACCTGCCTATCTTCCTTTCCACCTATCCACTCCACCCTCCTCTCTGACCTATCACCTTCATCCCACCTTGTTCACCCATTGTACTCTTTGCTACCTTCCCCCACCCTCCTCCCTGACCTATCACCTCCATCCCTACCCCAATTCACTTATTGTATTCTATGCTACTTTCTCCCCACCCCCACCCTCCTCTCATTTATCTCTCCATCCTTCAGGCCCTCTGCCTGTATTCCTGATGAAGGACTTTTGCCCGAAACGTCGATTTTCCTGCTCCTCGGATGCTGCCTGAACTGCTGTACTTTTCCAGCACCACTCTAATCTAGAATCTGTTTTCCAGCATCTGCAGTCATTGTTTTTACTTTGTGAGTAGTGTTTACACATTTTCTTTGCAAGCAGTGGAAAGACAAGATAAGCCAACATGAAACTGAGGGGTGTTTGCAGAACAAGATTGGGCCAGCAATAGACAATAAGTGCAGGAGTAGGCCATTCTGCCCTTTGAGCTGCACCACCATTCAATATGATCATGGTTGATCATCCTGAATCAGTATCCTGTTCCTGCCTTATCTCCATAACCCTTGATTCCACTATCCTTGAGAGCTCTATCCAACTCTTTCTTAAATGAATCCAGAGACTGGGCCTCCACTGCCCTCTGGGGCAGAGCATTCCACACAGCCACCACTCTCTGGATGAAGAGGTTTCTCCTCATCTCTGTCCTAAATGGTCTACCCCATATTTTTAAGCTGTGTCCTCTGGTTCGGCACTCACCCATCAGCGGAAACATGTTTCTTGCCTCCAGATTGTCCAATTCTTTCATAATCTTATATGTCTCAATCAGATCCCCTTTCAGTCTTCTAAACTGCCCTGTACAGCAGCAGTGTGTGAATTAGTTTGAGCATTTGTGACTAGTTATAGATGTCATCAGCCTGATGATAACTCTGACCCATACCTGAGCAACTGAAAAGCTGGTGTGTATGAATAATACTGGGCAGAAGGTCTTCAGACTCAAAGAAATAGGTTGTGTCTCTATATCTGTGTACAAAAAGCACGTGAAGACTAAAGAAAGCCAGTTATTTTCTCCCACCAGTTGCTGTAAGCTGCTTTTTAAACCAGGTACTCAGACTTTGTAATGAATGCAGCAGTTATGGCATGCCTCCTGCAAAGAAGTAAAGGAAACTGCAGAAAGGTGATGAAAGAACAGAAGGCCTTGGAAGGCAAAAGGAATATAAAACCATATCAAGTGCTGTGGGATTGGTGCGACTGAATTGTGTTTCCCAGTTTTGTTTCTTGTAATGTTAATGTTTTCATTTCTCTGTCTGTATATATATATAGAAGTTTGAAATAGAAAAGAGTTTCAACTAGTAGCATTACATGATGACAGCTCATAGTCTTGTTTACTTATGGCTAGAAACTATTTGTTTGTAATAAACAGTTTTCCTTGTGAGTGGTCAGTGCATTCTGTTAACCTGATTCTATCAGGTAGGTAAATTGGGGACTTTGCGTGCTTTCAGTAAATGACCAACTTCTGTGGCCACCCTAGGAGTAGTGGGGCTTATGCATCAAAGTACTTTCCTGAGTGGGTCATGACAATAGACCCGTGGACTCTTTTAGTATCAAGCACCTGACTGATCATGGCCAACATTTGGAATTGGAAATGGACAAATCTCCATACAGGCTGTCATCCTTCTTGACTAACACCATTTTGACTTTGAGAA
Organism: Chiloscyllium plagiosum; assembly: GCF_037043375.1. Taxonomy (NCBI): domain Eukaryota; kingdom Metazoa; phylum Chordata; class Chondrichthyes; order Orectolobiformes; family Hemiscylliidae; genus Chiloscyllium; species Chiloscyllium plagiosum. Next base: position 43,976,065 of record NW_028270140.1, read on the forward strand.
ATGCCCATTTTCTTGAGGTATGCAATGTGTTGAACACATAAGCTGCAGACACAACTGTCGGTGTGACATTATTGTAGCATAGTGCAACACAATAACAATTTCACCCCATTTTGAACAGTTGTTGTCCCCTTATTAAAGGAAAGATAATTTTTCATTGCAGGCAGTTCAGAGAAGGTTCATCAGGATGATCTCTGGTATGAAGGGATTTACTAATGAGGGAAGGTTGAACAGTTGTGGACTCATTGGAATTTAGTGGATTGAAACGTGATTTCATTGAAACATATCAGATTCTTAAGAGGCTTGATGAGTAAATATAGAGAGGATGTTTCTCCTCATAGGAGAGTCTAAGACCAGAGGGTATAGTGACCAGAGGGTATAGTGTCAGAATAAAGGGGTGTCGATTTAAGACTGAGATGAAGAAAAAATTATTTTCTTAAAGAGTTGTGAGTCTTTGTAACTCCTTGCCATAGAAAGTTGTGGGGCAGGTTCCTTGTGTCTATCTGAGGCTGAGATAGATAGATTCTTGATCAACAGGGGAATTAAGGGTAACAGGGAAAGGGCAGGAATGTGAACACGAGGCACATCAAGCCATCCATGATTCTAATGAGTGATGGAGAAAGCTTGAAGGACTGAATAGTCTATTTCTTTTTCTATTTCGTGTGGGTTTACGGTCTTGACAGTTCAATTCTTCCCGGTGAAAGGCTGCCTACCTCTCCTTCTGCACTACAAAGAATGCAAGCCTGTAACTGAGCAATAAAGATCCTGTGAGCTACAGAGAAATACAGGACAAAGAGCTGGAATCCTGCATTAAGTGCAACATGAGAGCACTAAAAAAATGAGCGAAGAGCCATAAGATGTGTTTTCTGCAGATGAATCTGATGCGTGTGTCCCTGCATTGATAGCAACCAGGTAGAGGTAGGCAAGTCGTAGGTGCACCTGAGCTCCAAAATAAGGAGTTGAAAGGCTGAATAGGAGTGAGGTTTTCTCCAAAGCGGGCATGGTGGTTGTGAAGCTGGTGGAGTGCTAATGCCAATTTGTGAGGATGACGGGTCAAAGAGGATGGCGTCCATGGAGCTTGCAGGGATGTTGTGCTGAAAACATGTTTGGATGACAGCTGGGATGGGAATGGACAATCGACAAGGTGCAGGCACCAAGGCATGCTCTGATTTACATATCGAGAATTTGTGGCATATAGTTTCTTGGGGAATGAGAGGAATGGAAAGGGTGTACAAATAAGACAAGTTGAGCAGTTGATGAAATCCAAATGCATGAGTATAAGATGGTTGTTGCTCAACAGCAAGAGTCGGCAAATCAGAAACTTTTTTCTCAACATTAAGATTCGTAATTCTTTCAGTTTCATTGTGTTTTCCACTTATCTCATCATTATCCATTACACACGAAATAGCACAAAACTCTGGTTATGTTGTCTCTCTAGAACAGCATTTCATAGATCATCACTACAACATCCTTACGGTAAGATAAAGTTCATGCTTCAGGCCATTACTGAACACGTGCAAGAGTTATGCAGCATGGCAACAATTGGCATCATCGCAGCAGATGGCTGAGTTGTCATATGTTCCCCCTGCCTGTCCAGACACTAGAGATGACAGTTATCACAGTCATTCCCAAGAGAGTGTAGGGTTAAAATAAAAGAAAAACTGTGAGGAATAAATTTAAATAAAAAGCTTGGAGCCGTAAAACAGAAACATGAGCAAAGCAGAACAGTTCTCAGAAACCTACAATGTAGGCCGAAACATCGAAAACTGAGGGTTTGTTAGGTCCCAAGAAATTTCATCTTGGATGGAGTCACAGAATCCCAGTTGATCCTCACACATAAAAACCAAAAATAAAACATAAAAAGAATTTCTAACATTTAAGAATATCACAGAATTTCAAAAATTCTTTGGTATGGTGAATCAGTAGGTATATTTTGACTAAATTTAGCAAAGAGCCTAATCCTGACTCTAATGCAGCCTTAAGACAGCATTTGAGGATGGATCTAGAGTGCTGCCGGAATTTGGCCTGCAAAATGGCCTGCAAGAAACTTCTAGTCTCTTAATAAATCCTAGCACACTACAATCCATATTCACCAACAATAGTAGTGACATGAAATGTTGACAGACTGGGGATGGTACTATGTCAAGTATACAAAGATGACAAGTGTGGGCTATTCTACTGTACCGCCATGTTGTTATCAGCAGATGCACTCATTAAGTCCTTTAAAGAATCTATCCCACCCATGGATCCTGGATATTATAGCACCAGATAATGGACCACAAATAAGTAATTCCAAAACTTTGCATACGAATAGGACTTCATACATATTACTAGTTCACCCAAGCAAATGGAGAGGAGGATATCAATAATCAAAGCTTTATTGGAGAAAAATAATTAACCAATCTTGCTCTAATGTATGATCAATCCTCACCACTAGAGAATGCATAATCACCAGAGTTCCTGATGGGTAAGACTTTGACACATTAAAAAATATATTACACAGATCAACCTCAAGAGAGTACAACAGCAAGAGGAATAGCAAAGAGACAACCAGGTATGGAACTTCGTAACAGGCACAGAGCATGAGAGTTGCTAGAACTGAAGGCCAGTGTTCAGACCAGGATGGGAGAAGAAAGCAAAACAGTTGCTAAATCCAGTTCTTGAGATAGCTAATCATATACTTCCGCTATATTAGACATGAAATTAAAAATCCAACCATATTTCTTTAATAAATACAAAAATGATGATGCAAAACTGGTTAACAGAGTTTGTCAAATAGAATACAGATTGGGATTACCCCCAATCAAGGAAAGCAGCAGAAGAAAGAAAAACAATCAGCCAAGTTACCCAAAAGCGATCTGATACCACTAGAATTTGCCATTTGTAGGGTGAACCTGATAAGACTTGGGAGACAACTGTTTCTTGATTAAAATAACCTCCAGACAACCAAAAACACACCCAAATGCTCACATAAATGCAACAGTTAAAGAGTCTACTGTCATTCTGAAAGTTTATAACAATGACTTTGTATTCTGTCCCAGGCATGAACATTTCCCTCATTACTGACATGTTGATTCTTTCCTTCCCTTTGTAAGTGTTAGGGCTGCTCACAGTTCTGAGTTAACATAAAATGGCTCCCATGGCTTTTAACTAACCTAAAATGGCAAAAGAAAGGAAACACTGATAGAAGTCCTCCTTGCAAACTGCTTTAAAATTCGTTCTTCAATATGGAATCGAGAGGGAAATGCTTGATTCACAGTTGTTGAGGAGGAAGTGAGGACTGCAGGTGCTGACAAGTCAGAGTCAAAAGGTGTTTTGCTGGAAAAGCACTGCAGGTCAGGCAGCATCTAAGGAGCAGGAGAATCAATGTTTTGGGCATTAGTCCTTTGTCAGGAATTTGTTGAGACCCTTGAAGTGATTGCAATTACATATACATATACAGGTGTATGTATATAATGGTAGTTCTAATGAATTCAACATCAAGGAATTTAATTGGGTTCCTGTAGACAGTCAGCTTTAGACACTGAGACAATTTGATAAGAAACACCCTGGTGAAACCTTGATAGAGATCCCTTATTACCAGCTAGTTCAAAATTTGTTATTTAGTAATGATTAGAAGAAAAATCTGATCTCATGATAATTAAGACTCTTTAGGCAATTGTCACTAGATACAATATATACCTATATACATATATATAAGTTCTAAATGCAACCAACAAACCAACATTAAGGAGTTTAACTGAATTCCTATGGACAGACCACTTTAGGCAGTCGGGAGAAGTCCCCCTCCTGTTAGGAGGGAGGATTGAATAACAGGAGCAGAAGGGGTGGCACAGTGGCTCAGTGGTTAGCACTGCTGCCTCACAGCACCAGAGTCCCAGGTTCGATTCCAACCTCGGGTGACTGTCTGTGTGGAGTTTACACATCCTCCCTGTGTCTGTGTGGGTTTCCTCTGGGTGCTCTGGTTTCCTCCCACAGTCCAAAGATGTGCAGGTTAGGTGAATTGGCCATGGTAAATTGCCCATAGTGTTAGGTGTATTAGTCAGGAGTAAATGGAGGGGAATAGGTCTGGGTGGGTTGCTCTTCGGAGGATCGGTGTGGACTTATTGGGCCGAAGGGCCTGTTTCCACACTGTAGGGAATCTATTCTAAACTAATCAAATCTGGAGTATTGGAATGTGGTTGAATTAGATACATTGTATAAACCCAAGGACAGGAGATAAGCGTGTCTGGTAAACATCATGAGATCATAAGAAGACTAAAGGTTGTCCATAATAATACAATTGGCTTGTAATTGTCAGAGACTGACTGAAAACAAATGTATAAAGGTTTATGTCTTTCCTTTGCTCAGTGAAGAAGCGTCTGGACCCCCAGAGGTTTCTTCCCACTAGTGTGATTCTAGAAGTGGACTCCAGGTGTCCAGTGATTTATTTAATCATTTCGCTCCAGCAGGGGATACGTAGGATCTAAGAAAAGATCAATGATCTCTTGACAGTTGCAGCCAAAAGGCAGCATTGGTTCTGATCAAACCAGCCTGCTAGAACCATTAGTATGTGGATGCCTTTTGATGATACTGTTCCAAGCCAATACTTCATAACAGATCGATATGACTATGCATAACTTGAAATTCCACTTATTTCAGAGAGTTCTGTTAAACTGTGACACAGTATATTAAACTCTCAAAGACAATATATGTGGCTCTACTTTCCTTTCAGGAACAACACTGAAAATCACAAGCAAACCTTTCTATTACATAAGTTTTATTAATCAGTGTCTTGTTCAAGAAAACAATGAGTCTCAGAATATTCCAATAGCATATGTTTTCATCTTGGAGTATGGAAACATCATTAAAACAATAACTTGCTTTCACTTAGCCCCTTTAGTGTAATAAAATGCTCCAAGGCAATTTTCTTCATATACTCATGAAGAGTTTTTTTACATAAATTCTTGTTGCAGTTCGGAGATTTTCCTGCAACAATTGCTTTCATTGCTACTTTTCTTAAACTACATAAACATAAAATTGAAAGATGATACAATTCAAGCCTATTGCCGAGGATTGAGAATTCTCACAGGAAGTCAGCTCATCAACTTGTTATAATAAGCCTGACCAAATGTACAATAAAATATTGTCATCACAAAACAGATTACTCGGTCATTCATCTTCTTTACTACTTAGATATTCCCAAGTGCACATTTGCTGACATAGCAAATTAAGTAGACTCAAAAATAATTTGTTTGCTCAAATTGTTTTGGGGCTTTCTGATGACATTATAATATCTTGTATAAATGCAAGTTAGCACTTTTCTGTCCCGGAAAAACAAGGCATTGCTGACGCAGACATTTCATTGTACAGAAAATGCCACTTCTGTAAACCAAGACTTTCTCTAGTCCAAATGCATAATATTATTAAGGAGAAAATGTGGTATGCAAAATTATATATCACATAGCTGTTTGTGGAATTATGTTGTGTGAAAATTGGCTGCTGCATTTCCTATCATTGAGCAGTACTTAATTGGCTCGAAAGTTCTTTGGGAAGAAAGGGCGTAAGTAAACACACATTTTTCTTTCACATGTAACCTGGAGAACCTCGCCCACAAAAATCAGCTTTTTTCAGTCTACAGAACAATTATTGAGTTACTGTTTGTTGTATCAGAGCCTAGTCTTTCATTCTCACAGCAATCTTCTTCCCTCTTCATCTTCTTTTGCTGATCTTCAGATGAAACAACAGACCATTAAGACATTACATAAGTGACTATTCTTTACGGTAGTTTTAGCAAGCTTTTTGACAGCAAGAGAAACATTAGTTGAATCTGGTCCTGTCCTTCCTGATTCACTTATACTCAGGCACCCACTTCTAGCAGGGGCCACTGCAATTTCTAACTGCTCCACCATTCTGGCCAGATGTAGAAACACATGTTAAAGATCAATTAAAGTAGTTATTTCTCAATTACTCAATACAGGAGTATGTTGTGAAACCCATGAGAAAATTTAATATCTTACCTCTCCAAAAAAAACCTATAGTCCCCTTCCAAAAGAAAAAAAACTATAGTCCCCTCTAATTCAAAGGAATTCTGTTACATTAAAATTATCCCTGTTTAATATCATCTGTGCTCTTTTCATTGAGAAGCCATATCATAAGAAAATTGGCTTTAATTAGCTTTGTAACAAAAAATGAACATACAAATTAGCAATATGTTTTAAAACAGGAAATCTTCAATTTAGATTCAATATGGCTTATGAAAAGTCAAGATAAAATTGATTTTTTAAGGAATATTAAAAATGTAATCCTATTCATTCAGGAGCTAAACAGAAAATCCAGTGCATAGATAAGCACTGAGAATATATCGTCGTACAGCTAAATCAAAATAATATGTTTGTAGCAGTTCAAAAACCCAATTGTGGAGTATCATGTTACGCTATATTCTGTTATTGAATAATAAAATTCAGAGTTACTCAACAAAAAAAAACATTCTTGATGGCATGAATCACCCACCACCTTGATCCTCTTCCAACACCTCAGCGGTTTCCTCAATAGCTACTGTATGGACAATTCACCATAGAAATACAATTAATTATGGGTTGTGTGAACTCACGGTATAATCCTGACTTCAGAATGAATGGGAAAGTGAAGCATAAATTGAATTGAATCATTTATTGCCATGTGTATTCAATACAAAATATAATGAAAAGTTGATGAACATTAGTTGTTTCATCAAGGATCTTTCCACTCTCATAAGGTCAGAAGTAGGGATGTTCACTCATGCTTGCAAAATGTTCAACACTGTTAGCTATCCCACAGATACGATGCTGTATGGGTCCAATTGCAGCAAGATCTGGAAAATGTCCAGATTTGGGCTGATAAGTGACAGCTGACATTTGTGCCACATAATTGTCAGGTAATAACTATCTCCAGCAAGAGAGAATCTAACTGCACAACTTCTGACATTTAATGGGATTACTATCCCTGGATTCTCCACTGTCCATTGCCTGGGGGTTACCATTGATCAGAAATTGAATTGGACCAGCCATATCAGTACTGTAACTAAAAGAGCAGGCCAGGGCCTAGGAATTTTACTCTGAGTGACTTATTTCCTGTCAATCATAAGGTACAAGTCAGAAGTTTGATAGAGTATTTTCCTCTTTCTAGGATGGCTACTGATCCAACAATACTCACAAAGTGCAACACTGACCAGGACAAAACAGCTTGATTGGCACCCCATTCAGCATCTTCATTATTCTCTACCTTTACTACAATCACAGTGTGTATGTTCACAAGAGGGACTGTAACAACTCACCAGGCATCTTTTGACATCTTCCAAACCCATAACCTTTACCAACCTGAAGGACTCATGAAGGAGGTGCATGTGACCACAACCACCTGCAAGTTCTATTCCAAACCACATACCTTCCAGACTTGGTACAATGTTGCCATATCTTCCTTGTTGCTGGGTCAAAATCCTGGATCTCTGGTCTTAACTGTATGTGTGCCTACTGACCAATTGATTTCAGCAGTTCAAAAAGGTGGCTCACCACCATCTTCTTAAGGACAATTAGGCATGGCAATAAATAGCAGTGTCTACATCCTATGAATGAATTAAAATAATAAGAGTTCACAGTTCAGGAGCAGGTAGAGTTCTGATCTTGCCAGTACAAATAACAAGGTGGAATTTAGGTATAGTGAAGTCTTAAGGGTTCAGATATGATTGAGGTGTGTGGAGAGGTATGGGGCAGATGGGGTTATGGTTAGGAATAATTGTAAGGAAGTGTGTCAGTGATTATAGGGATGTTTCAGTGATTTCTCCAGGTGGCCTGATTATTGATTGTATGAGGACAGTTTGGGGGAGTCCAATCATGAAAGGAGGACTCTAATGGCAGGATTGTGGGGATTGATATTAATCCTTTCTTTAGGGACACAAGGAGAGGATTTGACGCAAAACTGTTGTTTTATTCAATGTCTTAATGAACAAAGCTGTTTATCTTATCAATTAAATTAAATGAATACTGAATTGCAGTCAGTTTGTTGGTGATGCCTAACTATTTTCTTGTTAAGATTTTATGATTTAATAAAGTCCACTGGGAGGAATGTTTGTTAGACAACTATAACCTTTAACACTATTACAACTAAATACATTTCCAGGCAGGCGGTTTATCTTCAGATATAAATCCTGAAGTGATCTGATAAGTTTGAAGAGAAAACAAACAGGGTGTTTCCATGTTACACATTATATAATGGAGTAGAAAGCTTTTTTTTTACCTTGTATCAATTTGTGGTATACCACACTTGGCATTGTTTTGTGCTCCAAGGGTCAAATTTCCTGATATTTGTCTGATCTGCCACTTTAACTTTGATGAAACATTGACTAAAATATATACTGTAGAAAATTAGTGTAAATGGCCATTTGTGTTTGCTTAGAGATATAGCTCTTGTTCCAGACCTTCTCATGATTACACTATAAGGTCTGGCGAATTCCTATAAAAGTTATTATTTTGGATCACCAAACGTTAAGATGTTTGACTTTTTCTCTCTTCTAATGAAAACAAAGTTTCGCTAAAACAATATTATATAAGACACTTTCTAAAAAGTTATATTTAAGGGTAGAACTAGAGTATGGAGGAATGAAAGTAAAACAATTCCATTAAATATTGTTCCTGTGGGAAGACATTGACACTTCTAACTTACTTCTGTGCAAAAGTCATGTTAATTGGTCTATGACTGAATCGGGAGAGAATTTCTTGTTTTACATCTCACATGAAATTAAACGTTGTTTCATTTCATGCAAGGCAGTAAAACAAAATGTACTGCACTATAGATTTCCCTATTCTTCTGTTTTTAGAATTTCAAAGAGATGATTTCCTCCATAATACCCTTACTTGCTCTTTTATCTCTTGTCGCATCTGTTCTCTTTCTCTTAGAGCCTTCAAGTGAGCATGGTAGATGCAATGCTTATTCATTCAGCTCCTCCCTCATGATCATTCAAATATGCTTTCTGGTAGACAGTATTCACTGCTCACAAAACAGTCCTCTCTGTCTAGGAGACCAAATGGTGGTTAAATAATTGGTTTGGTGAATGCTTCCATTTTGTCCTTAATTGCAGCTCCTGATTACTTGCTACTCATGCTCTACCCAACTCTAAGGGCTCTTCCATCAGACTTCTACACGATTCCAATTAATGCAAAATAAGTTTGAGGTACAGCATTTCATCTTTCTACTGGATTCCTGGAGACATTTGATCTGAACATGAATATGAGTAGCTTCAGAATTTGAACACAGCTCCTTATTTACTCTACCTCTGACAGCATGCATTCATAATACCTTGATTATCTGAAGGACACAGACAGGAAGCATTTCATTCTATTAATCAAATTCCAGATAATTGAATGCTAGATAACATTGTTTAGCCAAGCATCGAGACCTCGCAATCTTGCCAGATAATCCAATATTCGGATAATCGAATGCCGGATATTCGAGGTTCCTTGTATAGGCATAATTGTGTTTCCAGGGATGAAGGACTGAATGGGTTACTGATTGCAATATTAACTCCCATTAGTGCATCACTGTCTCTTAATGTTGACCTCTTTTTTGCTTTCACCAAACTCCTGACCCTTGTGAAACTGCTTCACTTTGCCTGCCAGTTGTTTATGTTCCCTTTCTCTAAATCTGCTAAGCTGTTTGAACAATTTATGTTTATGGTTAACTCTTGGTCTCAGATTTGTCTTTTCTTTCTAAAATTCCTCTTGCTATTTAGAGTCATAGAGTCATAGAATGTACAGCACGGAAACAGACCCTTCGGTCCAACTCGTCCATGCTGACCAGATATCCCAAACCAATCTAGTCCCACCTGCCAGCACTCGGCTCAAAACCCTCCAAGCCCTTCCTATTCATATACCCATCCAGATGCCTTTTAAACGTTGCAATTGTACTCACCTCCACCACTGCCTCTGGCGGCTCATTCCATCCACGTACAACCCTCTCTGTGAAAAGCTTGCCCCTTAGGTCTGTTTTATATCTTTCCCCTCTCACCCTAAACCTATGCCATCTAGTTCTGGACTCCCCCACCCCAGGGAAGAGACCTCGTCTATTTATCCTATCCATGCCCCTCATGATTTTGTAAACCTCTATAAGGTCACCCATCAGCCTCCAATGCTCCAGGGAAAACAGCCCCAGCCTATTCAACCTCTCCCTATAGCTCAAATCCCCCAACCCTGGTAACATCTTCGTAAATCTTTTCTGAACCCTTTCAAGTTTCACAACATCCTTCTGATAGGAAGGAGATCAGAATTGTACTAAATATTCTAAAAGTGGCCTACCAATGTGCTGTGCAGCTGCAACATGACCTCCCAACTCCTGTACTCAATACTCTGACCAATAAAGGAAATCAAATGCCTTCTTCACTATCTTATCTACCTGCAACTTTACTTTCAAGGAGTTATGAACCTGCACTCCAAGGTCTCTTTCTTCAGCAACACTCACTAGGACCTTATCTTTAAACATATAGGTCCTGCTAAGATTTGCTTTCGCAAAATACAGCACCTTGTACTTATCTAAATTAAACTCCACCTTCCACTCCTCAGTCGATTGGCCCATCTGATCAAGATCCCATTGTAATCTGAGATAACCTTCTTCGCTGTCCACTACACCTCCAATTTTGGTGTCACCTGCAAACTCACTAACAAAATATCTTATGCTCACATCCAAATCATTTATATAAATGACGAAAAGTAGTGGACCCAGCACTGATCCATGTGGCACTCCACTGGTCACAGGCCTCCAGTCTGAAAGACAACCTTCTACCACCACCCTCTGAATTCTACCTTTGAGCCAATTCTGTATCAAAATGGCTAGTTCTCCCTTAACTCCATGAGAACTAACCTTGCTAACCAGTCTTCCACGGGGAGCCTTGTCAAACACCTTACTAAAGTCCATACAGATCATGTCCACCTCTCTGCCCTCATCAATCCTTTTTGTTACTTCTTCAAAAATCTCTATCAAGTTTGTGAGACATGATTTCCCATGCACAAATCCATGCTGACTATCCTTAATTAGTCCTTGCCTTTCCAAATATATATATATCTTGTACTTCAGGATTCCCTCCAGCAACTTTCCCACCACTGATATCAGGCTTTATGGTATTAGATTCTGACATCAACCAATTCCTGCTGTCATCACTTTATGACATGCTTTTTTCACATATTGCACCATCCTTTTGTCAATTCTTCCCAATAATAAACTTGAAATACTAATGGTTGTCTCTCTATGGATGCTGCCAAATCTTCCAGCTTTTCCAGCACTTTCTGTTTTATTTCTTGCACTCTGTTTATTTTCTTATAAGTGGTTCATTCATAATATTTTTCTACTCTGGATGTGTCTGGGTGAAATATTAATCATTGCTCTAGAGATCCCACCAACTTGGTAACTGTGGTGCTGCATGACTTTCTCCCCTTTGCCTTGCAAATAAAGAGATAAAGAGCATTATTGCATCAGCTTTTTGAATATTTCTTATGTATATATATTAGCTTTTTTCAGTTGTTTTCTCCTCAACAGTTACTAGTCTCTAACCAGTAAGAAGAAAAATACAGGTAAGGTACAGTGGAAATTCTCGTACAACCAGTCTGAAATAAATTTGAATTCAGGCTCAATATGGGAAGTGCCACCAGCATCCCTCTGTTATTATACGACCATTCATGATAATTTGCCAAATTCTGTTGAACATTGTGTTATTTTTCCACCTCATTATTTGATTATTGTTAAAATTGTGATGCTTATAAGACCATTATGTTTTGGGGACTTAGCTCTGCTCTGAAGTCCACCTGACAGCAGTTCTAGGTGGTTTAATTGTTAGAAATCTAAGGAAGGCTTGGATTGTTTCACTAGGAAGGGGGAGAGTATTTACATTTGAAGGCAATGGCAGCAGTCCGTGAGAGTGAACATAGCTACTTATTTATTCTATCTGTGACAGCATGCATTGGTAATATGTGCGTAACTGTGTTCCCAGGGATGAAGAATTGAGTGGGATACTGGTTAGAATACTGACACTCATTAGTGCATCATTGTCCCTTGGTCTTGACCTCCCTTTTACTTTCACCAAACTCCTGAGTAGACTCTGAGTCTCCAAAGTCCCAGAAAGGTGTTGAATGTATAAAGTTGTAAACAACTTATTGCTAATCTGTTTATTTACTTTTAAAATTAAAGATGTTTGGGATCAAGATAATCAGCATTTCTGACTGGATGCAAAGGTCATGTGAAACACTTTACTACAGGGAAGGGGACAGAGGAAGCCATTTTTGAGATCAGGTGACACGCTTCCCTATAAATCCATGATATATATTCTGACATACCATATGACAGATATGCAGCAGTCCTGTGTGGTCAGCAGAGAGAAAGAAATGTTTGACTGTTAGCTACCTGATGAAGGGCTTATGCCTGAAATGTTGATTCTCCACCTCCTCAGATGCTGTCTGACCAGTACCATACTCTCAACTCTAATCTCCAGCATCTGCAGTCCTCACTTTCTCCCTGTTAGCTACCATAACCAGATATGAAAGAGAGACATTTCTTCAGATATCTAAAGATGCCAAGAAATCTGTCTCAGCGTGGTCTGGAGAAGGAGAATCACCAAAACTGCTTTACCACTGATGGGTAGGTTGAAGAAGCTCCCTGGATCTGAGAATGCACCTGGGGACAGCCACTTGAAGACATTACTTAGCAAAACGGAATACATTTTAATTGAAGATTGATTTCTGTTAGGATTGTTGTGCAATGGAAATTGTGATTTTTGATAGGGTCAGTAAAAGTAAAGTCACCATAGACTTACCAGACCACAGTCGCCATTAGCGAGAGCGAGAGAGAGACAGACAGACAGAGAATTGATTACATATAGCTTGGGCATAACCACTCTAAAAACATAGTGAAAAGTGAGGTGATAGGCATCCATGAATCATCACAGCTACTTGTTGGTTTTCTTCTACATCACACCCTAGACATCAAGCCAATTGAGTTAACAACCCAATTACTCATAGCATGATATAGATAAGTATAAAAGAGGAATGCTCCTCTCTGTAGTTTAAACTATACATTGCCCATATAAAAATAAAAGTGTTTTGTTAATAACACTTTCTTAGCAATTTATTGTGGAGATGGTGACATGTTGGTAAGCAAAGTCACTGGAATAATAATTCCGACGGCCAGGCTAATGATCTAAGGACATGGATTCTTGCTTAATAAGTGAAATTAACATGTCAGTTTGGAGTTGATCTGAATCTAAATAAAAACATTTTGTGGTGGCATCTTCATGTGCTCCCATTGTCCGTCAAGCAACCTTAGGCAAGCTTGAATAGCTCAAAATCACACAATTGTTTTCACATTGCTCAAAGGCTTACATTCTTGGACAGATGCAGGATGTCCACTTTTTGTTATCATAGTCATAGAGATGCTCAGTATGGAAACAGACCCTTCAGTCCACTTGTCCATGCTGACCAGATATCCTAACCAAATCTAGTCCCATTTTCCAGCACTTGGCCCATATCCCTATTCATCCTTCCTATTCATATACCCATCTAACTTTTAAATGTTGCAATTGTACCAGCCTCCACTACTTCCTCTGGCACCTCATTCCATACACGCACAACCCTCTACATGAAAATGTCGTCCCTTCGGTCCCTTTTATATCTTTCCCCTCCCACCCTATATCTATGCCTTCTAATTCTGGACTTCCCCATCCCAGGGGAAGTATGTTCTCTATTTATCCTATCCATGCCCTTCATGATTAAATAAACCTCTATAAGGTCACCCCCCCAAGCCTTCTACGCTCCAGGGGAAAACACCTCCAAGCTATTCCGCCTCTCCCTATAAGATCGTTTCTTTTCATTATCACAGCACCTGTTCAAAAAAATAGTTTTTTTAAATATAAAGACCCAATAAGTCTACCTTTACTTTCACAAACAATGCAAGCTGCTAAATCAACAAACCCACTGTTACCCAGTAACAGGTTCTACCCTCTAACTATTAGTTTAAATATAAGCCATTGCAACCTTTTCGGTTATTCCCACTGCAGAATTGTTAACATTGCCTCAGTTCATTTTCATCTTCTATGACCAAAAGGGACTTTTTCTTTAAAATGGGGTGGCACAGTGGTTAGCACTGCTGCCTTACAATACCATTAGCTTGGGTTTGATTCCAAACTTGGAAGACTGCCTGTGTGGAGTTTTGATTTGGAGACACTGGTGTTGGACTGGGGTGTACAAAGTTATAAAATCACACAACACCAGGTTATAGTCCAACAGGTTTATTTGGAAGCGCTAGCTTTCGGAGCGACGCTCCTTCATCAGGTGATACTCCACTGGCTAGGATGCTCTTTGGAGGGGCTGTGCAGATTGGCTGACCAAATGGCCTTTAATTGCACTGTGGTTAGTTAATCAGTAATCTACCACAGTTGGAGCCATAAAGGACTACAGTTATATGATGTTAAAGTCCCAGAAAAATGATAGCTGAGCTTTGACAGTGATAATATTTTATAATTATATCAGTAACTGAGACATCTTCTCCCAGCACTTTTCTTCTTTACTATTGTCCAAATACTGGAAAACAATCAGAAGGCCAAAATTCAAAATTAGTTTCTTTTACTACATTGAGAGACCCCAACTCATCATCACTCCCTTTTTTTTGTCTCTCCATATCATGGTCAGAAAATTCACAGATGTTTATCTGAAATTTCAATCCATGGAAGACTGATGTGGAAAGAGGTTGAGATTGAACCGAGGGATGATGGTGTCTCTGGTGACGTCTGATTAGAAGGGTCAATACCAAAGCCTTTGGTATCAAATGGGGACAGCCATACAGAGCATGTTATCTGGATGTGTTAATATAGACATTTTGAGAAAGAAAAAGACCATAAATAAAGATAGCATGCTATAATGATCCCATAGCTTTAAGAGGTGTATTTTGTCCTGGTTTTATGAAGAGAGGGTCTTTAGGCAGAAGTGCTGTGCAGTCTACACAGAGCTATTAGAATTAGCTATTACAACTTGTGAGGGCTTGGGTATTTTTTTAAAGCAGAGCAATAGTTGAGTGGGCACACCGCCGGTCACAGGTCTCCAGACTGAAAAGTAACCCTCCATCACCACCTTCTGTGTTTTACCTTTGAGCTGGTTCTGTATCCAAATGGCTATTTCTCCCTGTATTCCACAAGATCTAACCAAGCTAACCAGTCTATCATGCAGAACCTTGCCAAATGCCTTACTGAAGTCTATATAGAATACAGGGAGAAATAGCCATTTGGACACAGAACTGGCTCAAAGGTAAAACACAGAGGGTGGTAATGGAGGGTTACTTTTCAGTCTGGAGACCTGTGATTGTCAGTGTGCCACAAGGATCAATGCTGTATCCATTTCGTTTTGTCATTTACGTAAACGATTTCAATGTGACATAGAAGGTACAGTTTTCAATTTTGTAGGTGACACCAAAATTGGAGGTTAGTGGACAGTGAAGAAGGTTACCTCAGATTAAAATGAGATCTTGATCAGATGGTCCAATGGGCAAAGCAATGGCAGATGAAATTTAATTTAGATAAACGTGAGGTGCTATATTTTGGAAAGGGAAATCCGGGAAAAACTTAAATACTTAATGGTAAGGTCCTAGGGAGTGTTGCTGAACAAAGGCACCTTGGAGAGAAGATTCACAGTTCCATGAAAGTGGAGTCACAAGTAGATAGGATAAGGAAGGCGACATTTGGTATGCTTGCGTTTGTTGGTCAGTACGAGAGGTACCCTTCATTCCTGATTAAAGGCTTCGGCCTGAAACGTCGATTTTCCTGCTTCTCGAATGCTGCCTGACCTGCTGTGCTTTTCCAGCAACACACTCTCAACTCTGATCTTCAGCATCTGCAGACCTCACTTTCTCCCTTTATTGGTTAGTAATTGAGTATAGGACTTGGGAGGCCATATTACACTGCAAAGGGCATTGGGTAAGCCACGTTTGGAATATTGTATTCATTTCTGGTCTTCCTGCTATGGGAAGGATGTTGGGAAACTTGTAAAGGTTCAGAAAAGATTTACAAGGTTGTGGCCAGAGTTGGAGGATTTGAGCTTTTGGGAGCGGCTGAATAGGCTGTGGCTATTTTCCCTGCAGTATTATAGGCTGAAAGGTAACCTTATAAAGGTTTAAAGAATCACGAGGGGCATTGATAGGGTGAATAACCAAGGTCTTTTCACTGGGGTGGGGGAATTCAAACCTAGAGGGCATAGGTTTAAAGTGAGAGCGGAAATATTTAAAAGGGACCAAAGGGACAACATTTTCACGCAACGAATGGTGCAAGTGTGGAATGAGTTGCCAAAGGAAGTGATGGAGGCTGGTACATTTAAAAAGCATCCAAATGGGTATATGAATAGGAAGGGTGGTTTTCCAGCGCCACCCTTTTCAACTACTTATAAAGGGATACGTACCAAATGCTGGCAAATGGGACTAGATTTATTTAGGATATCTGATCAGCATAGACAAGTTGAATCGAAGGGTCTGTTTCTGTGCTGTACATCTCTATTACTCTCAGTAACCTGAATGGGTGGATTCAGCTCTCACAGAAAAAGGACTTTCAGCATTTTAATTTTTCAGTAGCAGTTGTTGCTGGGGTCTCAGGAGGGTTAAAATCTCTCCATGCTTCAGGCTCTCTGCCTTTATTCCTGATGAAGGGCTTTTGCCCGAAACGTCGATTTCGAAGCTTTTCGGATGCTGCCTGAACTGCTGTGCTCTTCCAGCACCACTAATCCAGTCTCAGGAGGGTTAGCAAGTTGCAGTACATCTCTCCCAGATACACTCTCTGAGTTTTCTCTTGATGTTTTTCATCCTGGGCTGCTAGAATTGCAAGTGAGACAATCTATTCTATCCATTTTCCCTTGGCCAAGGGTTTGTTTATGGGGCATGATGATATTGGAGCAATCACTGTTTAGTAGTAAAATAATCTTTATTCTGTTCTTCCAATAAAATTATTTCAATTCCCTTTTTTGTTGTATTTTAACAATAGGGTATGAATAAAGTGTGTTTTGCTTCAAATCTGGTTGTTTGACTAATTAAGTTGCCTCCAAAATGAAACGTCTGGCATGTACATTTATATAAGAAAATGTTAGGGTCTGGGCTATTTTCTTAACATATTTTGAGAGAATTTGTTCTGATGCAAAACAATGGAAACTGAGTGTTAAAAGTAGACAGCCATTTTTGACAGAATAACTTAGAAAACCTGTTGAAATTATATGTGCATATAATGTATGAATATGCATATAGATGTGTATGTATGCATATTTATATTGCAAATATGTGCACTTTTGTATATCTGTACTTGTGTATATGTCTACATATATACTTGTTCATGGGTATATATGTGTATATGTGTTTGTAATATTACGTCAGTATGTATATCTGTGTGTACATATATATGTCCATATTTAGGACGGTGATCTGCACTTTATGAACTGGGTATCTGTGTTAATAGTTTCAGTGTCCTGTATATACCAAGACAGTGGGAGAAGAAAACTTTAACGCAGCGAGCTGTGGATCAGAAAGCACTGACTGAAGTGGGGGTGGGCTGGAATCAGATCCTGCAGTTACTAGGAAAATAGGGATGTAATTTCGCAGTTCTGGGAGGAAAGAGTGAGAGGGTGAGAGACTAATTGCATAGCTGAAGGAGTCGACCGCGGGAGAATGGGCCGAATGGCCTCCCTCCATAAGTCTTATGTCTCTGCCCACCAGTAGTTTCGCATCCCTGCAGTTCGGGGGGAAGCCTGCACACGGCGATCGACAGGTATCTTGCTTGGATGAGATGACTCGGGCAGCGTGAGAAAGTGCTGTTTGAAATGGTGAAATCCAGCTCGGCGTGTGGGGGCGGCTGACTGTTCGCAGCCTGTGGTCTCTCTCCTTCCTTTCAGAAAGACGTATTTAGTGAAGAGCAGGGAAGACCAGTCAGAACAAGATGCAGACCTGGAAGTGGCTGGGCTGTGTCAGGCTCACTCTGGTGCTGTACTTCGTGAAAGGTAAGGATCTGTTAGAATCTCCACCTCTGTTTGGGAAATTCTCAATTTGCCTGGAGATAAAACGATACTCGCTTGTCTGCTACTGGGCAGTTTCACCTTAATGTCCGTGTTGCCTCCTCGGTTTGTGTATATTTAATTCAACTTGCTACATAATTGCATTTATTTAAAAGACTGTAAAAAGTTTACAATTTCAAAAAAAAAACATTAGGATAGTATGAATGCAGTCTTTATGGCTTATTTGGAGAAGATTTATTATCCAATAAACGCCTCACTTGCTCAGGTTTTATTGAATGTTTCTGGTTTTTCCGGTCGATCACCTGATGTTGGAAAATCGAGATCAAGAGGCGAGAGAATCGGCGAAATGTTATTACGCGGAGCGGTTACCGCTGTGTTATAAAGCGAACTGCGAAATTCTTTCTTTCCCTCTGTTATACCGTCCAGTATTTAACAAAGCAAGATGTTACCCCAGAGTAACTTAGAAAGGAAAGAGCTGCAAAGAGCACAAATATACAGCAGAGACATTGTATCTCTTCGCTGAGATACAATATAGAAAGTGTTAAGACAAGTGTGCAATGGATATACACTAATGCAAGTCTGAAAGCGCCGAGATTGTCACCAACACCAATAATTGTAGTCTCTGAGGGCAGATTAAGTTTAGTTATTGGCTGGTTGTGATTTAGAATACAGTGCAGACAAGGAACCCTGTGGAACGTTCACATTTCACTTGCGTTTTTCACTGAAAATATAACTGAACTCGTTTCAATTCAAACCGGCAATGAGTTTCAAGCCTGCAAAACTAAATTAAAAACTTAAAGCACTGGTTTTGTTGAAGTTTGTGTTCCACTGACAATTTGTGTCACAGCTTAGACATATACTGAATGACAGCATTGTTGAAATAACCAGACTAGAAATATTCTATTGAGATATTCTTTCAGCAACATATCCAACCAGACTGTCTTGCCTTATTAGTATACAAGTTCGACCTATAGATTTCAATTTTCCTTCAATGTGGAGCAGTCCTTACACCCTTTCTTCCTTCTATGAGCAATCATCTCTCTATTCAGACAGAGAATATGCTTGAGGGTTAGCAGTTGTGGATGTGAGAAATAATGCAGCAAGATAACATTAGTATGATTTTTAAAAAATAATTGAAATAAAGAATGAAAACTCATTTTAACACTGCTGACAAGGCACAGAATTGTTTCAGTCACTCAAAACATTTCATTTTTGCTTGTTTTATTAGTTTTTAATAATCACCCTTTATATGATATACAACATACTTCAATATATAAAATTCCTGAACTAACGCAGTTAGGAGCTAAGCAAGTTTTTCCACTTCACTTCAAGTTAAACTGCAAGACTCTATGACCAAAGGTAGAAGCCAATAAATAATTAACATGTCATTAAGTACAACTCTTGTTGGGAGAGTTTGGTGATGCATGGTAGTGTCCCTACTCTGGGCTAGAAAGTTGTGACACCTCAGGATATGATGGCGTTGGTATCATAACAGATCCAAAGTAAGTTATGAGCAAACTATTTTAACTATGGTCTATATATTGATAAAGAAGGAAAATATTTCAACTCATTGAATGATGCATCATCAAAGTTGACTTTAAAAAATATGTGACTGTGATCTCTAGCTTTTGCAGAAGGTCTTGCATACAATGGATTTGAGCAGTATCTATTGTATTAGGCAAAACTGTCCCTAATTTAATACTTGTCTGAGTTAGACGTTTTTGATTTTCAGCCTATTCTAGAGATTTGAATCGAGGATGATGGAAAGCCATTTGAGAAGCACTGCTGGTATCCAATAGTTAGTCAAGTATGGCAATATCTGAAAGCTATGATTATAGAGTGGAAAGCCCAGTGTTTAGCATTTCTTCATCTGGCAGAGTTATTCATTATGCTGAAGCATTTGATTCACACCTGAGCAAATGCTGACGTCAATGAAACATTCCATCTTGATTGTACAGCGTTCATTGAGAATCCCTGAAAATATTCATTGGCTAATAGAAAAAAATCAGTAACATCAAATATATTAGAATGCAGGAGCATCCACCAGGCATACATAAAAGTGAAGTGTGGAACAGGTGAAGCTAGAATGCAGGACTGCGTGCATACTAAACATGCATCATGAAATATAGAAGGCCAAGCAATCCCACAACAAATGAATCAGATCCTAGCTTAATGACACAAATGTTATGAATTGATTACATCCTTCAGAAGTTTATGCTCCCCATCTCATTTATCTACTTTTTGTTGTTCGTCTTGTTCCTGACCCTCAAATACCTCAAATATGAATTCAGTGGTTTAGTTGGACTTGTTAAGCCAAATGGCCTGTTTCCATACTGTAGGGATTCAAACCTATCATAGAATCATAGAAATGTATAGCACTGTAAAACAAAAAAAGTAAGTCCCTCTGACCCATTTCATCTGCCATCTAATTGTCCTAATCCAATTTTTTCAGAATCTGGCCAATAGCCTGGATGACTTGGCATCACAAGTGCACATTTAAATATGTTTAAAATATTAAACATTTTTCTGCCTCTACTATCCTTACCGTTGGTGAATTCCAGATTCCCACCACCCTTTGGGTGAAAAGGTTTTTACTGTCCAATCTGTCTTCATACCTGAAACTCTGCAGCTCAGGCAACATCTTGGAAAACCTCTTCTGCACCCTCTCTAGTGCTATTGCATCCCTCCTATAATGTGGATTCCTGAACTGCACATGATACTCTGGTTGTGGTCTAACCATTCCAGCAGCACCTCCTTGCTCTTAAACTCTAGGCTAAAGCTAATAATAGCAAGTGCAGTTGGTTATAATGTAATTCGAGTCCTATTAATTTACACAGCATGGCTATTGTGCAATGTTCATATAATGCGATTGTTCCGTTCTCGTGTTATATCAGAACTGACTATATCCCATGTGCCTACTTAACCACTTTAGCCACCTGTCCTGATACCTTAAAGGACCAGTGACTATGCACACCAAGGCCTCTCTGATCCTTAGTGCTTCCTAGAATCCCACTGTTCATCATGTATTCCCTTGTCTTGTTTGTCCTACCCAAATATATCAGCTCATTTATCCACAACAACCGAAATAGCTGGCAAAGCTCAGCAGGGCTGGCAGCATCAGAAATCAGAATTAAAGTTTTTTTGGGTTGAGTGACCCTGAGGAACATTAACTCTGATATCTCTCCGCAGTTGCTGCCAGGCCTAGAAAGAATGATGTTCATGTCCATAGAGAGTGATTTCCATTTGGAACAAAGTGATGAACTATCCATCCAATTTTGTGTAATAGACCATATGGTGGAGGAAATAATATTGAATTTAAGTCTACATGTTGCAATTTGCTTCCATTTACAACCATAGTAATTCATTGATTGAAGTGTTTTGGGGCATCCTGTAACATAATTTTTATAAATGCATGCTTTTTTCACCTTCTACATTTTTATGCTACAGTTTTATGTAGGAGCAGATTTCAAGGTACAAGTATATTGTTTGGCGTTAGACTCGTATCCATTTTTGGTTTAAAACAGTGAACATTAAGCCTCTTGAGCTTTATACTTCTGTGAGCAGAAATGTGAATGATCCTCTTTTGTTTCTGGCCTCATATTTTGTCCTTTTTAAAAGAGCCATGGCGTAAAGGTGGTAATGCCCTACTTCAACAGATTTGAAATATGCCTGCATTCCTCAAAAGTAATCAACAGCGGTAGGTGGGACAGTAATCAACAGCGGAGAGCTAAGTGCTTAGTTGATCTGTTTATCTGGTTTTTGTTATGATGGTTGAGCTGTCACTGTGGTTAGCACTGCTGCCTCACAGCACTAGGGTCCTGGGTTCAATTCCAGCCTCTGGCAACTGTGCAAACTCCACACAGTCATTCTTCCCATGTATACATTGGTTTCTGCTGTATCCTCTGGTTTCTTTCCACAGTCCAAAGATGTGCAGGTTTGGTGGATTGATCATGCTAAATTGTCCCATAGTGTCCAGGGATTTTCAGGCTCGGTGGGCTAGCCATGGGAAATGTGAGGTTATAGGGATGGAGTGGGTCTAAATAAAATGCTCTTTGGCGAGTCAGTGGGCTGAATGGTCCTTTTCTGCACTTGTAGGGTTTCTATGATTTTATGTTGAGAGTAGTATTTGAACTATGAGAGGTTGAATAGGCTAAGGCTGTTTTCCCTGGGGTGTTGGAGGCTGAGGGATGACCTTATGGAGGTTTATAAAATCATGGGGGGCATGGATAGGATAAATAGACCAAGTCTCTTCCCTGGGGTGGGGGAGTCCAGAACTAGAGGGCATAGGTTTAGGGTGAGAGGGGAAAGATATAAAAGGGACCTTAGGGGCAAATATTTCACGTCGAGGGTGGTGCGTGCATGGAATTAGCTGCCAGAGGAATTGGTGGAGGCTGGTTCAATTGCAGCATTTAAAAGGCATCTGGATGGGTATATGAATAGGAAGAGTTTGGAGGGATATGGGCCGGGTGCTGGTAGGTGGGACTAGTTTGAGTTGGGATATCTAGTCGGCACGGATGAGTTGGCCAGAAGGGTCTGTTTTCGTGCTGTACATTTCTATTACTCTAGTATGTTGATCAGGATACAAAAAATAAGATCCACAGAGAAAAATGGGATTGATTCTGTCTTTGGATTGATGCAATTTGAAAATGCAGTTTGAAAAAGCTCTTGCCACTGCTTATAAAAGAATTTTTATTGTGCTTGTGTTGTTGGTGTAGATTCTAGGTTGTAATGCAGATACTTGCCATAAATATTCATTTGAAATTTGAGGTGAATTTATCAATGGGTAACATTTGCAGTCATAATCTATGTGGATTGATTGTCTTTTGATTTTCTGTCATGATGTAGCTTTGAAGTGAATTCACCAGTTGTGAATTAAGTGGAGAAGAAGTGCAGCGCAGTCGAGATTTAATCTTTTTTATTACCTTTGACCATAAATGTATTTGTTTTTTTCATTTTCAAATTAATGATATCTTCAAATGTGGAAAATGCCTTTAAATATCTAAGGATTATCTGGTGCTCTGGTATTCTAAATATTTTGTCAACGCAGTTTGCGTGTTCTCTTCAATTGATCGCTCTATCTCTCATTTCCCACCTGTTAAAATGTGAAAATGAACAATGTTAAACTGCTTTGTGCAGATTAGCCATTGAGAGATTAGATTGAAAGCCATTTAAATTTAAATCTAAAATGGGTCCTCCAACTCTGCCATTAAATATTGCTATGGCATGAATGGTGGAATTTTATCCAAGTCCCTATCATTTCGATTTGCCCAGCCACATTATAAGAAACCCAGTGGTCAGCGATGCAGCAGACTATCTCTGGTTTATTTCTTTCTTTTTTAAACTCGTTAAATTCAGTAATTGGTTGATCACAGATGATAGTACCTGTCAATTTATGCAGCATTCCATACAAGCAAAACTTGGTTTGCTATTGAATCGAGCCTGCTAATGTACTTCATTACTTTCAGTAATGGATAGCTAAGCAGTGTTAACTGGCCACGTTATATAGCATAAATGCGAGTTTACATCACATGTTACAACCATAACATGACAACCGGAACTACTGGTGAATTGAAGGAATGACCAATGATCAAAATGCAGTGGAGCATGGTTAGACTAAAGAGAAGTAATGGAGAAAACGACGCCTTTACTGGGGAGTTTCAAACTTCCAGCAGGTCCAAAACAGACTGAAACAGTGAGTCTGACTTAAAGGTGCCAAACTTGAGTGGGACCATCATAGAAAAACCTAGTAAGAAATATGTCAGTGCCCTTCTCTGCGCTATGGGTGGTAGTGTACATGACATCTCAGTCAGACAGGGAATTAACGAAGAAATGACCTGCAAAATAAATTGTAAAATCCCTTCATTTGATGCATGCTTCAGCCTTGAAGGAAACACTAGTATTAAGCAGGCAAGTTTAATCGGCACACATAACAACAAAGTTTAGATTTGTGACCAGAATCAACGGCAAGTTCTTGGTGGTAAAAGACTTCTATATCCACAATCTTCCCTCTTAGAAACTGTCAATGAAACAGTGACAAGAAGCAGGAATGTACTAGTTTCTACAAGAAAGCGACTTTCTGCAGAATAAACCAGTTATTTAGCATACCAGAAAATGGCTTGAGTAGTGAACTAATATCATTCGCATACTATTCTATGGAGTTTAAGAGAAAAAAAAATGGAGAATTCAAATTCTCTTCCCACTCCAAGAAATTCGAAATAAATCGGGTAGATGAGGACATCATCACAACAGTTTTCTCTGTGAACTAGAGGTGAAGTCAGAGACTTGAGCTGAAATGTAGGACAATGTAAAGTACATAATGAATGGTGTCAGAAATTGAATCAGAATTTGGGGAGATGTAGTGTAAAGGTAGAATGATAATATGTTATTAAGATATTCTACAGTAGTAAGGTAAGACCACCAGAATTATTTGACAGATGGTTTTATATAGAAGCTTCATATAAAGTCTGGTCCTGTAAGTTTAATAATCACAATGTGGAATCTGTTATCCAGTTATGTCTGGAAATGTTTGGTAAAATCATAGAGAGATAAGTGAATGTAACCTGCTGCAAATCACAAATTGGTTTATTTTGAAACAAAAAGCAACCACATTTCACTAGACTGTAGAATACTCAAGTCAAAAAGAGCTGATTCATAATACCATAAGGCATAGGAGCAGAAGTTAGGCCATTCAGCCCATCGAGTCTGCTCTGCCATTCAGTCACAGCTGATAAGTTTCTCAACCCCATTCTCCCACTTTCTCCCCGTAACCCTTAATATTAAATAGCCTACCTATTTCAGTCTTAAATACACTCCATGACCTGGCCTCCACAGCTGTCTGTGGCAATAAGTTCCATAGATTCACCACTCTCTGGCTGAGCAAGTTTCTTCTTATCTCCATTCTAAAAGGTCTTCACTTTACTCTAAGGCTGTGCCCGTGGGTCCTAGTCTATCCTACATCTACTCTATCCAGGCCATTCAGTATTCTGTAAGTTTCAATTAGATTCCCCCTCCCCATCCTTCTAAACGCCATAGAGTATAGACCCAGAGTTCTCAAATGTTCCTCATTTTTAAGCTTTTCATTCCTGGGACCATTTTTAAATATTTCTTATAATAGTGGTTTCCCCATCTTTAGATAACAGCGAAATACCACCTTCCTTCCCCTGTCTATTAAGTCCAGACTAGGGAGGCTTGTGGATGGCCTTGATATTTTCTATTCAGCCTGTTCAGAGATGATAAACAACTCTGGAGAAGGTGGGACTTGAACCCAGGCCACCTGACTCAGAGATAGGGATTCTACCACTATTTCTTCATTGATGGCCTTCCCAGTAAGATCTTAATTATGACCCCTAAATATACAATTGATTCTCATCATACTGCAGCTGATATATAACATGAAGGGAAGTTCTGGTGGCACAGTGGCATTGTCCCTCCCTCTGAGCCAAGAGACCTGAGTTCAAGTTCCATCTGCCACAAAGATGTGCAATTGCAACTCTGAACAGGTGGATTGGAAAAAATTTATACAATACATGGTGTGTGGGCATTCACTGTATTGGGAGGGTGAGTGAGACCGCTTTCCTGCCTCCCTATGCATAGGAAGGGGCATTCAGAGGTACTCAGTGCTTGATTCAAATGATCTGGCATCTGGAAGTTGGATGGGGCCTCTGTAAACCATACCCATGCTCTGTACCTGCCTGCCTATGGCCCAAAAACCACCTTTCTCCACTTGTATCTTGCACACTTTCTGTCTGTTGCCCACTCTCACTATGTACTTCTCGGTCTCTACCTTGGTTGGTATACGACCAGGAGTCAACATCTCACCCATCATCTCCAACCTGGTGCCAATCCTGCCAATGAAGAGGAGCTGTGTTCCTTAAACAGATCCCAGCTTCTGGCTGGCAGGATGTTTGCCACAAAAGGGATTCCTGGAGAAACTGGTCAGTAAAGTGCCTAATCAGCTGTAAAGTTGCCACAACAGAGATGAGGGACATTTGTTGGTTCTTCAGCTGTCAGATGAAACCCTTGTCACCAGGATTAAATTAACTATAGAATCATTAGAAACAATGGAAATTGGGAAAGAATGATTGAGAACGTTGATAAAAGTCACAATTAGCTGCAGTAGAAAGTCAAGATCCCTGTTTTTACTCCCTGATCTTCCCTATATTGCGGGTTGAAGTAAGAAAGCAAAACTTTGGCAGGAGTCATTTACAGACATTAGAGAAGCAGAGCTAGTTCCATGAAGGCAACAGGGATCTCAGTTGGAGAGTTGGTAAGAGACCTGTATTTCCCACAGGAAGGCCCATCGGGATAAAAGATTACTCCGGTACATCAGTAGCCAGCTGCTGTCTTTTTTCAATGCGTAAGGACCTCAGGAGCACAACCCCAGCCTATTGTGAGCTGCAAGCAGAGACTGCCAACTCTTTTGAATGGCAGTGGCACTGGGGATGCTGAGGCTGCTGCTGGAATAACTAGGCACTGGAGACCCAGGACTGAGGGACAACTCGGGGCCTTGTAGAAAGAGTTTTGCTGGTTTGCAACTTTGTGGTGAGTGTGTCATGGAGGCAACAGCAGTAAGGGCAGTGGTTTGGCTTTGTGTGCCTTTCCCTACTTTCCAGCTGTCATGTCCCTCGATCAGAAACTGAGTGCCTTTTGAAGGAGGCCATCCTCCCTCAGGAAACCACACGCTGGCTGCAGTTTTACTTGTTATGTTGGCAGGTATGCCTGCAGCTAGGTTAACATCACTATTGGCTGGTTGATGTCTACAAGTCGTCATTGTCCACTTAAGAGCCTCAACTGGTGACATTCAGAAAGATTAGATTAGATTAGCTCTTCTGATGTCCTGGCTAATATACATCCCTCAATCAATATCTCTAAAATAAATATTTGCAATTGATCATCTCACAACCTTGCGGGTCATGTTGTGTGCATGTTGCTTGCTTGTTATAGTTCCTGCACTGCAAGTGACTATGTTTGTATCATTGCACATATTTCAGATCAGAAGGCCTGTACCTTTTTTAAGACGGTTAATTACAATATGTTATATGACATGATGTTCAGGTATAAAGGTGCCGGTCTCTCTCTCACTCATGTCTCTGTTTCTTTCTCTCTTTCTCTCCCTCTCTGTAATTGACACTGCTGAATTGAGTTAATCAATATCTGTCTCAACAAGAATATGGCTGTCTGTGGTATACGTTGTGTGGACTAACACGTGGTCCATCATAGAAGTACTTAATCAGCTGTAATGGACTTTAGACATTGAAGATGAGAACAGTGTGGCATAACAATAAATTCTCCCTTTGTATATCTGTGCTGCCTTAGCAAGAAAAGCCAAGATAGGTGCTGCCATTCTTTATTTAGCCCACATCCCAAAAGTAGGTAACCTGTCAATATCCTCTATTAGGAACTAGCATATCTGAGGATCTTTCCCATGGTGAGAAAGCATTCACAAAATTCTCACTCCACTTTGCTGTTGGTGAGATTAAAATAGCTGACTTGTGTGCATTCTTCTGCAAATGTAGTTTGCAGAAGAATAACTGAATTTTCATTACTTTTTTGTTCTGGCATTCATTAATGTTTCCAAGTTCATAAACAATATGCTCATTTCTCACGATGGCTCAGTGGAGGCCAAATCAATATTCAACCTTTACTTAAATTGATTTTAAGTTTAATATCCTTATTAATTTCGATCTCTTTTAAAAAAGAGTACTCAAATTATTTCTGAGAATTATTATAACTTATTTTGAAGTCGATGCCTAATTGATATTGATTCTCTGTTTATACTTTTGAAGCACTAAATGCAGCTACTGAGATCAATCCTCTTAAAATCATCTTGGCTGCCAAATGAATGCATCCTTTGGTATTAACCGCATATAAATTTGACAAGTTTTCCAATGCTGGTGTATTTTCACAATTTAATCCAGCCTACGAGGCTGGAGTTTCACCCCATTCCTAGTGTTATGAAGTTGAAGGCATGTACTGTACCATTAAGAGAGTTAATTAAACCAAACACCCAGAAAAGCTTACCTCGCCTTGTAATCTGTTAAAATATGACTGACAGAGAATTCCCAAATTTCATTATTTAAAGAAAATAATATCAATTTATTCTTTAACTTGAACAACAACTAATCACAACTCTAAGCCCCCCTTTTCTCTTAACTGCTTACCTGCCTCCAACTCTAACAATATGCTGTTCCAATAAGATACTTATTAAAATTACATCAACTTAATTTCAAAACCACACAGCGGCTGTTGTCTTTGGTGTCTTTCTTCCTCCTGCTGAAGATCTCCATGGTTCATTGTCTTTCTTTGTACTGCGAATATGTTTCATATGAAAATGTATCTTTGGAGAGTGTTTCCTTATTTCTTGGATCAGTATTGATGGCAGTTGCTCTGTCTGCAATTTTCAACATGTCTGCATTTTTATATCCCCAACATTGGATTGTCTCATTGGTTTGATGTGGGCAAAGTGATAAATTCAAACTTGATTGGGTTTTAGTATCCTGGGGCATAATTTAAACTGGTTAAATTCAAATTATTGTCAAAACTGCAACCAAATCGGGTTCCATTTCACAGCCAAATATTACATTTTCAATTTTCCAGTACAGTCTGAGACTGCCGTCTAGTCATATCACACATGTGCTTGTCAGCTCTGTTTAGAACAGAATTCACTCTCTCTTAAAGGTGCAGTATACGCCTTCAATTTCATAACACCTAGATATTGGGTGAGGTAGAGCAGATTGAAAATTACAAGGCTAGCTGGAGAATGGGCTTCCTGACCTTTTTCCCACCAGCAGCCATTTTAACTAGCTGGTTTGGGGTCCAGAAATTTTACCTGTCCCAACAAAGCATGTCAATTGAGGATTTTCCAGTTTACTATTAATTTCCCAACTCATTGGATGATGGCTGAGGGGCTTGCAGACTAGTGCCTGGAGGTAAGCACATTAGTGCCGAGTTGACAAAATGAATGTATTTCTTACTCCATTGTGAATTTTCTCATTTCCTTTGCAATTTCTTGGATAAATGGGCAAATTCTGGGCTTGTTTTGACAATTCTGTTTGCTACCTCCACTGTCATTGCAGCTGTTTCTGGAGATTGTTTTCCATTTTTGGCGGAGTTGTCTGCAGCCATCAAGGTTGTGTCTTTAATTGTTATTATCAGAGTTTGTTGGTTACAATGATAAGTCATCAGCCACTGTTGATTGAGAACCCATGATCCATTGAAGGCTATGCTACCATTGTTATATGCAGGCAGTACTTTTGGCAAACAGTAATCTGTGTGTCATCCTCTCTGATATCTTTTGTGAGGATTTCATTGCTTAAGGTTGCAGATAATGTCATCCATTCCAATTTACTTTCTATCAATACTTTCATCAAATGCCATAGAATAAATGAAAGCAATGAAAGTGCTGAGAAGCATAGGGGCTACCATCCTAAACTGTGATTATTAGCTTTATATTTATCTATAGAAATCATTTTATGTATTGAGTTGAAATCACAGGTGCATTGTGCACTTTTTCAAAAGCATTTCTTTCGTTCTATAATAAACCTGAGTCAATCTTATGTATTTGTGCCATTATGTTTCTGAAGCTCTTATGACATTTTAAACACAATTGTTATTGTAGGAAGTCCATTTTACTGTACTGTGCATCTCAAGGGTCGAAGGATAAATCAATCGCGACATAGTTATAACACACTTTGGAGCATCTGCACATTGATTTGATCAGCCAATCTTCAATGAACACAAGAAGTGTTGAGACACTCATCATCCCATTGAAACAAATGTGGAATCGCCTACCAATGTGTAATTTTAAAAGACAAAACATTAACAAATTGGCAGAAAGCTGAAAAGAAATCTCAACACGTTAAAAATGTTACATTATCCATTAGGTTTGTTGTGATGCAATGAATTTTGTCTTAATGCTTAGCCTTCAAAATGTACACGTTCTGTCATATGTGCTTTTTTTTAAATGAACAGTATTCTCTGTACAACAGTGATAACCTTGGAATCAGGAATGACAATATTTTATGCAGAAGTAGAGTCTTGTTCAACTGTGCTATTATGTATTCAGTGCCTTGGTGCTGACTACTGACTCATTTCAACTTTAGTGCAAGAATTTATTCCTTCAGTAGCCCTTAAAATTCAACACATCCTGTCAATTAACAGTGGAGCACTTGTACAACATATGCCAGAACTTGTGCTTAGGTTTGAATTTCACTTTGATTCGCACACTTTCAAATTATCGATGTGTTGAAATGAGGAATTTGAAACACCTTCTGATTTTTTAAGAGAGTGGATGTGATTGTCACTTTGATACAAAATGACAATGACCCTGTTGGAGAATGGACCATCTCTCCTTTTCTGCACAAGGTTGTCATAAAGTATTTCAAAATTACTAAGTTTTGCTGAACATTCTGACATTGAAATTCAGTCATGTCCATTAGGAAGGGGTATCCGAGGGATAAGGACCACAGTTTACATGCTCTGTTTGCCTGCTGGAATGTTTGCAGTTCATTATAATGTGATATGCTTGCCACACAATTGCCCAGTTCATTGGCCACTCAGCTGTTTTGGAGGGGAAAGAAGTTGGGTTTTC